>NC_051316.1:9915807-10227339 GCF_015220235.1 Choloepus didactylus | reverse complement strand
CTGTGGCTGGGGAAGGCCGTGGAGGACAAGAACCGCAGGATGAGGGCCTTCCTGGCCTGCATGAGGGCAGACACCCCCGCCATGCTCAACCCAGCCAGCGTGCCCACCCACCTCGTGGTGCTCTGCTGTGTCCTCCGGTAGGTGGCCTCCTCATGGCTGGGCACGGCCAGCATGGCCTTCCCAGGGAGTGCTGCTTGCACTGCCTACCAAAGTTATTCTAATCCCATGTTTGTGTGTATTATAGAAAGAATCAGCCCTTAACATAGCTCTGCAAGCTTAACTGTATCCTGTTGATGGTGTAGGAGAAAGTCCTTTCCTGCAAACCACATGGCCTCCCAGTGAGCAGTGTGTATCCCCTGGTTTCTAAAGCAGCACAGATGTCTCCTTTCCTTCCAGATCAGGATGTGGCCTGCTCTTTGTGACACTTGCGCCTGTCCCAGAGCCCCTTTCCGGGTGCTCTGCAGCTCCCCTGCCTATCCTTGGGGAGCCACGAGCAGAGTCTGCAGCTTCTCCGTGTCTCTGCCTCGTTCCTGAATTGGGGCTAACCCAAGGGTCGCGGTGCAGATGAGTCCACGAGGAGCATTCTGAGTGGGGCAGGCAGCCAGGAGGCCACAGAGTTTGCACTACTTGTTCTCATTGTTACATTTGTGTCGTATGTTATTTCAACTACATCTTTGGTTGTCTCTGAGCATGAGAAATATAGCTTGGCTCTGTTTCTTATTTTTAAAAAGTAAATAAGCTCTATCACCATTAATAGGCCACTGTATGTGTACTGCGTATGTGTATGGAAATGGATAAATGAAGTGCTGATTCGGTGTACAAACGCATGTGCCAACACCGGTGAAGTTTTTTTTTCCAGTTTTTTTATTTTGAAAGAATTTAGATGTACACAGCCCTTGCCAAAATCATGGAGTCCCCTAATGTTGTTCATGCATTTGTGTGAATGTTCACATCCTGCATAGCTACAGTACCAGTTATCAAAACCAAGGAATGATCATTGTATAAAAGTTGCAAAACTTCTGCAATTACTACCTTAACTCAGCTCAATTCAATTCAGCTCTGACTCAGGCCAGACCCCTTGGGTTCAGGACCAGCCTCCACAAGATGGTCCCTTACCCCTTTGGCCCCCCATCGCCAGCTCAGAGACCCAGGCCACCCACACTTCTGACCAACTGGCCACAGACTTGGGGGTTCCCACCACTCCCTTTGGACTTTGGAATTCACTAGAATGACTTGCAGATCTCAGTGGAAGTGCGCTGTACCTAGGATTGCAGTTTCATTGTGGTAAAGGCACACAGATTGGAAGCCAAGAGGTTGAGGCCTGGGGGTCTCAAAGGCAAGCTTCCCACGGGGATGTGTGATATCAGTCATGGCCACTCACTGGGGTTTCCCTGGGTAGATGGGTGAGTCAGTCAGTGCCCATATGGTTGAGCTCTGTCTGCTATGAGGGCTCACAGCCCCAAGCCCTCATCCCACAGTTGGCCTTTTTGGTGTGGCCGTCCCCTCCCTGCTGGGGTCCTGGGCCCACCATGGAAAACAGGACACTCGTGGGGAATTACAGGGATTCAGAGGTTCCCTCCCCAGGGAGCTGTTTGCAGACTGTCCCTGGTCTGGGTTTGCGTGGTGCTTTCTCGTGATTCGATCCAGGTTGTGCATTTGGGGGAGAGGACCCTGAAGGTGAGGTGCCCTTTGCTCCACACAGGCAGAGGGTGGGTGCTGCCGGCGCAACTGCAGGGGACCTTGACCTGCATCTCTTGGTAATTTGGGTCTGCCAGGTCTCTGCTCTGGGAGCGCCTGTTTTCCCTTGGCTTCTGTGTAGGAGCCTGACATCCAACCACACTTGGGGAGGGGGTTGTGGAGAGGGGAGTATCTGCATATATTTTTTTGAAATTATTCTGTACTGAAAAGTTGCTGCCACCACCACCCCCCCATTTATTCAGCCTTTTATTTATATGCGATTTGACACGTGTATTTATTTTATTCTTTGTCATTATTTATTTTGTTCTTCAAATTGTTCCAGCTCTTACCCTTGGGAGCTCTTGTGGCTCCAGCGTCCTCTTAAAAGACCCCGTCGTCCCCCGCGGCATTTCCTCACTTCCTGGCTCACCATGTGTTTTTCCTGCCCTGCCCTGGAGTCTTCTCTGAGGCTTCTTTTCACTGGAGTGGCCCTTAGAGACCATTCGATCCAGCACTGGGTGTGCCCACCACGGCTGGGATACCCTCCTGCAGACAGCTACAAATGTCTGTACACACTGTGGAAGTTTTGGTGTTAGTTTGAGTTGGCATGCATACCTGAATGTTCACTAGTTTTTTTAGGTTTTTGCTTTTTGCTTTTTAAACAATTTGAAACTTAGAGAGGAGTGACAAGTAAAACACAAAGAGCTTTCTTGTCTGAACCATTCGAGCTTGCTAACTTGGTGCCCCATCGTCCCCAAACACTTGAGTGTGCTTTCCAACAAACAAGGGCATTCTCCTGTGGAACCACAGTGCAGCCATCAGAATCAGTTCACACTGATCTACTCTTCAGAACCCATTTCTCCCCGTGTCCTAGCAACATCAGACGTTGCCGGAGGGTGCGGCTGGGCGTCCTCTGCACACTCGGGCATCAGGCCCCTTTGGTCTCTGCCCATCAGGACCATCCCTCTGTCTTCCCTGACTCTTGGACACCCCTGGGGAGGACAGGCCAGTTATTTGGGGACTGTCCCTCAGTTTGAGTTTGTCCATCCTTTCTCAGTGATTAGACGCGGGAGCTTCCTGGGAGAGGAGCTGTGTTCTCCCCGCATCCCACCTCGGGCACTGGGCCTCGGTGGAGGGAGAGTCGCCCTCACCCTCACCTTCTCTGACTGTTCAGTCTTTTATGAGAGGTCTTTGAAACTATGTAAACACTCCATGCCTTCAGTGCAATCATTTAGGTACTTGTGTCAGCATGAATCATGGTCCTATTCTGTTGAATGTTTGTTACTGCCATTATTTATTTTGATCCTTGAATTATCACCTGTTAGGCCAGTGGGAATCTTGTCACCCTGCTTCCCTGAGCACTTGTTTACTTTGCTGCAGAGGATGTCCTAGGCTTCTCTTGTGCCTTCCCTCCCCGGGAGTCACCGTTTCTCGGAGCAGGCCAGTCCCGTGCAGCGGCCAGGGCCTCAAGGTGGCGGCCTGTTGTGTGGCCGCTCCCCGGTGCTCGTGGCGTTCCGATGCATCCATACCTACCCTTGCATACACCCGGGCTCCTGCTTCTCACCGAGATGGTGAGTTCACACTGCTGCCCCCAGTCTGGCACCACAGGTGTCGTTCTGGTTGTCCGTTTTTCCATTTTGGTAGCCTCCGCCTCTGACGGTGACGGCTTGGGTCTGCTTACCCTTCACGGACTGACCTGTTTGCTCATGTTCCCTGAGTGTGCTCTGGTCTCCCGTGTCTGCCTTCCGTTTGGGTGCGCCCTCACCCTGCTTAGCTGCCCTCCCCTTGGGTGCACCCTCGCCTCATGTTGGCGGCTTTCCTCCGCAGGCACCGCATACCTCCTCTCTGGGCCTCGCGGCTTCCCCACCCCCAGGGGCCTTGTCTCCTCAGCTGTGGGAAGGAGGACAGAGGTTTACTCAGGTCTTTTCTCTGAAAGATAACTTATTCAAGAAGACTTTCCTTAAGTGAGGTTGTTGTGTCCATTTCTTAATCCCATTGAATATTAGCTAATGAAAGAGAGGAGGGTTTTTGCTTTTGTTTCAGAATCTTCTGGTTTCCTCTATTAAACTCTATAAAGCATTCCATGGTGTTAAATTCACTTAAAAAAAGTATGTTTTTTTAATCAGTAAAAACCTGTGTTAGCCAGAACTTTAAGGTGAAGGCTTTGGGTGCCCTATGATCACATACACTGTACAAATCCAGTTACCTTACTGTATTTCCCTCTTCTAAGTTCAGAGTGATGGTTGTTGGCCTTTACTCACACGGAACATCTGGCTGGCAGTCACGTAACTGACCTAAAAATGACACTCTTTGTTGGTGAGGACAGACATGTGCCGTGGGGGTCCGGGGCTGGAACAGCAGGCATGGGCCCCAGGCAGTGACCACTGAGCTGCTGGCACAGGGTGGGGGTGGGGGATTGGATCCGTTCACGTTCGTTTGCTTAGAAACGTTGAATTCCGTGTTCCTATTCACAGTCTTCGGCGTGGTGGGACACAGTGGTCCCACCTTCGTTCTTCTCTTACTACTGCCCCTTGTTGGTTTATTCACCAGGTGCTTGTCTGGCACACACCGTCTGGGGCTCTGCATGCCAGGTCTTGGGTGAGGCGCTGGCCATACTGCGGGCAGAGAGGGCCGGTGGGCCCGTCCTGTGCAGGGACAGCTGTGCCCAGCGCCCTCGCGTGCCATCTCCCTGTTTCAGTGTCCGCTCTCTAGTTTGCTTGTCGTGTTCATTCTGTCCCATCCGCCTGGAGCAAGCTCGTGCACAGCTCAGCTCGTCGCCTTCATGGCCTCGTCCCAGATTTCAGTAGTTGTCCCATTCCTCCATTTCTAAGATTATCTTTATTGTTGATTCTGCTGTTTTTAAACAAAGACTCATTTTAGACCTTTTGGAAAACACTAAAGAGTGAAAAGTGTAAAGACTAATAGGTATCACTCATTCAGCTCAGAAACCAGTAAGTGCATTCACATTTGAATTAATTTCTTCATGTCCTTTTTTCTGTCGCATTTGTGGGACTTAGCACTCAAGACGCTGGTATTGAGTGCCCTTAAAAGTTTGAGCTGAATAGTTGGGTGGAAGCCAGGTCACATTTTTGGTTGTGAAGAGATTGGGTTGTGGTGTGCTGGGGCTGAGACACGTGGAGTCAAGGGAGAGCTTGCAGTTTGGAAAGACTTTGTTTTTAGACTCACTGAGGCTAAGTTGGATGGGAAGAGATTTGGGAGAAAGGGCGAATGACTAACAGGACAGGGTCCCAGGAAAGTAGGGGGGTGGAGTCATGACTCAAATCATGGGTTGACCCCTCCACGCAGATGTTTCTCACACTCCAGTAAGAGGACACGTTTCCACCTTCTGCACTCCGGGCCGCTTCGACAAGCCAGTGAAGGAGGCCATCCGTCATGGCCTCTGTTATTGACATGGTAGGAAGCACATCACCTGCTAAGAATACTGTGGACAGACGGAGTAGGGGGTCTGAAGTTTCACGGTCGATGAGCTGTTGAGGGGAACGGGAGAGGGGGCTGAGCAAGGACAAGTCAATGGGGACAGTGACTGTGGGATGAAATTTGATGGCAACAACTCAGTGCTCCCTGAGTAAGAGTGGATTTGTCGGTTTATTGATCCATAATTGTAGTTAGAGCAGACCAGTGTGATGAGAGGGCGCCAGACAACTACAGGTGCTGGGGGGGGGGAGTTTAGATCGGGTCTAGACCAGGGGTGGGGAGGGACTAGGAAATGAGAGACCTGAGGGACTGTAGGCATGTGGTGCTGCAGAGCAGGGCCTTGGGGAGGTGGTCTCGGAGGGAAAGTGGGGTCTGAGGAGGAGCGTGGGAGGGGAAGGGGTTGGATGTGATGGAAGTACTGGTCTGCCCCTTGGGTGGGAAGTAAGCTCTGGAATTTTGTGGCCTATTTTAGACTTAAAAGAAAATTTATAAGATTAATACAAAAAGTTTTTGCTTGTCCTTTACCCATGTTCCCCTGAGTAAAATGTTAACATTCTACCACAATTGCTTTATCCGTTTTCTTTCTCCTTGTGTGTGGGTGTTGAATTCCTTGAATGTAAGTTGCAGACATGATGCTTCTTTACCCCTAAGCACTTCAGTTTGTATTTCCTAAAAAACAAGGACATTAGCAATATCAGAAAATTAATGTTGGTACATCTGATTTCTAGGTCTTACTCGGATTTTGCCCATTCTCCCAGGAATGTCCTTTATAGCCAATGAGACTCTTGGACAATGCTTTGCATGTTCAGTTGTCATGTCATCTTTAATCTGGAACAGTTTCTCAGTCCTTCTTTGAGTTTTGTGATGTATTTTTGGAGAGTAAAGGCTGGTGGTTTTGTGAACCAGGGAGGGCTTGGGCTTCTGTTGGAACAGCCCCTCTGGGGGGCCATTCTCAACATAGATGTGCCAGGGTGTTTTTTATGCGATTTTGGCAGCAACACCGCTGAAGTGGTGTGGTTTTAGTGCGTCCTGAGGCACTAAATGGCATTAACGTGACTGATTTGGTGGTGGCCGCACTGGCTATCACATGCGTAAAGGTTGGATTGTGGCAGCAGCTGCGGTGGACTGGGGGAGAATGGCCGCCTCACTCCTAGAATCTGTGGTAGCAGCCACCAGGAGGAGTCGAGCCAGCGCCGAGGGTGCTGTGTAAGAAGAGTAGGTTCCCTGGGAGGCAGGAGCAGATTATACAGAATGGGGCGGGGGGGGGTTGGCTCTTTATTGGGGGTGCAACTGAATAAAACAGGCAAGGTCTGTATCCAAAAAGAGCTTACGTTGTTGCAGCGTGATAGTAGACAGATAGACATACAAATATAGATAGGTTGGGTTAAGTCCTGGAAGGATGTAAATGGTGGGGGCAAGGGGCTGTGATAACTAAAATGACAGGGCTGGAGGACCTGTGGCTACTTCAGGTCAGGACGTCCCGTCCCGGGAGCTTGCCTTTGAGCTGGGATTCACGGGGTGAGGAGAGTAGGGGAAGAGCCCTCACGTGCCTGCCCACCCCAGCAGGAGCGGAGGTGCAGGGGCTCCCAGCTCCGGTCCCCCCGGGGCTACCAGTGCTCCCCTGGAGCCAGTGCTTGGTGAGAAGGGGTGTGTGGCCCTGAGATGAGCTGGAGGCAGGCAGGGGCCAGCCAGGAGCCCTGGCTTCTCCCCCTGCCTGTGCTCACAGATTCCCCTGTGGCGCCCTGGACTGCGGGGGGTCCCCTTGGCACGTGTGGCTTTTCCTTGTGACGTCAGTCCCGTGAATTTTAACCTAGGACCTGCCTCCTGACTAACCTGTCTCATAAATTAAGATAAATAAGTGATGTAAGTTGATGTTTATAATGTACTTTCAGGGTTTAAAAACAGCATGACAATGAAATGATACCAAAAATCACTGACCAGATATTTTCAGTGTTAACAATTTAGCTTGCTAGTTTTAATTACTCTAAAGTAAGATGTTAGAGTCGGCCCCAGTGATGATTAAGTTTCTATTTGTGCTTGGTTAATAAAATGAAGAGACGGGAGCTGGGCGAGAAACCCTGCTGGGGCTTCTGTGCTGAGTATCCCTAATTTATCTGGAACTGGAACGCCGGTGCTCCCGTATAGATGTGACCCCTTTCTGCTCCTCCAGGTACATGGTGCAGTGGCCAGGAGTACGGATTCTGCGGCGCCAGGAGCTCGATGCCTTCCTGGCCCAGGCGCTGTCCCCCAAGCTCTATGAGCCGGATCAGCTGCAGGAGCTCAAGGTAATCGCAGGCCTGGCCCTCCCACCTGGGGAGCAGGCTTGGGCTCGGGTGCGCGGCATTGGCGTGCGCGGTGTCGGCGGCGGGCAGTGCTCTGTGCCAGCTGGAGGCTTCCCCTGCTTGTCAGCGGGTGTCTGTTCTTGTTTTGCACATCAGGAAATAAACTGACCTTTTCTATTTTAGGAGGCGGTTTCAAATCCTGGGGGCCTTGCGCTTAACTAACATCTCACCAGGATTCTTTTTCTTATTTCGTTCTATTGTTCCTAATTACAACATTAGTTGTATCTAAAAATTATCCTTTGCCCTTCTAGCATTGTAAACCTCTTTTAAAAAGATACACTTGAAGAACAGTCCCTGTGCCCCTTTTAGTTAGCATTTAACATCATGCACCTTTTAATTTTCCCTTCTAGTTAATTGTTTTTGTTCCTTAATTATTTTGACAATATTAATTTTCTCCAAGTTGTTACCTAATTTTTAGCATGCATATCTTTCTCATACACGTTAATGAATTGCTGTGTTTGTACAGTTGTAATTGTTTTCTGATTTCTATACCAAAATTTAGAAGGTGAAGACTTTTTCAAAGTGTGCTCAATTAGTGGATCTGCCTTTTCTTTTTAATGTATTCCAGGTTTTTGGTTTTGTTCTTTCCTTTTCTCATTTGCCATCAGTTATTTATTTACTTATTAATTTTTTTTTCTAAATTTAATTTGTAGTCAGATAACCTCTTTTGGCAAAATTGCCTTCGCCTTTAGATCTTTTTGCTGTTCTTCATGAAGGCATTCTTCCCCTGCCAGAGGAGCGCTAGGCTCGCTTTACAGGTTTCCCGTGTTCTACAGTTGGTGCTCAATAAATTCCTGGTTTTCCCTGAATTATTTTGTTAAACTGAGCAATTTGGTGAGTGAACCTCTTCAGCCGGGTTTGTGTAAGCCATGTGCAGTTGCCATAGGCTTCCTGAGAACTTGGAAACAAGCTAAGTTTAAAAAACAAAAACAAACAGAATAAAACTTGGGGGAGAATTCGCCCCAAATTGTATTCCCTGTTTTCTAGATCAACCTTTTCTGTTGGTTAGGGAGAAAATTTTCTTTGTTTTGAATTTAAATTTTTGCTTGTTTTAGAATGGTTGGTCAGAACCCCCCCCCCCAACCAGTGCCCCAATACCGAGCCCAGGCGCCACTCCCTGTGCCCTAACCAGGAGGTCGCCACCTCGTCTCCATCCCGAGAGGCTTCAGGGCGCGTAGGTGCTTCTGCGACAGTGCCGGCCATCCCTCTACCTCTGCTTCCTGTTTCTCTCATAGAGATTTTTACATCAGTATTGGCATCCCCGTTCTGAAAATCAGACCGCCAGGCGTCAGGTATGCCCGCTCTGCCTCACTTGTCATCAAGTTCCTTTTACTCAAGTTCATCTTACGTCCCATATTCTTTTCATTTTTGGATCGACGCACAGGGTGTAACTTGTGAAAGAGAATCACATTCTAAGCTTTCATTTTGGTTCTTTTGAGATCTTAGTACTTTCATGGTTTTCTCCAGGCTCTTCATCTAAAGCCAGACGTTTCTAGAGATAAAGGGTACATGTCATGTGCAGTTAACTTCAATCTCGCTCATCGTTTCTTTGTGTCTTGCTTGTCTGGAGACCGAAGGTTCGTTCCCTTTAATAAGGACCGAGTTTATTTTCATTGTCAGTGTAAACCCAGACAGAGCTATAAGGAAAAACACCCACGAGTGGGAAAGTTGTCGTTTATGTAGTTTTTCTTTTTCTTTCTTTCTTTCTTTCTTTCTTTCTTTCTTTCTTTCTTTCTTTCTTTCTTTCTTTCTTTCTTTCTTTCTTTCTTTCTTTAAAGTTTGAAAATCCCCTCTGCTATCAGATTGAGCATTGTTGGAATAAACATTATTTAAGTGCTACAAAAATTCCTCTGCAGGGCTGAGGGTTCCAAAATTCAGTGCTAGAAAATTGGATTTTGAAATTGCTTTTTCACTAAACCATTACATTTTTGTTTTTTTATATCATAAAGGCAATGATGATGCTTTTCTATAATATACCATTTCACTATTTATATATGATATAGTCAACTCCTGATTGTTGTTGTTTTAGGGGCCCATTACCCAGTTTGTGGTTTGCCCAGGCCCCCTTTTTCTTCTCCCATCCGTTCACCATGTGCTTGCGCACTCTGCCATCGGAGGGGAGCTGCGGAGGAAAAGGCCCAGCTCTGCCAGCGTAGCCTCATGGGCAAGCTTCTCTGATGGGAGGTGTGGTGGGGAAAGGTGTCGCAGCCATTAGCAAAGGTGAACTTTTAGGGATTTAATTTCATCCGAGCTTTCTCCGCCACCCATTTCCCCGAGTGGCTGAGGCTATGGCAGAGATCGCCAGCTATCCCTGATTTATGCTCTAAGAGCTCCTGGGTTACCGACAGGAGTATGATGACTAAAGGTAAAACTAGTGCTGCGACCCTGTGCTTGAGGAGGGTGGTAAAGGCTGAGGAGAAGGACCTTGGTGCAGTTACAGTATTTGCCCACTTTTTTCCCTCCCTTGCTCTTGATAATTGCCTTAAATTCTTTTAACAGTTTCACATGCTAAGTGCAGAATATAAAAGATGGAAAATGAAGAGCTTTAAAGACAGCATTAGGGGTATGCAACATGTCTGTGGCACCTGTTAGAATTATTTTGCATTTAGGTGAATACGACAGATTCAAGTAAGAGTCTGCTGCCCAGTAATTAGAAGTTGAACAAAGTAACCTCACTAAAATCTGGTTTTTTAGCTAATTGAGCAGAGATTAAATTCTACACTTGTCTTTCTGATAAAGCACTTTTTATCTTTTGTTTCTCCAGCTGGGGAGCGTTGGTAAATGTTGACTATGGTATAAGAGAACGAGGTGAGGATGTGAATACAGCAGCTGTCTCTGTGATTGGAGACGCAGGTTCTGGTTCTGTCAGTAACCAGCTTGGTGTCCCTGCGCTCCTGGGGTTGTTCACTTTCTCCGTCAGTAGCTGGGATGCTGTTGATAGAGCCCGTGTCGCAGGCTTGTGGAGGGAAGTGAGTCAGAGGATGCTTGTACACTTAGAGCAGTGTCTGCGCATTTATGAATGCTCCATAAATATTAGATATTATTATTTATATAATTAACACTTAGGGGAAAATACAAAAAAATTACAAAACACTATGTAATGTAACTTTAAAAATTCTAGAATGAGGAAAAATGCACACATCAGTTGAGATTCTTTTTTTCACATTGTTTAAAACTGCTTTTATTGTGAGGAACTTTCTCTGTTAAATTAGTGATGGTCTTCACCACTAAAATTGCAAATTGTCTCAAACCTGTAAGCATTGTTTTTAAAATTCCATAAAAACACAGTTCCTCAACTAATGTTGACGTCATTTAAAAATGTGTGTGTGTTGTATTTGTGTGGATAATCTAGAATTTTTCCCTGCCTCCTGTCAGCACATTTGGAGAACAATGGCTCTCACTAAGGTGCTTCTGTGTTCTAATGCAGCTGCTTTTGTTTCTTAAACTTAGCACACAAAGAGCTGTTTGCCCAGAAAATGGTTTTGAGTTGTATTAATCAAATACGTGTTTGAGTATGAATATGACAAACAACAAACAGTTACTAAGAATAAACAGCAGGATGATGCTTCGTGTGTTTTCATAGGAGATTTGGGGCATTTTCATGTACACTTGAATAGCAGCATCTTTAGAGAGCACAGATCCAGTCGTTGGCTTTCCTAAACCCCTGACCCAGACTCTCCACTCTGTGGCGGAGGGGACAGTGGGGCCAGGAGAGCAGGCTCAGGCCCTGCGGCCCCGGCGAGATGAATGAGGGAGAATCACTGACTGGAAGGGGTGATTCTGCAGAGACAGGGTCCAGGGGCAGACTGCAGAACGCCATCGCTTCCCCAGCCCAGGAGGGAAGCAGTGCCCGTCGTGGGAACCCGGGGGCTCCTGAGCTAGCGTTTGTGCTCTGCCGCCTTATAAGCAGGCATTGGAAAGGGGAGAGGGCAGCTTTGGGGAGTGCGTTTCTGCCTGAAGAATATTCTAGGAGAAGAGAATTCCTTCATCCTGCAGCTCAGAGAAAGGAATCTAAATTAAATCAAGGTGGATTTCTTTTTTCCTTCTGTTCCAGCTAGACCCTCTCTTTCTCCACTTTCTGCTCTTAAATATAAAAATGCATCTAATTCTGTCACCGCAACCCCCATCTGCCCTCCACTGAACATGTTTTTAGCCAGCTTTCCCAACAACTGCTTGGGAAAAATAGTATCCAGTGATGAGGTAATAGGATTGGGAGGTACAGATAAACAGAGTTTATAAATTTGTGAACAGATTTTTCCACTTTTGGGAAGTTGTTACCTGATAACAAATGGGGACTGCTGACACAGAGTGCACGAAACAGCAGATAATCCTGAGTTCATTCATATTTGGCACTGGGGTGATCTTTTTTCTTGTTAATGAAAAGCCACTTTATCTACTATGGTTACTTATTGCTTTGAATTTTGAATACAATTGCTATGCATAAAGATAGCATTCTTGAGAAGCTGTCATCTTAGAAAATAGGCCCACAAAGTGGGAAGACAGAAACCAGAGTTTAGACTTTGTCCTGGGTGATCCACAAACTCGGTCCTCCACATACAGATAATCAAGAGTTGACTGTATTTCTGTTAGCACTTACTGCCCTGCCCATCACATGCCAGCCGAGAGAGTCGTGTAAAAGGAAGGCACCTAGCGCTGATTGCTGAGCAAAAAACAACCGCAGAATAAAATTTTATGCTGGGTTACAATATTATGCATGGTTCAGGTACAGTATTTTTGTTGTTGTGTTCTTTCATTTATAAGCTATTCCATTTCTTCTAAAACATTTGGCAGTCTCATTAGTAAGTTGCTGTTTAAAACATTAATACATGAGATAATGTAAATATAAAGTATAAATTTATTTTCGTATGAAATTATATCAAGTAATCTTTTAAATATGACTACTTGAACATTGTAAAATCTTAATAGAGTGTTCCTTTTTACCGCTTTTGTGTTAATATATATATTATCAGTGTTTAGAATCTGAAGTCAGTGTTTATGATTTTATTCCATTGGTGAATTGTAGAATTCTTACCTGCTGAAGGAGACCATTAATGATTTATTACTTTGTCATGTGTCAACCTTAAGTACAATATTATTTTTTACTCGTGCAATACTTTACGTTCCAAACTGAAATGTTTCAATGTTTCTATAAAACGTTCTCTTAAATTTAAATTTGTTAAAAAGCACAACCAGAATTTCCATTTTCCTGAGGCTAGCTCGATGTCAGGTAGTGATAGGAGCCCTTGGTGGTGCTGTCTTGTATGGGAGTATTCTCTATTAACCTTGGGGAGTTTTAATGGAAAATCAGAAGTATTAAAAACTGCAGTACTCTTACTCCATAGAAATTGCTCTTTTCAATTTAAAGATTGAGAACCTCGATCCCCGAGGAATCCAGCTGTCGGCTCTGTTCATGAGTGGGGTGGACATGGCGCTGTTTGCCAACGACGCCTGCGGGCAGCCGATCCCCTGGGAGCACTGCTGTCCCTGGATGTACTTTGACGGCAAGCTCTTCCAGTCCAAGCTCCTCAGAGCCAGCCGGGAAAAGACCCCTCTCATCGACCTCTGTGACGGTCAGGTATGGTCTCAGTCCCTGAGCGGAGTGGGGAGGGGAGGGCAGGGGGCCACCTGCTTTCATGCTTCTCCTGAGGAGGAGGAGAGCTCGCGGTGAAGTCTGCCCTCTCATTCCACATTGGCACTGGGATTCTGTGACAAGCGTGCTGTTTTAGATCGGGCCCGGCCACATGTGTAACTAAATCACTTGAGAGCTCACAAGCAGCCAGGCTCTGAATATAAGATTTTTTTTAATCCTAGTTTAAAAATAAACTGAAGTAGGTTCTGTTGTCCCCATTGTATAAAGGAGGCTCACATCTACTTGAGTTTTTAAACCTTAGACTCTGACTACAAAACATGCTTTCTTCTCTCCAGTCCAGCGTGTTCCTAAGTAAAACTCAGTCTGAGGATATATCTCGCTTTGTGAGCAGACACTCAAATTCTCACCAGCCTTCTCTGTCTCTGGCGCATGTATTTATTAATAAGACACTCTGGTTGAATGTTCTCACAGTGGAAATTGGCATACACAAATTTTATCATTCACATTAATTTATGCAACATGTATTTCTTTACCTGCTGGAACCATATGTCAAGGACTGAATGGCTATGGCGTTGCAGAGGCAGCCTGCAGACGTGGGTTGGCATTTAGTCCCTCTGACGAGATCTCCAGGCTTTCCTGAGTCCCTTAAACAGCATTTGATGTCTCTGTGCTGTTTCCTCATTTGCAGAATGCAATGAATACCTGACCTACAAACTTATTAGAACTGATAGGAAAACAAAATTTTAAAATGTGGCATATGTATTGACAGTAAAATACTCATCCAAATATAAGGTGTGTTAGAGGCATGAAGGCTGCAGAGTTTGATCCGTCTGGACTCAGCCGTTAATTTTCTTTTTTTCCAGTGTGTTTTTTGTTTGTTTGTTTTCTTTATTAGAGAAGTTGTGGGTTTACAGATTAGCCAGTAATTTCTGAGAACCAAATACACATTTTCGTTAAATAAACCTTTATATTAATAAGTGGTTCTCACCTAAAAATACCCTGAGAAATTGGGAAAATTTAGCTTCATATTTGCTTATGACATTAATAGATATCTGTTCATTTTCTTGGGTTTTTGGTTTTGTGGTCATTTTTGAGATCTGTACACAAGTGTCACTACAGAGATTATGACTGTATTATTTATGGATAAATAAGTATATCATCTGCATGCAAGCAGTTGATCTACCGTATCCCTTTAGTGTTTGTTCCGATTAGAATATTATGAATCAGAAAATAGTTGCAAATCCTGTATCTGATAAGGGTTGAAGAACTCCTGCAACTCAGCAACAAAAAAGACCACCCAGTTAAATGGGCCGGGGGCTCACATAGGCCTTTCTCCAGAGAACGGTTAGAAATGGGCAATAAGCCCATGGAAAGATGCTGGGCATTGGTGCCCACCAGGCGGGTGCGAACCCAAACCACAGTGAGATGCTTCTCCAAACCCGTTACGGTGGCTGTGCTTTAAAAAGCAGACGGTAGCAGAATTGGCAGGGATGCGGGGTAATGACAACCCCTGTGCGTTGCCATTGAGAGTGTACAATGGTGCAGCCCCTGTGGAAGACAGTTTGCCAGTCCTTCAGAAACACAGAATTACTGTAGGATCCCACCTCTAGGTGTAGACCCCAAAAAATTGAAAACAGGGACTCGAACAGATACTTGCACAGCAGTGTTCCTAGCAGCGTTAATTCATATATAGACAGATTGTGGTACTACATGCAATGGAGTATTATTCAACCATGAGAAGGAATGAAGCTCTGATACATGCCTCTACATGGATAAACTTGGAAAACATGCTGAATGCAATAAGCCAGTGCAAAAGTGCAAATATTGTATGATTCCACTTACTTGAAAATTCTTAGAGACAGAAAGCAGATAAGCGGTTACCAGGGGCCAGGGGGCAGGAGAGTGGGGAGTTGTTGTTTAACGGGTACAGTTTCTGTTTGGATGATGCGAAAGTTTCCGTCATGGATGGTTGTGGTGGTAGTACAACATTGTGAATGTAATTAACACCACTGAATTATACACTTAAAAGGATTAAAATGGCAAATTTTATGTTATAATATGTTACCACAATTTACAAAAAAACAAAACAAACATTATGAACCATGTTTTTTTATCTACTGGGTCCTTGATTTCTAGGCCGAGCAAGCTGCCAAGGTAGAAAAGATGCGCCAGAGCATTCTAGAGGGGCTGAACTTCTCCCGGCAGAACCATCCACTCCCTTTCCCCCCACCTCCCTCACTGCCCTTCTACCCAGCCTCCATGTATCCTCGACACTTTGGGCCAGTCCCACCAACTCAGGGCAGGGGCAGAGGTTTTGCAGGTAAGTTGTGTCAGTAACTGTACTGAACTGTTAACGTGGGGAAAATAGATGCTTAAAATTAGTTTGCAGTCCTTTTTAGTTGGCCATTTCGCTGTGTCAGGACCTTGTAATTGTCAGTCTTAGTTATGAAGTTTGCATCAGCCAGTTCTTCAAATTCAAAAGGAGCAATATGCGAAAAGGAGAGACGAATCTACAAAAGCTGTGGCAGAGCCTAGGTTTTTTTTACTCCATCAGTACAGTCTCTGCTTGCTCTTTTGGTTTGAGATGTCTTTCTCGTGTTTGAGGGAAAACAAGGCCTTCGAGGTCAGAGAATCCTCTTGCAGGGCCCGTGGTTGACCCGTACACCTGGCAGTGCCCTGTTGAAATGCCCTGTTGCACGGAAGCTCCTTCCCTGGCCGTGTTGGTCCGTCAGTGCAGTGAGGTGGCGAGTGGGGCCCGGGGGCCACCTCCTGGATGGAGGTGACAGCCGGGAGGCCGCACGGGCCCCTCCGCCCTGAGGCTCAGCAGTGACTCCTCAGGAGGGACGCACCCCTGCGCACGGCCCCTCACGGCCTCTCCCTGTCTCTCCCCTGGGTCTCACAGGAGCCTGTGGCTTTGGAGGCCCTTATGGGGACGCTGTAGCAACAGGCGCGTACCGTGCCTTCCGGGTGGCCGCAGCAGCAGGACCCGCCAGAGCCTTCTCGGGCAGCGACAGCAGCAGGACTAGCAAGTTACAGGGCGGTAATTATACCCAACCCTCTCCCCAGAGCTTCTGCCCGCAGCTGCCTTTGCTCCATAGTCTGGCTCCCGACTGACTTCCCGGCTCTTTCCTCCTTAACGTCTTCACAAGCCACGTGTTCCAATAAATACCCTTTCTTCTTGCCCTGCTCTGACGGCCACTGCTCCCCCTAACCCTGCCTGCCCTCGGCCTCGTGGCAGCCCTGCCTTCCATGCCAAGAGGCGAGCGCCCTTCTGCGGGCTGGTGGCTCACCCCGCTCACCCCAGCACCAGAGCAAGCTGCCCGGTAACCTTAGTGGCGTTTCCTTCCAGCCGCCTTCTCCAGTAGCTGTGCTTGGTAAAGATTATTATGATTGTACGGAAGATTTTAATGTCAGGGGAGAATTGCTAGCATGAAAAGAATATTTTCATCACAGTTCTTTTGTAGAAGCGTTTTTTTAAAAGAAAGTTCTATCAGATAAATAAATGAGTTCATTTTCAGTCTCATTGCCTCTCTCCTCATTTGTAATGGGCTTGCAAGGGAGGAAGAAAGTCTAACTTTTAGCTTACAGAACAGTGCTGAATGATTCTGCTGTAATTCAAAGCCTTTAACTTGTGGTTTTACCATAATCCAGCATTTTGGAGCTGCAGATCTAAAACTGGTCATCAAGTCCATGTTATAGGGGTTATTCAAATAAAATTCAGAGTCACTCTGAGGATAGGCAAGCTGTACTGTGATCAGGAATGTTCTAAGTCAGCCACTCGAGACGCTTGGGAGAAAGAAGACTGCAGCCCTCAGTCCTCAGTCGACAGGCACAGAGGTTGCCCCTCCTTTCCCTTCTGCATGTCTCTTCTCGCCTGTCACTTGTTCTGCCACCCAGCCTCCTGCGGGGATGCTTTTCTCACCTGTTAATGTTGGTTGTGCAACATTGGTTGGCAGCAACGTATTCTCTTTGTTCTGGTTACCCTTAGTGTCTTGCCTTGATGCTAAAGCCCGTCTGTAGTTGGGATAAAGACCGGGAGGGGGATTTTCGGACAGATGGTTGAAGACAAGAGGGGATGTGTTGCTTAGACCGAAATGGCAAGAGGAGCTCACTTCCCAGCTTGACTTTCCTAAAATTGTTTCTGAAACTGAAACCAGTGCTGCCCACTGTAGAAGCCCCAGACCACGGTGGCTGTTAAACACGCTTGCCCTGTGACTAGTGTGGACAGAGATGTGCTGTAAGTGGGAAACACACACCAGTGTTTAAAGTCCTAGAATGGGGGAAAAATGTGAAGTATCTCAGGACTGGTTTTTCATCTTGATTACATGTTGTAATACATATTTGGGATATATTGGGTTAAATAGAATATTATTAAAATTTATTTCATCTGTTTCTTTTTACTTTTTTTAACGTGGCTACTAGAAAATGTGAGGTTTGTTGTGTAATTCTTGGACAGCGCAGAAGCAGATGCTGCAGGGGCTAACATCAGGATAAGGCAGAGTTTATTAATAATCCATTCCACTTGCAAAAAACAAAGATGCCTGGGGGGTTGTCTTGTTTTCAGTCAGACGTTTATTGCTGTCAGTTAATTATTTGAGAGTTTTCTTAGGTAAGTCAGAAAATGTAGATAGTAAGACTACCAGTAATTGATAGAAATAAATAAATACAGTGGGAGACCCTGCTTAGGGAAATTCTGAGTTATAAAAACAGTAAGAAATAACTAGCTAGATTTGTTCATTTCTATCAAATTTGGATAAGGTGGTGAACTTGGAAGAATTTTACCCAAAGAGGAAAGAATGCTGAGTTTGCAGGGTCACGTCTTGTTGGGACGGGAGATGTGCCACACGACCAGTGGTGGCCCTCGATTAAATCTCTCCTCCTGGACAGCCTGGGGCACATGTGTCAGCTGTCACCTTGTTCTGCTGTCGTGGGTTCTTTGACTCGCCAGCACGTTTTCTTACTTTCACAACTATTTTTCACAGCAGTTTAAAATCAAGCAGCAGGCACCCAGACATTGCACACACAGAATGGAGCCTTCAGAACACAGACCAGAGAGGCTTTGCAGGAAATGTGGGCCCAGCAGGGACGTGCTTGCTTCTTTCTCTTTGCTGTTCTAATTCCGTGGTTGTAAAGATGTGTGTTTTCCTCATGTGTTTTATGCAGGAGTCCAGCCTATCCCTTCTCAGGGTGGGAAGCTGGAAATCGCCGGCACTGTGGTGGGCCACTGGGCCGGGAGCCGGCGTGGCCGGGGCGGCCGGGGGCCCTTCCCGCTGCAGGTGGTCTCCGTGGGGGGCCCAGCCCGGGGGTAAGTGCCCGTAGAAAGCGATGGCAGTGTTCAGTGAACCAGGGCCTTTTAGAAATACTAGGGAGTGTACCATTTCTAAAGTGTACCTTTTTCAAATCAAATGCATTGGAATGGAACTCTAAAAATAAATAAGGTTAACTCCTGGAAATAAGCCATTGGTACGACCATTATTTAATAAGCACACTTCTTCCTGTGGCATGAGACAGCGTGTGATTATCTCTATTGCTGTCTGTAAAAGATTTAAGCATGTCTGATGTTGTCCTTGTTTCCTTTTGTAGACGTCCTAGAGGAGTTATCTCCACCCCGGTGATTAGAACGTTCGGAAGAGGCGGAAGGTACTACGGGAGAGGTTATAAAACCCAGGGGACAATCCAGGTAATCATACACAGGCGGACTTTGCCGGGTCACCCTTAGATGCCCCCCCCATCTGCGCCGACCCTTGTAACAAGTGTTCAGACATGTTCCCTTAGGTGTCAGGCACCCAGCCTGCTCAGCACATGTCAGCTCCCTCAAACCCGAACTCAGCCATCTCAGTGCCTTCCTCCTTAACCATGACTGTATGCACAGAATGCGGCCTCGTTTTCAAACACCGCAACTAGAAATTTCCCTGAGAAGAACCCAGATGCTTTGAAAGTTTATATTATAAACCATTAATTTAAATGGAGAGCATTTAGGGTTTAAAAGGGAATTTGTGACTTTAATCTGTGGGGTTTTTTCTCCCTCTCTGGGCCATTTCGACCATCTCTTTTCTGAAAAAGTCAACCCATGAGGAAACAAAGGCACGTTCCTCTCTTAATTAAATGGCGTGAGCTCTCTCCAGCTTGGGGTGTGCCATTAGAGGTCTGGATCCTGATGGATTCCCTCTTGAGAAGATTTTTAAAGTACTGGTCGGTCTTAACACTTCAGTATATTGTCTCACTTTCCAAATAACCATAGATTTTTTTTCCCTGTGCTCCACACATAAAACATTAAGAGGTGTATGCTCCCATAGCTCTTAAATTGATATCCTCTATTTGGGGACTTAATTGGCAAAGAGAAAATAAAAATTCCACCCTTGCCAGGTGATCTTAGTGTCCTGGTCATCTTTAATGAAATGTGTCAGACCAGTCAAGTGCCCATACCAGGCAGCGTCCTTGAAGGCAAGGACTGGGTTTTGTTTTCTTTGTACAGTGTGGCTCGTGAGTAGTAAAGTAGTAGGGTTCAGTAATTTCCTGCCTTTCTGTGAGCTCTGCCCTGAAACTCCTGGCTCTGCAGAGACCTCCTTTAAGGCAAAGGCACCACAGCCCCATGCCAGGTTTACAGGGGGACGAGAACTCCGATCCTACCATCCCTCCAGCTAAAGCCCTTTCCCTGCGGTGCCGGCCCCATCTCACTGCACCACGACCTGCGATGGGCACAGGGGCCTTCCCTGAGCCGGCATGGGGAATACGCGTGTCCACGTTGCTTTCAAACGTTTATCATTTAAAATATAAAGCATAGTGAAAAACCACTTAAAACAAACGTGTAGCTTAACTTGATGTCTTTAATTGTTGTCTTAGTCTGCAGGTTTCCCTCCTTGCTTCTCCTTTCTGTTTATCTGTTGAAGGACTCAGGCCATTTCACCCACTGATGTCCACATGGTGTGATTTTGCCAGTTGCATACTCAGGGTGCTCTCAGTCTGTCACTCTCTCTGCATTGCTTGTAGGGTGCTAGCCACATCCTGGTAACACTCTGGACCCCAGGTTCAGTCCCTTCTGTGACACTGTCAGTGGCAATATGTTCCTTCATCCAGAGGTGCCTGGCATCCAGGGGTCTCGTGTTACATGCTCACACCTAAGCAACGCCCATTAGTTCATCCAGGAGTGCAGAGGGCTCTGAGCCCCTCATTTCTTGTTCTTTGACTCAGTGAGATATTTTTGTAAAGAGACACTTCCCATCACCCACCCTGTGGTCTCCCAGTTACAGTTCCTGTCAGCGTGGCAGGATAAATGCTGGAGCTGGTTTCTGGCCGCTGGGCATCTTTTCCCTTCGACGTGACCTGGCGGCCTCTCTGTCTGCCCTGATGAGGCCGTCGTGCCGTTCCCCAGAAAGCCCTGGCTCCTTTCAGTGGGAGGGGCATTTCCAGACCCCATCTGGGCACCCAGGAAGACTTAATCCAGTACTGCTTCTGGTGTCCTTCTGTGGACAGACATGGCCAAGTTGTTTCCTCACACATAAATGTACACGTGCAACACACACACCTTTTTTTTTTTTTAAGATAAAATAACTCACAAATTCGTATCATATTGATGCTTCCAATTCAAATTGAGGGCTTTTATTTTACCTCTTCTGAAGTACATCCATGTGGCCTTTCTCCTGCACTGCATCAGTATTTGTAGACTCTGGACAGTCATGGAGGAGGGGTGTAAACACACTCACATATTATGCACATGTGTATACACACCCACTCAGCATATACATATATGCTTCTTTTTACAAATAAAATATCTGAAGTCCATACTGATTCCAATTCAAGTTTAGGACCTCAGGATTTTAATTTAACCTCTGCTGTGTTGTATCTGTATGTCCTATCCTGAGACTATAGGTTCTTAATGATCCAAGGGATAATTTAATTAGAATATCCCATAATTAATCATTTACTTTATCCCATATTGCCCACAAAACAAGCTCGGAATAATCACTAATACTACCGTCTCAATATAATCATGAGAACAAAAGAAAATTTTTGTGTATATTCTCCCCATTCTCGGCCACCTTTCTTGAATTTTTAAAAACAGTTGTATTATGATCTGTATTATCTGAGTGTGGATAATTTTAGTTCTCTAAGTAACTTAGTTTAATGCCCACTGCTTGACCTGGTGTCATGTCTCTGCATGTTGGCTTTCTGAGGCTCTTTCTTTAGTAAATCCTTCAGGAAGGGCTCCAGAGGAAGGATGTAGGAGCACAGTATCATCAACTCACTTTTTCAACCCTGAGTATCTTAAATATGTCATTTCATTTTCTCCTGTCATAGAACATTGCTGTCAAAGGCTGACAATAATCTAATTTTCTTTCCTTTTGAAATCACTTGATGATTTGGCTTAATGCCCAAAGTTTTTTTTTGGTTTTTCCTTAAAAGTTTAGCAGTTTTACTCGATTGTGCCTGGGTGTTTGTCGTTCCATTCCAGAGAGTTTTCTTGAATTAATAGGTTTTTTGGCATTTGTTCTCTCCTTTGCTAGGCTCCTGTCCCCTCATGTTGGTTCTTCAGTATTTGCCATGTTCTTTTGATTCCCCTTTTTAAAAAAAGTTACTTTTTAATCTTTTATTAGAGCAATTGTAACTTTAAAGAAAAATTCGCTTCATTTTTTTTTGAGATATAACTCACATACTATAAAATATGCCTGTTTAGTGTCCAGTGGCTGTAGTATACTCACAAGGTTGTCCAGCCATCGTCACCAAGTCGAGAAGATTTTATCCTCCACAAAAAGAAATGCTGTGCCCCTTGGCAGCCACTCCCCAGCCGCCCCCAGCCCCGGGCACCCCTCACGCACCGTCTGCCCCATGGGTGATTCATGTCGGTGGAGTCACACGGTCTGTGGCCTTTCGTGTCTGGCTTCAATGTGTCCAGGGCACAACGTGTCCAGGGCTCGTCCAGGTTGTGGCATCAGAACGTGGACAAGTGGTGCTCCCTTGTGTGGCTGTGTTCTACATTTTATCTGTTCATCCAGTGATAGATGTTTGGTTTTGTTTGGGTTCATTTTTCCTGTCTTTGGCTGTCGTGAATAATGTTGTTACAAACATTTAACTTTTTGAGAAACCGATTTTTAAAACTTATCTTCCCTGTCACATTCTTTGGGTATTAAGGAGTTTATTTGTTTATGTGTTCCTTCCTGTTTAATTTTCATTTCTGGAATGATTTCTTCTTTTTATTTTGAATTCTTTCCTGAATTCTTTTACCTAATTTTCTAGTTCTTAGTTTGATATATGTTATTCTTTCTGATTTTATCTCATTTTAATAGCTCAAACTCATTTTGAGATCAGAGAAAGCCATCTTTGTCTTTTTTATGGACATGTCTTTCTGGTGTGCTTTCATTGTGTTAGGGATGTTACTCTATTCCTTATTTTCCTTTTCCTTGTAATAACTGTGTATGTGATTTGACCTTAGTCCTTTGTGAGGCTCTTTATTATGAAATTAGTTATCTTACGCTTTTGGAAGGAAGCATGTTGGGGGCGGTTTTGCTGATTTCACAGAGCTCCTCCTTCTAGCTTTCATTTCATATTGTATTCACAAAGAGGCTGGCTTCCTGAGGCTGCCCAGCCCACTCTGCTCATACCCTCCTCTTCCGTTGTCCCTGTGGTCCTCTCCTGTTTTCATCCCACTCCCAGCACTTTCGCATCAGGGCAGGGCACTGGCCTGGCAGGTCGGAGACTCCCTGAGGATGAGTCCCCACCGGTGCCGGCCACTGTTCCCAGACCAGGGCACATCTGCCCGCTGTCTGGGGCCCTTGGCGTCCAGTGCTTCTCGTGTGTGGCTGCCGGTGCATCTGGGTTTGGGTGAGGGCTGGTCCTCCGCGGCTCCTGTATTAGGGTTCAGAGGGACTCCTTGGCATCTAGTTTCTTGATAAATATCGTCCGTGTGTTTCTGGTTTTGCCATCCAGCTGCCCCAGCTATCTGTGTGTGAGGCTCCGGCCTCCCGCCTGCCCTTCTCCCAGCCAGTCCTTCAGGCCCTGTCTCCAGTGCGTGCTCTTTGGCCCATCACAGCTGTGCCGACGGCTCTGCCACCTCTCCTCTGGTTCACATGGGTCCCATGGCCTCTCTAAGCAGTCTCCCTTCGTCAGCCAGGAGACCCCCACACATCCCAGGCCCTTTAGCCACCGATGGGCACCTCCACTGGCGTGTCCTGCCTCTGCTGTGCATGCGGCACCTTCTCTGGGCCCTCATACTTACACAGCGTGTTTCTTTCAGTGGGGTCGCTACCCTTCCATTTCCCTCTCCTCCCTTGTTTCACACAGTGTGTCCCCGGTGCTGCCATCAGCCTTGCCCCGTTGCTAGGGCCCCACACTCACCCTTGCCTCCCGGCTCTGCCTGGTCGGGCTCAGCGTGCATGTCCCTGCTGAAGGCTGGCTGTGCCACTGCCTTCCCCAAGCAAGAACCAACAGCGTATTTGTGTTATGAGTAAGGATATATAGAAACTATGGTGCTGGAACTCATAACACTTCTGGAAATTTCCTCTACTTGTTAAATCATACTTTAAATATATTCTTTCTGCATACGTTATATTTCACAATAAGGAAATAACTGAAACTGTGGACCTGTAACCCATAATATTCTTTGAAATTTGTTCCCGAACTACTTGTTAAATTGCACTTGGAAAGTTATCACTTGTATGTATATAGGTTATATTCTTCAATTTAAAAATATAATTTTAAAACAAAAACAACAGCAGTAGGCTCCCTAGCATATAAATCTAACTCCTGAACTGCCTGGAGACTAGATATTGATACAGTCGCTTTGCCCACCGCCCCCCCGAAAGCAGAACAGCTCTAGCTGTAGAGCTCTGATTCCAATTCTTACATTGGACATCTAGGTACGGCTGCTTTCTACCCTGTTGAAATAGGGAGATTTAACATTTGCATGGCACTCATTCCCGTGAGGGGCTGGGTGGAGGGCTTCTGCACACGTGGTCCATCTGTCTGTCCTTGCAGTCTGGGGTCAAAGGCTTTGCCATTTTCAGGAATGAGGACCCGAGGCCCAGTGAGGCCACTGGCCCTGGGAGCCCAGTGGACTCGAGACCTGGCTTTGCGTGCGCTCACCCTGGCCTGCCGCCCCTCACGAGACACCGCTGTAGCAACAGGCATAGAGCAGACGGCAGCCTCCCTGCATCCGTGCCTGCGGGTGTATGTAGAGGTGGTGGAAGGGGCTGGCTTGCACCAGCAATAGGGCGAGGGGACGTCTGTCTCCAAGCAGGTGGCGGCTGCCTTTCCTTCTCGCCCGTCTTGCATCCTAGTGTGTGTGACGTGGTCTTGTCCAGGCAGTGCCTGTAGAGGGGCTTCCCCAGAGTCCTCACCGTGAGGCAGCTCTAAGCACTTAATTAGTCCCGGTTGACTTCCCTTTGTGGCTGAAATCTTCAATATTATTTGTCTCCCTTTCTTGGCCCTGTTATATTAATTATTTTTCTCAAAATTCCAAGAAAATTTTGATAGCACTGCCTTCTGAATGCGTGTCCCTGAGTGTCTCTGAACACTAGGGCTGGAAACAGTGGGGAGACCCCGTGGGGTGGAGACCGAGGGGAGAAGGCCTCACCCGGGCTGCATGGCTGCGCTTGTTTCCAGCAGGGCCTGTGTCCTGGTTTTCAGAGTAAGGCCCAGAAGATGCTAGGGGCACACGTGTCATGTTGAAAGGGGGACGTGACAAGCAGTCAGAAACCTGTCACTGTCTTTACTTTTCTGGGCCTCAGTCTTCTCATCTGGAAAATGACACTTGGGAGGTGAAAATCACTAAGGTTTGGTTCCGGGCGAGTCAGTCTGACGATGGCTGTCAACGTCACAGTGACCCTCCTGCGGCCCAGGCCAGTCTCCTCGGCAGAGGCATATTGGGAGGGGCGGGGGGGAGGGGGGGAGGCATCCAGAAAGGAGATGGTCAGTGTAGGTAGGTGGTTTGTGAGGCTGCCCAAGGAAGATTTGGCTCTCATTTAATTCCCCATTTGAAATGCGGCACATGTCTGCTGTGGGTTATGAGCAGGTAGCATAGAGGGTCTTCGTTTTCAGAGCTGGGGCAGGGGATGGGGGATTGATCTGAAATTTCAGAGTCGACTGGTTAAGAGGAATTCGTTATTTTAAATGATTTGGTGCCTTATCAAGAGAGTAGCTGGAGCTCTGAAGTAGGGGTCTCCCTCCTGGTACATGGTTTGCATTTTCAGGAGATGAACTGCATGGAAGCTGAGGGAAGGGGCAGCAGAAAGGAACTAACTGAAATAGAAGCTCCTGTCGGTGGAGGGTCAGTCAGAGACAAAATGAGTGCGAGTCGGAGTTTGTAGCGACATGGCCATCGGTTTCCGGGTCCCCTGTGTATGTTCTTGAATCCGCAGGTGCAGCATGGGGTTCCCTGTCTCCCACCATTTAACCCAAGCCGTCTTCTCGTCTGTTCTCCTCTGCTTTGAACAGGGCAAACCTCCTTATGCTGCTTCAGCAGAAGAAGTGGCCAAAGAACTGAAGTTGAAGTCTGGGGAGTCGAAGGCCTCTGCCGTGGCCCCGGAGGGTGCCCTGGCTGAGAATGGGGTAGCGGCGGAGGAGAAGCCGGCTCCCCACATGAACGGGAGCGCAGGAGACGCCAGGGCTTCTGACCAGTCTGAAAGTGCCTTGAACAAGGACTCTAAAATGTGCAATACAAATCCTCACTTAAATGCACTAACTGCAGACAGTGTTTGCCATAAAGAGGACACTCTTGAGGCGGCTGTCTTAAATAAAGAAGAGTAAACTTATTTTTTATAGAGGGTGAAGGATGTTGGAAGGGTAAGGATTTAGAAATATCTGGAAAGAGAGAGAGCCTACAGTTACGTACATTTTTTCCTTTCCGTAAGAGAAAAATGAGGACTTTGGAAATTCGGATCCCTCTTTGATATCAGAGATTTAAACAACACATTTTTAGTTTTAACCAGTTGTAGTCAAAATGCTACAATAAAACAAAAAAGAGAAAGAAAATGAAGAGCATTTGACTCCCGCACTTAAAATGAAGTACACATAAAGTTTAAACTGGTTATGACAAAAGCCTATAGCTGTATTTCTTGAACTATAAAGAAAACAAATTTTGGCAGTCTTTAAGTATAGATAGCTTAAAATATAATTTTTAGCATTTGGCACCATATGTATGCCATTATATTTGATTTTGCATTACTGTTTCACAATAAAGCTTTGTTTAAGGCTTTTATGATTATGAAGAAAATAAGGCACAACCACAGTTTTTCTTTCTTACTTAAATTTCATCACTGTTGATGTGGTTCTTTTGTGTTTAAAAAAAAAGTGCAACTATCGAAACGAAAAAAATTATAGAGTAATATTGCCGTTCTGCTGATTTTAAATATACAGTACATCATACATACTTTACAAGCAAGTTAAATGGAGATAAAGTTGAAATCATAGAAGATGCAAATGACCTTTCAAAATCAACACAATGTGTTCTGAAACTTGTCGTGACTAATACCATGCACCTGTGATCAATGAACTATGTGGTTTTGATCGGACGTAGGCCATTAGTATTACTACCTGAGCTAAACTTCTGCATGGTTCATAATTTTTAAAGTGTGTAGTTAATATTATGCATGTTATTGTCCTTTCTTCCATTCTTACAAGTATGTGCCCATTTGCAAAACAAGAAAAAAGCTAATAATCAGTAATAGTCCTATAAAAGATGTTAACTATGTTTAGTCATTGACTGATCTTGCTCTAACCTTAAAATTTTGTGATTATTGACCTCTGTTGCATTTATTCTAAAACCCCTCCAAAAATTATCTAGCCGTTTTAAATATCAACATTACCCTGGTGTATTCACTGCTGTATGCATTCTTGTTCTTTGTTGCTGTTTTATGCCTTCATATTAGCAAAATATGAAATTCTGTGAAAAACAAAAAAAACCCTTTGATCTTAAAAAAAAAAAAAACCCTCCCCCCCTTCTGTAGCAGGAAACAAATTGCTTGTTCTTGAGAACTTTCCCATCAAGAATTTAGTAGAAGCAGGTATACTTATATCATTTTGATGTTTCTGTTAATGTTTCCAAACAATGTACTTTGAAATCAGAATCCCTTCTTATTCGTTTTCTTATAATTGTCCTGATGCTCTTCATCACACATTAGTGATCAGAAAGGAGGTGTAATTCCCCAGCCCCTGCCCGCCAGAGCTAAGTAGGATCTTCCTGTAAGTTGAGGGGAGTTTCGCCCTAACTCATGGACTGTGCAAGAATGAACTGCTGTTGGGTTTGATTGATCGTAGATGGACTGTGGTGTGGTGTATTTGAAGGCTATTGAATGCAACTTACAATGCTTAATAAAAATCTTTATTCTTTTAGTATAAAGTACAGTGTGGCTTTTAAATTTTACTCACAGAAACATACATGTTATTGAGGTTTAATACTCATTGAAACGGCTGCTTGAGGAATTGGTCAAATAAGCAAAATCTCGAAATATTTTGCTCTTTCAAAGTAATTCCAGGATCCAGCTCTAAAAGAAGCATTAATGCATGGTTAATGTGAAAATTATACCGACACGGTGTCGTAGTTAAGTTTAATGCAAAGGGCTGGGAAAAAAAAAAAAAAAAACCTCCTGTCTTGTAAAGCAGGCATACAACAGAATGACAAAAGCAAAGCAGAAAGCCCCAGGGGATAAAGAAGCTTCATGAATCTCGAGGCACCCTCGGGTTTTGAAAGTCACGGTTCCTGGCGCAGCGGGTCTTCCTGGCCGCCGCTTCCCCTGGAGTCCGCTCCGCCTGCGGCTCGTGAAGCCGCTCCCCGCGTGGCCCGGGTGGCTGAGGGCGCGCTGGGGTGCGGCGGGAGGAGGCGGGCGGGGCCGCAGTCGCCGGGACCCGCGTTGCGGGCACTGCGCCTGCGCACGCACTCGAGGCGGGCGCGCCCCGCCCCGCCCCGCCCGGCCGCGCGCGGAAGGGGTCCCGGGGGCGGGGCGCGCCCGCCTCGAGTGCGCGCGCAGCCGGGCCAGGGAGCCCCGCCCCGCCTGGGGGAGCTGGCCAATGGCTGCCCGGAGCCAGCTCTGCGTCACTCGGAGGGCGCCGGGCGCGCTTCCGCCTCCCTGGCTACCGCGCGGAAGCCGGAGCAGCCAGTGGATTTTCTTCACCCGCGGGGCTCCGGGCATCGGTAAGGCCGGCAGGTGGTGCGTTTATTCCGAGCCGGGCAAGCGGAGACAGACCTGGGGCGGTACCTGGCTCAGGGCCGCGCAGGTAGGAAGCAGCAGCCGGCGCGTCGCGAGCCAGACCCGAGGCCCGGGGGTCCCGGAGACCCTCTCAGGGTTCGCAGGGTCAGAGTCGTTTGCATTATTTGCATTATGCTAGACATCAGCTGCATCTTTCGCTCCCACTCGCCCAGGAGTGTCCAGTGGGGTTCTCTAGGGGGTACCCGACAACTGGCTGCAGGAGCAGACACAGAACCCAGCTGTCTTCTTCAAGCCGGACATTTAAGGCGATTTGGAAAAAAAAAAGAAGAGAAAAAACCTGGACATCCATGCCATTCTTTACACTATTTTTTGTAGTTGTTCTGGAAAAGTTATTTTTCATTAAAAAAATGTTATTTATGTTAGCTTGTAATGGTTTTTTTATTATTTAAAAATGGATTTAAAGATAAATATTAAAAAAAAATAAACCCACCTGAGGGCCTGATTTGCTTCACAAGAGTGGAGAGTGTTCCTGTCAACTCCATGTTATCTTGGTGAAGATAAACACTGCGGGGTCTTGCCCCTGGCCGCCTCTTTTGCAGGCTGAATGCCCCCTTCAGCCCCCACTGCTTCCCTGGCTCAAAGTCCTCTGAAAGGTAGGCTCTGGGACAGGGGGCTGGGCCACACCCTTCACTCTGCACATTTTATTGAAGATGGTCGCTGTCATTGTCAAAGGACCTAATGACAAGATCAATTTTATTGACATATATTCACAAACCATACATCTCCCATGTACAATCAGTTGTTTACAGTACCATTATACACTTGTGCATTCATCACCACATTCAATTTTTTGAACATTTTCATTACCATACACAAAAAAGCATAAGAATAAAAGTTAAAGTGAAAAAGAACACACAAGCTTCCCATACTCCCCATTCCTCCCTATGATTCATTTACTTTTTGTCCTCATTTTTCTATCCATCTGTCCATACATTGTATAAAGACAGTGGGAGCCATAAGGTTTTCACAATCACACTGTCACCACTTGTCAACTATATTGTTATACAATCGTCTTCAAGAGTCAAGACTGCTGGGTTGCAGTTTGCTAGTTTCAGGTATTTACTTCTAGCTATTCCAATGCATTAAAACCTAAGAAGTGTTATCTATATAGTGCATGAGAATGTCCACCAGAGTGACCTCTTGACTCCTTTTGAAATCTCTCAGCCACTGAAGCTTTATTTTGTTTCATTTTGCAGGTGCAAATAATGAAGTGGATTTTTTTTAAATTCAGTTTTATTGAGATATATTCACATACCATACAATCATCCATGTTATACAGTCAACTGTTCAGAGTATGATCATATAGTTGTGCATTCACCACAATCTATTTCTGAACATTTTCCTTACATCAGAAAGAATCAGAAAAAGAATAAAAAATAAAAGTAAAAAAGAACACCCAAAACATCCCCCCCATCCCACCCTATTTTTCATTCAGTCTTTGTCCCCATTTTTCTACTCATCCATTCATACACTGTATAAAGGGAGTGGGTTTTTACAATCACACAGTTACACCACGAACGCTACATAGTTTTTACAATCACACAGTTACACCATGAATGCTACATAGTTACACAATCATCTACAAGAATCAAGGATACTTGGTTGCAGTTCGACAGTTTCAGGTATTTCCTTCTAGCTCTTCCAATACACTAAAAACCAAGGATGGATGTTCTTGGCCCTGGGCTAGGCACCCCACCCAAGGCCATTTCTTAATCCTGAAAGCAGAGATGATCCCACTTTAATGCTGAACAAGCTTTTAGCTTCTGGAAGAGCTAAGCCTCAGCTGAGGCCACAGCCTGGTGGGGTCACCTCCACGTCCAGCCAGGCCCTTTCCTAGCCCTGAAGGGTGGGTGCGTACTGACCCAGGGCTTGCTTGGAGGCACAGGTGATTGCCGTGTGACTCTTTAAAGCTTTCCCACATCTGTCCTGCCTGGAAACACAAAACAAACACCTTTAAACCTTCCACTTCCATAGGATACAGTTTTAGACTTTAAAAAACCCCGAATCTTCCCTAGTAAATCACTTCAACCCCCAGCCATCTTTCAGTGCCATGGGGTTCAAGGCCCCTTGGCAGTCCTGGTCTCCCTGGAGCCAGTGCCCGCAGGCTGGGACGCCACTGTGGGAGAGCCCTAAGGACCACTGAGCCCCACCAGCCTCAGGGGCACTAAGCCCAGCACGTACCTGGTGGGAACGCAGCGAAAGCCAGGCCATGGTGTACGTCTTACAGAAACCACAATTCCAGGAAGGACTGGTTAAGAAGTACCGCTTTTTGCAAAAGGAGCAAGCTTCATCCAATACGCAACTCTGACACCTGTGACAGCGTTCCCAGCAGGCCAGTTCTTGGGAGACGACTGTGTTTTTGGCACCGGTGGCCTCTGCCTACTAGATGCCAGTGAAAACCCAAATTCCCCAGGCCTGCAGCTCCAGGTGCACCCTACCTGAGAACCAGCAAGCTGACCTGAACAGCCCTCTGGCTTGGAGAGGGAAGAAGGAAGGAACTTCTGCAGACTCCAGCCCTGGCACGGTGGAAGGCAGTCGTCTCCAATATGCTGGAGGCTGCCTCTGTTGCGCCCTCTTGAAAATCTCCTTCCTTTGGGCCCCTCCAGCCCCGGGGCTTGGCCTCCAGCTGCTCCTGATGCCCCATGAGGGGCAGGCCTGGTTGGAGGGGTAGAGGGGGAGCAGGAGGGTGCCCCAAGGGGCTGGACAAGAGCACACTTCCATGGCAACACTTCACCCTTCTTTCCAGATGACCACAATTTCAGGGCAAGACCAGAGTGGTGATCTGGAGATAAACTGAGGCCGGGTGGCTGTGTGCAGACCCTACCCTGATGCTAGCTTGACCACACACACACCCCTGACCCTCTGCCTGTCCTCTGCTGTGCTCTACCTCCTCCCTCGCCCCACTGCTCTGTGCCCTCAGACAAGCCACTACCCTTCCAGGCTATCTGCTTCTTTTCTTCCTTTTGAAAGATAGCTTTGTATTTGATTTTTTTTTTTTCTTATTTTGAAATGGATATGTGTTTATTGTGGTAAGTTTAAAAATATAGACAAGCAGAAAGGAAAAGAAAAATCACTGGTGATTCCATCTATCCCAAGACAGCTGTTGTCAACATTTATTTGGCCTTTATCTTTCCCTCTTTGAACACAGAAACACACACACGTTTTTTCTTTTACAGAAAATTATCGTGCTGTACGTACATATTTTGTCACCCTTCTTTTTTTGTGTAGCATCATTTTATGAATGTCATTCATTCTCTGGCATTGCGTATTCAGCTGTAGCTACGTAGACTTCATTGTGTATCTACCATAATTTATTTATCCACCCACTCTTGTTGGACATTTAGATTTAGTCTGCTATTTCAACAAGTACTCATTGATTTGTCTACTCCCTGTCAGGCCCATTTTAGGCCCATGGGAAAGACAGAAAGGAGCAGACAGCAAGACCCTGCCTTCGTGGCCTTTGCGCTTTAGTAGGAGAAGAAGACAACACACATAAGAACACTTCAGACAAGAAAATGCAGGAAATGAAACAGGGATGTGATGGCTAATTGCCTGCATCTGCTTGGCTAAGTTGTGGTGTCCAGTTGTTGGGTCAAGCAAGCACTGGCTTGACTGTTACCATGAGAGTATTTCATGGTTGGACTTGCATCTACAGTCATTCGATAGCGTCTACATTCAACAAAAGCCATTGCCTTCAGCATTGAGGGGTGTCTCCTCATCCAATCAGTGGGAGGTCTCAGAAGTCAGAGAGAAGAATGCCTGCCTCTACTTCATTCAGCCTGCTTCTCGTGGGGCATTCAACCTCACCTTCATTGGAGTTTCCAGCTTGTGGCCTGCCCTGTCGAATTTGGACTAGCCAATCCCCATGGTTGCATGAGCCAATTCCTATAATAAATCTCTTGATATTTACATTTATATATACTATGTTTCCGTTTTTCTGGAAAATTCTGACTGCACAGGTGATGGGAGGGAGGGATGGGATGCATAGTCAGGGAACCTGCCCCCCACCCACCGGCCACAAATGAAGGGTCTGAACTGCACCTCTGCATGCTTGTCACCATTTGAAGGATCTGCTTTATGGATTCCTAAACTCACTGCCCTGTCAAGGGAGAGGGGCTGCAGGTAGTCTCTGTCTTTCACACAGCTAGGAGGGGACATGCATCCATAGGGGAGTTTTTGCAAACATCTGTTGCAGGTAAGTCTGATTGGCATTTCAGGAGAGTGGCTTCCCTAGAAGGAGAAGTCCTGGTGTTAAGGACGGGGAACCCAGTCTCCTCCTACCCACGCTGATGGGGCGGGCTCTGAGGGAATCTTGGCAGGTAAAGATGAGTTTCTCACTTTAATTTCCATCATTTTGATTTCTAGTGAGGGTGAACATTCACCCTCTGCTTAATTTGCTCTTGATTTCTTTCTCTGTCAAATTTACAGAGAATTTCTAATGCCCCTCTTGGCTCTTTTACAATTTCAAAAACGATCAGACCAAAGGCAAATTTTTTAAAGAACTTTTTATTTTGAAATAATTTCAAGCTTACAAGAAGTGGCAGAAAATAATATAAAAACAATACAGAGAACTCCAACATGTCCCCCCCACAAACACAGATTTACCAACTTTTAGCATTTTGCCACATTTGTTATATCATTTCTTTCTATCTATCTATCTCCTAAACCTTTGACGGTAGGTTGTCTACATCATTCTCCTCCAACACTTAACACTTCCATGTACATTTCCTGAGATCAAGGGCACTCACTTATGTAACCACTTTCTATCCTGTATCCACCCATTCACCCACTCACATACTCTCCCCACCCACCCCTCCATCCATCCATCCACCCACTCATCCATCCATCTGTCCCTCTATCCACATTTCCACTCACCACATCCATCCATCCATCCACCCACTCATCCCATCCATTCATCCATCCACCCATCCACTCATCCACTCACTCACCCCATTCATCCATCCACCCACTCTCCTCATCCATCCATCTGTACACCCACCCACCCCTCTATCCATCCACTCATCTCTCCATCCACCCTCCCCATCCACCCACCCATCCACTCATCTATCCATTCAATCATCCATCCATCCATCCATCCACCCATCCTTCTTTCCTTCATTCCACCCACCTACCCCATCTATCCATCCATCCATCCATTCAATCATCCATCCATCTACCCACCTATTCATCCATCTATCCACTCACCCACCCCATATCCATATCCATCCACCCTCCCATCCATCCATTCATCCATCCATCCACCCAATCTTCAATTCCTTCCTCACAGAGTCTACATGGACTTGGAGCTGTGCTTGGTGCTGAGGACAGAGTCAAGAACAAATGAGAGTCCCTCCCTGCATATATAGGACATTCAAGTAAAAATACAGACAAGAAAAAGTAAGTCCAAGTTAAAGTGCAGTGGCAATTATCATAAGTTTTATGAAGGAAAAACGCTGAGGAGATGGAACAATTCAAATGCAGGGGGTGGCGGGTGGAGGGAAAGTGTCAAAAGTTTCTCTGAAAAGTGACATTAAACCTGAGACCTGAAAGATGGGCATGAATTATCCAAGCACAGAGGGAGAGGTGTTCAGCATGGGGTGCCCGGGCCAGCCTTGGCCGCTCTTGGTCCCCGCAACAGCCCTGCCCTCATCTCGAGGGCAGGCCCGTCCACCCCTGCAGGCCTTCGGGACCCTTCAGCATGGGCTACAGGGTAGGCATCTCATCCCACCTTGCCCAGGAGAGTCCCAGCTAGCCCCTGTTCTGGGGCTTTACTCTTGAAAGTGTCCCAGTTTGGGAAAATTATATGCTCACCCAGCTGTGATGCTTTTGCCCGCAAACTAACTTATGCAAACATCAGAAACAACCAACAAGAATGGCACACTTTCGTGTCCATCAGAAAAAAACCCAGGTGGCTTAAAAAATAATAGAAGTTCCCAAGGGACACGGTACATTTTGATGGGTCTGGGTCATATCGGCTTGGTCCAGGCACCCCAAAAAGGGACCCACTCTTAGAATTCTCTTTGCACCCACCAAATGGATTCATCTGTCACAAAGCCACTGTAATGACATGGATTAAGGTTCTCCAGAGAATGGAATCAGCAGGAAAACATTTATCTTGAGGAAGTGGCTCGTGCAATGGTGGGGGAAGTCTGAACTCCGTAAGGCAAGTGATGAAGGTGATGCTGAAGTCCTTTGACTGAATTCACCCGGGGAAGCTGGTTGGCTGGAAATTGCAGCAAGAGCCAAAGTTGAAGTTGAGTCCCTATTCCTCTTCTGATCTCCGAAACCCTCAGTTCTGGCTTTAAGGCCTGCAACTGATTGGATGAGGAGATTCCCCACATTGCCGAAGGCAACCTCCTTTGTTGATTGTAGATGCAATCAACTGATTGTAGATGCAATCATCTGACTATAGTTGCAAATCCATCTACCAAAATACCCTCACAGTAATAATCAGGCCAGTGCTTGCTTGACCAAACAACTGGACACCATAGCCAGGCCAAGTTGACACATGAACTTAACCCATCACACCACACCATGAACAATTTCCCCTTTCTGACATCTCCCACCACCAAGACCATCGGACACCGCTGCTTCAGACTGCTCAGTCTTTATCTTATATCCTCACCATCTTGACCCAGGATGATCTGTCTCCTTCCAGCTGTGCATTTTACTACCACCACTGTCTGGCCCTACCACACACCCTGTCACTCCCACAGCGAGTGCTCACCACGGGGAGTGCCATGTAGCCTTTCTGCAAAAAGACTAAAGCCAGCTGCAAGGGCAAGACAAGGAAATGGCCCTCCTCTTTCCGTATGGGACCCAGTGTGGTGGGTGACACCTGTCATTTCCAGGCAGCCCTTCCAGAAAGAAATAAACAAGCAAAGCAAGACACGTGGCAGCTTGAGGTGCTCAGTTCCCATCTCGTCAATGACAACGTCCTGCCTCCTACCTGGTCTTTCCATTTTGTCATCACCCCTCTGCTTTCCCGACCCTCCCTTGCATTCAGAAGCAGCCTTGGCTAGGCTGAGACACTGGGGAGGCCCCGGGCACTGCTGCTCCTGTCTTCACCCTTTATCAGCTCATGGGATGCAGATTCATTTATTTATTCATTCTCCTTTTAAGGCGCTTTGGTTTTGTTCATCAAATCAGGCTGGCCTTGACCTTCCCATCTCCCCCATGTCCACTCCACTGCATGCTTCCTCCAGTATGCTTTGATTTTCCCTGCAGCCTCTGTCATCCTCTTAAAGTCTATTATTGGGTCACCCATCCTCTGCTCTGGCATGAGAGCTCTACAGAAATCGGAATGGGTCTCCCGTGTTCACCACCATTCAACCTGCATCCAGGACACTGTTGAATGAATGAGCGAAGGAATGAAGGTCTGGAGGAGCATTATGGGGACACACTCACAGCCAGAGTGTGCACGTGCTGCATGTCACTGTCATAGGAGCTCTAGGGCTGAGGGCAGCTTGGGGGAGCCCCGATGCTTGCAGAGACAAGAGGCCGAGTTTGGGATCCATGATAGACATGTAGCTTCTTTTATTCTGGTAGAAGCAGAACAGGGAAGGGTCCCAGTACAGGCAGAGCTGCAGATAGAGAGACTGGTCAGGAGGGCAGAGGTGGAGGGGAGTGGAGCAGGGTGGCAGAGCGACTTCTGTCTTGGGGTGGGAGGGGGGCTTTCCCTGGCCTTTTTATTCTTGGGGCACCCTGGGTGGGAGCCGGGGTGCACAGGCTCAGGCCTTAGAGAAGTGTGAGTGCCTCACTCACTCCTCTCCCCAGCTAGCTCACCTCCTTGGGCTAGACATTTAAGTGCTTTAAGCCTCAGTTTTCGCTTCTGTAAAATGGCACCGATAATACAAACCCAAGTGCATCAGTGTGAGTATGGTGTGGTATGTAATCATCACTGCCAGGTAACAGGCTCAGTGCTTCACAGACATCTGGGTTAAGGCCTGGGAATCCTTGTGAAGAACTGAGGGCTGCACAGGGTGCCTGGCAAGCCCTGGGCAAATGTTGAGTAACCACGGCCCTTATTTATAGACAAGAACGTGGAAGATTTCAGAGCCCAAGGACTGCCCAAGGCGACCCAGCTGTTAAACAGCAGAGGCTCCACTCAAAATCCAGCACCACAAGACCTCCAGAAGATTCTAGCTTCAGTAACTGAAGGACAGAAAAATCTGTGGGCCGTACACCCTGCTCATTTAATTGCTTTGGTCTCGCTGTAAGGGGAGAGGTGAGGTGTGTATTTGAGGCGGGCAGCAGTGCCCTCTGGACCTCCTTTCAGACTCTAAAGTTAACCCCGCTGGTTTTTGGTAGAGCACTATTTATCTGCACTAATTCACACTAAGGTGTTAATGGTTGACAATGGCTTAATATCTTATTCCTTTTCCCAGAAACTTTGTATTTAAAGAACCATCCGGGTTTTCACTCTGGAGGAAGAGTGCAGAGGGTGACAAGTGAAATTAAGCCTGGGAGGCCTTCTCTGCCCTGGTGTGAGACGTGTGTGTGGGAGGGGAGCTTATCTTCCCTCTTCCCTCTCTGCCCCCATTCCCCTATCTCCAGCTTCTTTTTCCCACCCTCACCTTCCTCTTGCTTCCCCTGTCAGGTAAGACCCTGTGGGTGGCTCTGCCCTGAGCCTGTTGGGGAGGGGTCACCTTTGGGGGTGGGTAGCCGAATATGTGATGGCAGACTCAGATGCAATAAGGGAGCAGACTGTCCCTGAGTTGCCTGGAGTGGAACAAATGGCTCCCTTTGGGGAAGGCAGCTGCAAGGAAGCTGTGGGTAGGGGTGACTACTCCCGCCCCGAGAGCCTGGCTACCTGCACCTCCAGCTTGATGCAGATCTGATGGTGGAGGACGGGGAAAGTTGGGACGGGGGGTGAGAGAGTGCCCCTCAGCCCTTACTAGGCGAAGTTCCTGCTCTGGGTCCCTGGAGAGCCTCTGCAGCTGTGACCCCCTCAGCACACTCCCAAACCCACCCCTCCAAAGGCCGGCGGGAGGAGCGCCGTCAGCGAAGCCTGCGGGCAACACTGTAGCACCCCTCGCCTCTCCCTGCCCCTCTCGCGCCCTTACTACCACCAGCCGGGACTCAGCTCCCTGGGAGACGGAATGCGAGGTCCGGGGGCCTCCCTTCTCGTCCCCATCCCCGTAGGTCGCCACGGCCGGGGTGGGGGGGGTGGGCTGGGGGGCTCTACCCAGGGTTCCCGCTCGGACCCCGGGAGCTCTGCAGAGACTCCAATTCCAGGTAACCGCTCCCGAGGTCTACAAATCTCACGCGGCGCTCACGCGCTCCTCGGGGGCCCCCCGCTTCTCTGTTTGTCCGGGGCCCCCTTTGGGCAGGGATCCAAGGAGGAAGGGGGGCCGTCTGCGACCCGGCATGCAAGAGGGAAAAAGGGGGAAGCCGTAGCCGAACCCGACACCAGCTGGGGGGAAAGGCGGGATGCCAGGGAGGCGCGGGAAGACGAGGCAGCGCCCCTCGCCATCCCCGGCCCGGGGGAAAAAGTTGGGGCGGCGGAGCGGCGCGCGCGGGCGCGGCCCAGGCCCGGGGCGCGGGCGGGCGGCGGGGGCGGCGCCTCCCGGGGCGGCTGACGTAGAGGCCGCGCGGCGGCCGGGGGCGCCCTTCGGTGGGGGCCGCGGCTCCCCGCCGCCCGCCCGCCCGCCCGCGCCCCGGCCCCGCCGCCCCCGCGCGCGCCCATCTCCCCTTTGTGTCCCCGAGCCCCGGAGCCTCGCTCGGCGCCGGCCGGGCCCCGCGGCCTCCGCGCGCGGCCGATCGCGCGGGCGGCATTGTGTGGCCGGGCCCGGCGGCCGGGGCGCGCAGGCGGCGCCCGCGCCCTCCCCCTCCCGCGGCGGCGGAGGCGGCGCCCGGGCCCTCTTCCCGCCCGCCGCGGCCCGAGCGGGCCCCGAGTCCCGCGGCCAGCGGGCTCGAGCGCAGCGGCGGGCGGCCGGAGCGCGGGGAGGCGGCGCGGGGAGGCGGCGGCGCGGCGAACATGGCGACGGTGCCTGTGTACTGCGTCTGCCGGCTCCCCTACGACGTGACCCGCTTCATGATCGAGTGCGACGCCTGCAAGGACTGGTTCCACGGCAGGTGAGCGCGCCGCGCCGCCGCATTGTCCGCCGGGGCCCGGAGGCCTCGGCTGCGGAGGGCCGGCGGGGCCGCGCACCCTTTTGTGCCGCGCGGGGCCGGGACGCACAAAAGCCGAGGCCCGGCGGGGCAGGGCGGCGGGTGGTGGCGGCCGCTCCGCGCCCAGGGTTCCGCCCGGGCTGCGCGCCCGGGACTGCTGCGCGGGGAAGGCGCCCCGGGGGGCGCAGTTGGTGGCGCCGCGGGCCGGGCGCGCAGGCTGCGGGAGGCCCGGGCGGTCCAGGCCCGGCGCCCCCCCCCCCCCACTGCGAAGTTGCAGGAACTTTCCCCGCGCGAATCCCCGGGGAGGCGCGGGCCGCGGTGGCGGGGGCCTGGGCGCGCCCACCGGAGCTCCCGGGACCTGTACCCCGCTCGCTCCCTCCCCCGTGCTCCTCGGGTCTGCGCGTCCCGGGACAGGGGCGTCGGTGACGGAACAGTGTGTGTCGCGCGCGGGAAGGGCGGGGGGGGTGTTGTGGATTTGCCTTCATTTTCCTTGAGACTTGTGTCTGTTCCAGAAAGGGACACCGCGGTGTTGACACGATCTTTTCTCGCTGAGGGGGTTGGGGCAGGGGAGGCAGGTCAGGCTTGGAGAGACTGGGCGTCCCCGGCCCCCTTGGCCTTGCTGGTGGCAGTGACTTGGCCCTGGGCCTCCCGTCCAAAGGCCCCAGCCCCTTCCCACCCAGAAGGAAACGGAGGAGGAGGAAGGGGAGGTGACACCGTGGGCAAACTGCTCCGACAGGTTCTCAAGCGTCTGACTTTGCCTGTGGGATGTTTGGGCTGGGAGGACACGGGGACAGGGGCTGGGGGTGCTGGCTGGGGCTGGGTGCCTTCTGGGGCCTCTGACTGGCCCAGTGCCATGCCAAGGGGAAGAGGGGTTGGTGGGGTGGTGGGTAGCCCTGAGCCTGCGGAGAGGACAACTTCCCACTGGCTTTAACATCGGTTTGTGGGATTGGCTAGTGCCGTGGCCTCAAGTCCCACCCCACCAGCTCCCACGTGGGGATGTCCCCTCCAGCTCCAGTGGTCAGTGCCAGTGCCTGGCAGGGGCACACCTGTGATGTGGGCGGGGCCAGCCTTACCTGAGAATCAGACCCTCCCCAGCTACCTTCCTGGGGGTGCACACTATCATGGGGTCCCCCCAGAGCGGTGGACACCAAGTGACACCCCGAAAAGGTGCCCCTGTGCACAGCACCTGGCATGCACCGCAAAGACGTTTCTGACCCCTCTGCCCAGGGTAAGAAACTTCATTTGGTCCTTTAGGGCTGCTCGTTCCTGAGGATGCTGAGCAGCTGGCTCCAGTAGCCCCGAAAGTAGGGGGAGCCCCTCCTTTCCCACCTCTTCCCACCCTGGGGCTCGGGCTGGTGAGCAGGCTGCAGAGCTTCCCTGGGGGTTCTGGGCCTGAGGGCCCCGGCCGCTGGGGAAGGCGGCAGGTTGGGAAGCCCTTTGTCTTGCTCCTCTCTGCAGAGTTGGGACAGGAAGGCCAGGTCTGAGCTGTATCACCCCAGGCTGGACTTGGAGGCAGGGGGACCCCAGAACTGAGAGCTGGGGGAGAGGTTGATTTCATTTGCTTGCTGGACCAAGAAGACTTGCGGTCGGGGCCAGGGAGTGTCAGTGACCCCTGACGCCTTATAGGTAATGTTATCTCCTCCTTTTTTATTTATTCGGGGTCTTTGCTTTGATCCGATTCAGGTTCAGGGCCGGGAGAAGAAGGGGTCAGGGGCTAGGACCCTGTGGGTGAGGCCGGGCCCTGCTACTTATAGCCCTCACCACCCCAGGGCAAATCCTTTTACCCCCCGCCCCCACGGCACCCTTTTCCCCTCCTGTGTGGAAGGAGGGTGTGGGAGCAGAGTGGTGTGATCCTAAATCCTTAGCTGTTGTTAAAATGCCTCTGTGATTTTTTGCCAGATCTGCATACCACCTGTATTGATATGTACTCTGTATATTTTAACATTTCTACTCATTTCTTACATGTTTGAATTTAAAAAATAATAATAAACTATTTTTAGAGCAGTTTTAGGTTTGTAGAAAAATTGAACAGGACACACAGAATCCTTTATCCGCCCCCTTCCCCTGCACCATGTACACACACAGTTCTCCCTCTTATTACCATATTTTATTAGTGTGGTACATTTGTTACAATTGATGAACCAATACTGAAATGTTTTTAGTGTCCACAGATACACATTATGACTCACTTTTCGTGTGTACAGATGCATGTACAGTTCTGTGGGTTTCGACAAATGTGTACCATCATGTATCTGCCAATATGGGTTTTGGTTTTTTTTTTTTTTTAATTTGGGGATAATTTTAGACTGACAGAAGGGTTAACAAAAATAGTGCCATTTCCACCATAGGTTGTGAAGGATTTCCTTCACCCTGCTTCACCAAATGCTGGCACTTACATAACTGTGGAGGTTGTCAAAGCTAAGAAATTAACGGTGGTGCACTACTATTAATTAAACTCCAGACTTCCTTCAGGTTTATTTACCCAGTTTCCCCCATTAATGTCCTTTTCTGCTCCAGAATCCCACATTGCATTCAGTCGTCCTGTCTTCTAATTCTCACAAGTGTGTTTTTTTCTAAAAGGAAACTTCCTAACATTTCTGAAGTAGAAAATTAGTTTAACTTGTCACAGACAGTAGCTGTAAAGGAAACACAGCACAACTGTTACAGAAAAACCACCTTTTTCTCCGGCACACCCCACTTTAGGGAGAATCGGAAGAGGTGATCTTGGGGATCACCCACTGTCACAGTGCCCAAGTTGTTGCCAGCCAAGAACTTGGTGAGAACGGCCCCTTTCTTGGGGCCGAGTTTGTCTTTGGAAGCAGTTGGCCTTGGCGGGAAGCCCTGAGTGCCCAGGGCCCCTGCACCCCATGTTTTCTGTGGGAGCCCCTCTGAGGGGCTGGGTTGAGGCAGGTGGGTCAGGAGCAGCGGTCACTGTGGGGCAGGTGGGAGCATTGCCCCCCATTGTGGGGACTGCTCGTACTGCCTTCTGTGACGTGACATGGGCACAGCCAAGGTTTGCCAAACCTCGGCTGCCTCATTGCCAAGTCCACGCAAAGCTCTTCCCCAAACCCCATCTTGGCCGGCCACTCTGGGGTCCAGGGCACATGTCAACCCAGCCGGCCTTTGCTCCGGAATGTGGGGCTGATTGGGAAGGGGCAGTTTCTGCAGCAGGAGGCTGGAGGGGCCCTTCCGAGGTGCCTCGACTGCCCTGTTTGGTTGGGACATGCAGCACGAGCCACGTTTCGGGGCCATTCTGGCACAGAGCCACTGGGGCTGAACAGCGGTCACTTCTTCGGCCTTGCCATTCCCCCTGGATGATGGAGGCCCGGCCTGCTCTCTCCAGCCGGCAGAGGTGATGACCTGGGTGCTCACCTTGTCTCCAACTTAACTGGAAGAAATTTCTGACTCTGGGAAATAGGAGTGATTCAATTAAAGTCTCAGACATCCTTAGATCACAGCTCCGTGGTTCTCTTTCAGGCACTAGTTCTGTTGGGCTTCCGGGGTTTTTGGAGGCATAATCAGTAAAATCGATTTTAAGGCGCTTGGAAGCTGAAGTGGCCGTGCAGGTTATTTCTGTGACATACGTTTAGCTTATTCCTCAGCGGATACTCACTGAGATCCTCTTCCGCGTGAGGCCCCTGCCGGCTGCGGAGGTTCTGGGGGTGACAGAGCAGAGTGCTTGCCTTTTTCCAGGCTTCTTTTATGGGGTGTCGAACGTATGCATTGTTTCCCATTGGTATGAGTCCTGGTTTTGAGATGCGATTTTGTACCGTGGGAGCAAGCAAGAAAGCGGGGGGTGGGGGAGGTAGGGTCCTTGCAGGGTCTCGGGCTTCTCCCCGCGGGCGGTGGGAGTCGTGGAAGGTTCTGGGCAGAGGAGGGATATGACCTGACTGAGGTTTTGCAGGGTCCCTCTAGCCTCCCTGGGGATGCTCAGGGACGAGAGTGCATTCAGGGAGGCCTGCCTGGAGGCGGCTGCATGGCCCAGGCAGGAGGCGAGGGTCTTGGACCCTGGAGGGTGGGCTGGGGGGCAGAGGAGGGGTTGGATTCTGGACCTGCCTGGCACGGAGCCCTCCGATGGCTGTGAGTCTGTCTGGGCATGGCTGGCCACCTCCCGAGGCTTGTCTGTATGTCCATCTCTCACAGTGGGCAGCACCCCCAGACCGAGCTGGCCTTTGTGTGCTTTCACTGTGCCCCCACTGTAAGCTCCTTGGGGCTGTTTAAACGAGGACTTTCACCATTTGCCAACGAAAGAATGTGCGCAGTTAAGTTCAGCAGTGTGGGGTATGTGCTGCCTGCCCCTCCTGGGGGGACGTAGGAGTCCCCTGTCCCCCAATCCTTGCCAAATCACAAGTGTGTTTTGGAGTAAGCTATCTGGTGCAAGGCTCATCTTGGTTGCCAGGATGTTCAGTGTTTTTACTGAAAATATTTGGCCTGAAACACACTCAGGGTGAAACCTCTGGAACCCGAAGCACATATTTGTTTGGGGCCATTCAGGCATCAAGCGAGCTTCCAGATGTTTCCAGCTCGCTGTCTTGCCCGAAATCTGGGCAAAGGGGCTTGTGCCGTGGACTTTAGCCCTGGGCTCCGCCCCCTCCCCGGCTGTCCGTCGTTTCTTGGTGCTCGGTTCATGTTCCAAAAGAACGAGAGAATTGCAGCGAGCAATGAGCATCAGCCAGAAAATAATGTTGCACGATGGGGTGTGTTGGAAGACTCCAGCTCCTAAAATCTGAGGTGTAAGTGGAACAAAGTCCATCAGCTCATGGCGACTGGCAGTGTCACACTGGGGTTAACCTTCGTGTAGCACTTTACAGCTGTAAAAGTCACTGCACACGTGTCATCTTGTTGGCTTCCCACACTGACCGAGGACAGTCGATGGGGCAGGCCAGGCCCTTGTGTCCGTTTCACAGGCACAGGCAGGGACGCAGAGAGCTGGGATCACAAGGCCTCATCAGGACAGGAGATTTCCTGTCTGCAGGACACACACCGTGGCTACCAACAGGTGGACGCAGCCACCTCCACCAGGTGCAGGTGCACAGGTGGCATTCGCTTTAAATTCTTCTGGACCAAGTGCCTGAACAAAGAGCAGGCACTGATAAGTCACCTGTGTCCAGGGTTGTAAAAATGCGATGCTGGTTTAATAACTCGCGGCGGCAGTAAGGCCAGAGTGGCACCAGGTGATGCATAGCCCCCTCTCCATGCGGCCTGTGCGGTGCAGCTCTGTCCTGCATCTCAGGGAGCTGGGGCGCTGTGTCACTTGTCTCTCAGGTGCAGGGCCTGCCTCCCTCTTTCCCGTGTGTGCCTCCATCTCTGCATCGCTTGGTCTTGGCCTCTCCAGCTTCATTGCTGTCACTTCTTTCATCGTTGGCTCTTGGCCTTTTTGGCCTGGTGGTGGGTGTGCATCATCCCAGCCGGGGGCGCTTCAGAAGAGGGCTCAGCCCCCCAGGCTTTAGAGTGCAGAGTCTGCACCACCCAGTATGCTGGATCATCCACGGAAAAGCATATTTAGAATTTTAGCCAGGGACTGGCTTTGACCTCGAAGCATAAGAACTCAAGGCCTTTGTGGTATTTGGCCTGGCAAACAGAGAAACCAGCCTTTTGTTATGATTTCTTTTTTAATTTGAAGTGACGTTCACCTAACATAAAATGAGCCATTTTTAAAGTGTACATTGCAGTGGCATTTAGTACATTGACAAAGTTCTGCAGTCATCACTAGCATCACCCCCCAAAAAAACCCCACACCTGTTAGGCAGCCACTCCCCCTTCCCCTGGCCTCCCGGCAACCACCAGTCTGCTCTGTGTCTCTATGGACTTACCTGTTCTGGATGTTTCATTTAAATGGAATCAAACAATATGTGACTTTTTGTGTCTGGCTTCTTTCACTTAGCATACATGATGTTTTGGGGTTTGTCCACCTTGTAGCATGTTTCAATACTCCATTCCTTTTTGTGGCTGTAATAATATTGCATTGTATGGACGTGCCACATTTTGTTTATCCATTCACCTGTCTATGGACACTTGGGTTGCTTTCACCTCTTGGCAATTGTGAGTAATGCTACTATGAACATTGGTGTGCAAATACCCATGTGAGTCCCTGCTTTCAATTCTTTGTGTGTGTGTGTGTGTGTGTGTGTGCATGCCTAGGAGTGAAGTTGTTGAGTCATATGGTAATCCTATGTTTAACTTTTTGAGGAACCGCCAAATTGTTTTCCAGAGTGACTGCACCATTTGACATTCTCAGCAGCAATGCATGAGAGTTCCAGTCCCTTCACATCCTTGCCAACACTTGTTATTTTCTATTTTTTAAATAATAGGCATCCTGATGGGTATGAAATGGCATCTCATTTTGGTTTTGATTTGCATTACATTGATGCTTAAAGATGTTGAGCATCCTTTCATGTGCTTGTTGGCCATTTGTATATATATGAGCTCTTTGCTCATCTTTATATTGGATTGTTTGTCTTTTTGTTGTTGAGTTGTAGGAGTTCTGTATGTATTCTGGGTCTCTAACCCTTATCAGATATATGATTTGCAACTGTTTTTCTCCCATTCTGTGGGTATTTTCACTTCCTTGATCTTGTCCTTTGATGCTCTAAAGTTTTAAATTTGAAGTTCAGATCATCTGTTTTTTCTTTTGTTACCCATGCTTTTGGTGTAGAGTCTAAGAACCCATTGCTTAATACAACATCATCAAGTCACCTCTGTATTTTCTTCGAAAACTTTTATGGTTTTAGCTCTTGTATTTAGGTTGTTGAATCATTTTGAGTTAATTTTTGTATATGGTGTGACATAGGGGTCCAGCTTTATTCTTTTGCCCATGCGTATCAGTTGTCTCAGCACCATTTGTCAAGAGACTGTTCTTTCCCCATTGAATATTCTTGGCCCTTGTTGAGAATTTCTTGGCCATGGATGCATGGGTTTATTTCTGAACTGTCAATTCTATTCCTTTAGTCTATACGTCTCTCCATATGCCATTGGGGTTTTTGTAGCTTTGTCGTTCCTGATTCCAAATCTGCTCTTCCTTTTCAATGTTGTTCTGGCTTTTTGGGGCCCCTTGCAATTCCGTATGAATCTGAGGATTGGCTTTTCCATTTCGGCAAAAATCAAATCAATGGGGATTACATTGAATCTGTAAATTGCATTGAGTAGTATTGACATCGTAATGGTATGAAGTCTTCCATGATCAGAGGATATCTTTCCATGTATTTAGGTCTTTTAATTCTTTCAGCAGTGTTATGTAGTTTTCAATGTATGCTTTCACCTCCTTGGTTAAATTTACTCCTAGGTATTTTATTCCTCGGGTGCTGTTCTAAATGAAATTGTTTTCTTAATTTCCTTTTTGGGTTGTTCATGGCCAATGCTTTTATCTTTTTTTTTTTTTTTTAAATCTCTTTTTAACTTCTGTTAACACTGAATCTCCAGAACCACACACAAGCAGGGCACACTGCCAGGTCACCCAACATGCTCATGGGTGTTTGCACACGTGTTAGAGCAGATGTGTGTGCCCAGGGTGGGCTTGCACACCAAGGAGGTGACGTTGCTATTTTCCGGTTGTGGCCAGGCATTTTCCGTTCTTGTACTGCATGTGGCCTGTCCTTCCTGCAGGTCTCCATTCCCCAGACCCTGATGGCAGACCCCAGGGGAGGCGCCTCATGGCCCCACCTGCCGACGAAGCCATGGTGGGACAGGCTGTGGTCCGGTGTGGGGGGTGGAACAGCAGGTGCACCTGCTTTGCAGCACGGGGACTGTGCCTCCCTGACTTTACACAGGCCCTGAGGACGTGTTGGGCCACACTCCCACTGGATGGAGGTGGACACCGAGGCTTGGAGAGATGAGCTGGCCACGGTCAGCACAGCAAGGCCACGAGACTAGGACGCACAGCCTCATCCGTTTGTCTCTCCGAGCACCGGACACCTGATGAGGCATCTCCCCAGGACAGGGGGCTCCGGGGCTGGCCAGGGGGTCCCCCTGTGTCCGTATGTCTTGGGTGGGAGACCTGGAGCTGGAGCACGGTGGTCGGGGAGGATGATATCCAGAAATCACTTTTATTTCTGAGGAGCAACCAAGGCACCTGACGAGGAGCTGGGCCTGGGAGTGGGGGCTTCTCCTTCGACCAGGAATCAGGTTGCCTCTAGGGAGGCTGAGGAGGGGTGTGCCAAGCCACAGGCCGGGCAATGGGCCCACGCCCTTTCCCACCCCTTCCACCGTCCCCTGAGGGTACAGACCAGGAGTGAGGCTGGAGAGGGGAGGTGACTGGCCCACACCAACCTGTCCCTGTAGGAATCCCTGTCTGGGCCCCTTCTGCCTGGCTCCCTGGGAAGCAGGGGCAGAACAGGGAAGGGTGGCTGGAGCGCTTCCCAGGAGGGCCCGGCTCCCCGTCTCCCCTGCCCCTGGCTGCAGAAAGAGCATAGTCCCATACGGAGGTGCAGGCCCCATTTTCCCAAGGGAGGGGTAGGAACCTGGAGCCCCGGTGCAGGGTGATCCTGGGTGTTGGAAAGATCCAGAAGCTGCAGCCTGATCCAGTCTGCCTTCCAGAAAGCCAAGGCCTGGGGCAGTGGCATGGGGGGGGGCTCTGTGAGAACTTTCTAGACTCTTTGGGAGAAGGCACAAAGTCACACACACAGGCAGGCTCGGGTCTGAAAGAGGAGTTGGGTTGTCACCAAGGCTTGGTAAACGTGAGAATTAGTTGCCCTTGGTGCAGGGGAAAGTTCTCTCCCTGAAAGTCCAGCTGATCTGTCACCTGTCGTTTTGGAGTTGCAGTGTGTTTAAAAAAAAGATGCTGGGTGGATGTGTTTAAATCCGAGGACACTGGGGGAGGCAGGCAGAGCTTCCCACTGTCGTGCTGCAGGTGTCATCCTGCTCCATCCGACCGCAGACTCACTGGATCTGCATCCGAGAGGGAGAGCAGCCAGCCCAGGAGCACACAGCTGGCATCCCAGCAGGTGTAGGGGGCTGGAAACGGGAGCCATCTGCTGCTCATTTTTTTTTAATGCAATTTTATTGAGATAGGACCACATAACATACAGTCATTCGAAGTGTACAATCAGTTGTTCACAGTATCGTCATATAGTTGTGCATGCATCACTACAAACTTTGAACATTTTCAATACCCAAAAAATAAAATACATATTAAAATAAAAAAGAATGTCCAAAACATCCCATTCACTTCCTCTCCCCCATTGTTCATTTACCTTTTTGAATACAGTTTAATTGAGATATATCCACATACCCTACAGTCATCCACAGTGAACAATTATTCACAGCACCATCATTCATTTGTGCGTTCACCACCAGAATCAATTTTTGAACCTTTTCCTATGCCAAAATAAAAGTAAAAGCAAAAAGAAACATCCAAAAGTTTCCATCCCCTCCATCCCACCCTATTCTTCATCTAATTTTTGTCCCCATTTGTCCACTCATCCATCCATACACTGGATAAAGGAAGTGCGAGCCATAAGGTTTTCACAATCACACAGTCTTATTTTGCAATCTACAGGGTTATACAATCGTCTTCAAGAATCAAGGTCATTGGCTTGCAGTTTAACAGCTTCAGGTGTTTACTTCTAGCTATTCCAATACACTAAAGACTAATGGTTGATGTCTGTATAGTGCCTAAGAATGTCCACCAGAGTGACCTCTCGACTCCATTGAAATCTCTCAGCCACTGGAACCTTATTTTGTCTCATCTCTTCTCCCCCTTTTGATCAAGATGTTCTCAATCCCATGATGCTGCGTCCACATTCCTCCCCGGGAGTCATATCCTGCATTGCCAGGGGTATTCACACCCCTGGGATTCAGGTCCCACGTAGGGGGGAGGGCAGTGAGTTCACCTCCCAAGTTGGCTTAGCTAGAGAGAGAGGCCACATCTGAGCAACAAAGAGGCACTCAGGGGAGACTCTTAGGCACAATTATAAGTGGGCTTAACCTCTCCCTTGCAGCAGCCAGCCTCACAGGAGTCAGCTTGAGCCCAGATTGAGGGCTGGGCCTACTAAATTGATTTGCCGTCCCTTTTGAAAGCCTTTGTGATGTCCCTGGCCGTGATTGGAGGCTCTCTGTGCCACACACAGGGCCTGGGCAATCTTGGAGGGATGGGGGTGTGTCGCAGAGCTTCAGAACTGGCAGGGCCTGGGTGTCGCTGAGGGCATGGTGTGGGGGTCCTGTCCTACCTCTCCGGCCTGGCAGTCTAGACAAAGGGCGAGCTCTGGACTCACAGTGCTGGCCATGTCCACTTTGCCAGCTTTGATTCCTGGTGCATGTACCTGTGTGGACCCCCTGCCTCCTGGGTGGGGGCTGGGCCCATGGGCATTTGTGGGTTGGGGAGTCTGAGCACAGATGTCACCCTCTCTGAGCCAGAGCTCTGGAGGCCTTCTTACCCCAGAGATGGGTGGCTGGCTGTCACCTCACATGCCTGGGCCCAGCACTTTCCCCCGGCTGGGAAGTCCTGGGAGGACCCCTGGGACCGCCAGACAGGAGCCTGTGGCCTCAGCCCGGCTCTGCTCCATGTCAGCTGTGTGGCTGGGGACGGACCCCTTGCTCTCATCATCGTCTCTCACTTTCCTCTGCCTGGTGAGTCACAAGTTAAGAGGAGGACACTGCTGTGTGCCTTTGAGTCAGCAGAGGTGGGAGCTGGGGAAATGTGCATCTTACTCTGCCTGAGCCTCCATGACAAATACCACACAATGGGTCAGCTTAAACAGTGGCAACTTAGGGGCCCATGGTTTTGAGGCCAGAAGTCCAAAATCTCAGTATCAGCTGGGCTTGTGTTCTCTTGCAAGACTGTGGCATCCTGGTGCTGGCTGCCAGCAGCCCTTGGGGTTCCTTGGCTTTCCTGTTGCACGGCCGTACCCTCTCCTTTCCGTTCTGGGTCCCGTTGATTTCTGGCTTTTGGCTTCTCCCTGGGTCTTGCTCCTTATTAGGCCTCCTATAATTGGAAGTGAGACCCACCCTCATTCATTCCAACTAGAAATAACATCCTTGGTGCCCTGTTTACAATGGGAGTGCAGAGGAAGATGAAGAACGAGTCTGAATTGGGGTGCACAGGTCAATGCACCACAATATGGGCCTCCTATTTTTGGAACCAGTTCCCTGGGCCGTAAGGAATCATTCTGAAAGCGGAACATGTAGGAAGGACGATGGCTCCCTGTGGATGTCAGACTGAGGCTCAGAGCCTACCTTCAGCAGAGCAGCTCTGAGGCCTCGGACACCTGAATGTCCGATGAGCTGCTCTGCTGCAGACCCCTCCTGTCCCGTTCCCCCCAGCCTGCCTGCACCCCTGCAAACTGGACCCATGGGGTGGGGTTTATGTTGAGGAGCATCCTTCTTGGGGGACAGAGAAGGGGAAGTCCTGGAGGCAGTGGGATGGGAAGCCACTTGGTAGCAGCCCACAGACCCCTGCTCTTGGGGACGACATGGCTTTTGTCAAATGACTCAGTTCCATTTCCTTTCTCTGGTTCTCAAGTGCACATGGTTTTGGCATCCCTTTTCCCCCAGACACCGCGGCCCTCTAACATAGAATGTGTATATTCCTAGAGGACCTGGGGAACACAAACCAGTTGTGCCTTGGATTCAACCCAGGGAGGCTTTCTGGAAGCATAGCCTGCCCCTCACTGACTTCCATCCCCAAAACAAGCATCCCAGCCTCAGAGGTTGGGAAATGAACGAAGTGCTCACTTAGGACTTGGGAGAAGGAAACTTGAGAAGCAGATGGATTTGGGTTCAGTTGAAGAAGAAACTTTCTAATAGTTGAAACTGGCCGGAAGTGGACACTGTCAGGGAAACCATTTATGCTAGAGCAGGGCTTCACATCCTTCCCCTTTGACACTTTGATCGGATATTTCTTTGCTGTGGGCCCGTCTTGTGCATTTAGGATGTTAGCAGCATCCCTGCTCTCCACCCACCCTCCTGTTGTGACGACTAAAAATGTCTCCATCCATTGTTGATCGACCCCTGGGGACCAAACTTGCATCCAATTGAGGAATTTTAGAAGCTGTGTTAGAAGCCGCAGGCAGACCTTCTGCAAAATACATTGTGCTGTTTTCAGGGGGAAAATTGAGCTCCATGACCTTTCTTTTCTTCTATTTATGTTGATAAGGAATAACTGTGTCTATTCGTTAAGAAATTTTTAATTGGATTATTTTGCAAATGGCACACTAGCACATTTAAAAAAAAAAAGACTGAAAGAATATGTAGTGAGTGAAAAGCATGTTTTATACCTTCTCCTACTTGGACGCAGCTCGATTCCAATTCCTTAGGAAAACTCCCAGAGATGGTTCATGTTTATACAACATTACTGCATCTATTTTCATTTTCCGAACATGAACCGTCATATCCCTCAGATGCTGTTCGGCATGTGATGCCTTGGGCTCCCCCTCGGCTGCTTTTCTGCCGGCGAGGGCTCCTCATTTGGAGTCCCTGGGATGCACTTTGCCCGTGTCCCCTTGCTTGGCTTTCGGCTTGTCTCTCATCGGAGCTAGTCGCCTTGCACAGTGCACTTCCTGGTGTGCATGTTCTGATGCATGCAGATGTATCTGTTGGATAAATTCCAGGAAGCAAAGCTGCTGGGTCTCAGGGTACAGTATTTCAGATTTTAAAGTCACCCAGTTAGGTTGTACGGATTTCTGTCCACGTTGGGCAACAGTTTTTTTTTTTTTGTTTTTTTTTTTTAATACGCTTTTCAGTCTTTGTCATTCTGGAAGGTGAACAAACAGTGGTCTCTCACTGTAGTTTTGGTTTGCATTTAGCTAATTATTGCACTCACTTTCTTTTTGATTCTTTTCCTCCCCCATGATTGTAGGATTTTTTAAACAGCCCCTGTGGTTTCTAATGAAGACAGAAAGCTCAGGCTAAATCTGAGGAGTCAGGTGAGGCAGGGGTTGAAGATGGGCCTGCTCCTGTCCCCTGTCTGTCCCTGCTCTAGCATAAATGGTTTCCCTGACAGTGTCTGCTTCCAGCCAATTTCAACTATTAGAAAGTTTTCTCTTCACCTGAACCCAAATCCGTCTGCTTCCAATGCTGGAAACTTCCTCACCTCCTGCCCCATCCAGCACCCCTGGTACACAGGTTCTGCAGAAGTTGAAAGCTCACCTGTTTGCTAAATATCTCTCTCTCTCCCTAAATTTTTTTTTTCCTAAAAACTTTTCATTGTAGTAACATACAAAGCAAAATTTCCCATGTTAGCCTCTTTCAATTGTACAATTCATCAGTATTAATTGCATTCACACTATTGTGCTTCCGTCACCAACATGCATTTCCCAAACTTATTCGTCACTTCCGACAGGGACTCCGCACCTGTAAGAATTAACTCCCAATCCGGTCCCCTCTTGCTGCTACCCCCAGCCCCTGGTAACCTGTGGTTCTATTTTGTCTCTATGAATTTGCTTATTCTAGGTCTTTCATATAAGTGAGATCATATAATATTTGTCCTTTTGTGGCTGGCTTATTTCCCTCAGCTTGATGTCTTCAGAGTTCATCCATGTTGTCATGTGCTTCAGGACTTCATTCCTTTTTATAGCTGAATAAAATCCTGTTGTGTGTATACACCATGTCTTGTTTATGCATTCATCAGTTGATGGACCACTTGGGTTGCTTCCACCTTTTGGTGATCGTTAATGATGCTGCTGTGAACATTGGTGTGCAAGTATCTGTTTGAGTCCCTGTTTTAGTCCTTTGGGGTGTATATCTAGAAGTGGGATTGGCTGGTTATATGGTAATTGTGTGTTCAATTTTCTGAGGAACCACCAAACTGATTTCCATAGCGGCTGCACTGTTTTACGTCCCATCAGCAACGGATAAGAGTTGTGATTTCTCCACATCCACGCCGGCACTTGTATTTTCTTTTTCTTTTTTAAATAATAGCCACCCGAGTGGGTGTGAAGTGGTACCTCACTGTGATCTTGCTTTGTATTTCCCTGACATACCCTACCCCCCCTTTTTAGTTCTATCTGTGAGGTCAAGCCCCGTTTGCTTTTTCCCCCAACAAACTTTTAATTTTAGAATTTTTAGATGTGCATAAAAATTGCAATAAATGAATAAATAGGGAGAGTGCCTGCAGGCTCCTTGTGCAGTTCCCCTGATGATGAACATCCTCTGTTGCCATCCTACATCACCACGGTCTGTTTGCACCTTGTCCCCGCACCCCCAGCTCCCCCTGCAGCGCCCTTTCTCTGTCCAGACTCTCCAGAGACCACATCACACGCAGCGGCCACTCACCCAGCCTCCGCGGTCCTTGGGCAGCTGCTCCCACTTCCCTCTGTCCGGGATGACCCCGCCAGGCTGAGGCGTCCTCACATGCACTGAATATGCCTGTTTGGTTTGTTTCTCTCTGAGGAACCATGTCTCAGCCGCGCGCCCCTTTCTCCCCACACACCGTGACATACCCTGGGGGCCTCTCCCCAGCGGTGGGCACAGCCCAAGGGCGATGTCCCCAGCAGCTCCCGGGGCTCGCGGGCCTGGCTGGGGGCAGACATCTGCCCGTGGGCAAGACCCTCACTGGGCACGGAGATGGGGGCTGGGTGGGCGAGCCCATCCGTCAGGTCCCCACCGTTTCGGGGATAGCCGGTGCCTGTGCAGCTCTCCATGTTCTGTCTGGTCCTGAGAATGGCCTGATGGAAAGAACAGCCACTTATGACCACTGTGGCCTTTTCTGGTCACACTTTCTTCCAGATCTTAAACATGTATTCGTTTATCAACTTGTAAACCCCTCTCTGGAAAGGAAAGATTTAGCAAATTTGGTCTTTTGAATCTCAGCTCTTTTATTTTTATTTTTTTATTTACTTTATTTACTTTATTTTTATTTTATTTTATTTACTTTATTTTATTTTACTTTTTATGTTATTTTATTTTATTTTCAGCTCTTTTAAAAGCCAACTTTTTTCCCCTTTTACTTTTTTTAATGCAATTTTATTGAGATATGATCACATAACATACAACCATTCAAAGTGTACAAATCAGTTGTTCACAGTATCATCATATAGTTGTGCATTCATCATCACAGTCAAACTGAACATTTTCATTACCCTCCAAAATAAAATTAAAATTAAAATAAAAAAGAACATCCAAAACATCCCATTCCCTCCTTCCCCATTGTACTTTTTTAAAATACAGTTTAATTGAGATACTTTCTTACACCCTACAGTCGTCCACAGTGTACAATCAGTCATTCACAGCCCCATCATACAGTTGTACTTTCATCACCAGAATCAATTTTTGAACCTTTTCCTTAGTCCAAAAGAAAAATAAAAACAAAAAAGAACACCTAGATCTTTCCGTCCCCTCCATCCCACGCTATTCTTCATCTAATTTTTGTCTCCCTAAAAGCCGACTTTCAGCAAACCCGTTTGGGATGCAGCTCGCCTCTGTTTCAGGTGCTGATTTAATATGGCATTACTTCAAATGACTGCTGCCCGCTGTGCATGTCATCTGAGTGGGATGGGGGAGCTGACCCAAGCCCCTATTTCTACAGATGAGGAAACTGAGGCTGCACCACATACCAGGGCAGAGCAGGGACCAGTGTCCCCCGTCTCCTGTCTCAGCCTAATTCTCTTTGAATCCTGTTTTTCTCTGAAGGAAATTATTTGAACAAAATTCAGTTTGAGGAGGGTGCTTGCTTCTCTCCTGAGGAGTGCTGACGCCTGCACAGGGTCCCTGTGGGTGGGGTCCCTGGGAGTCTTCAGTGAGCCCGACCCTTCCCTGGGGAAGACACTGGTTGCCCAAGTCCCGAACAAGACACAGCTGCATGCCCGACAAACCCCCCTCTGCCTTCCGTGACCTTGGTGGGTAGTGGCCACAGGTCACACTGGGGGTTCACAGCCGGGGATTGGACCCAGCGTTGCCAGGAGCTCAGAGCGTGCCTGAAACCCCGGGGAGATACCTCATGCCCCTCCAGACCACCGGCTGTGCCCATGGCCCGCTTCTGTCTCGCTCGGATGCCATGCAGGGCCAGTGAGCCATGAGACAGACGTGTGGGGGGCCTTGGCGGCTTTGGGACCCCCAGGTGCAGCTCCTTCTCTGGGGTGCCAGGCGGAGGCTCAGCTCTTGGGGATGAAGCCGCCAGCCAAGGGCCCTTCTCTCGGCCCCCCTCTTTCTCTGCCCCTCTTGCCTTTTGCACTTGGCTCTTTACCTAACTCTCGTTTGAATTCTTTGCACCGACTGTTTCTGCAAGAACAGCGCTGTTGCCCCATTCTCTTATGCTCTAAGTCTGGTTACCTCCGCTGAAATTCTGGGTCATGGGAGTAACCCATGGGTGTCCAGTGTTCCCTGCAAGGTGGTCTCTGGAGGCATCTGTTGGGTGAGAGGAGACAGGGCTCTAGATGGGGCTCCCTTGACCTCGGGGGCTGCAGCTTCCCACCTCCTGACCAGAGCTGGCTTGTCTCCAAAGGCCCACGCTTCCCAGTCTAACACTCTCAAATTCTGGGAACCCGGGGTTTTACTTCTTAAACTTGTGGGGTGGCCCCTGTGGAGACAGGTGCCTCTCCCTAGTTGCAAAATGAGGGGCTTGGGCCAGCTCCCCCATCCCACTCAGATGACATGCATGGAGGGTGGCAGTCATCTGAAGCGACACCAGGCACGGGAGTGCGGGGTGCCTCTGAGTTTTCACTTCACGCCTGTGGCAGAGTCCAGCAGCCCACCTGCCGACCACTCACTGTGTCAATCACTTGCATGTGCTGCTCAATTTGTTAAGGAATAGGTTCTTGGATGAAGTTGGCAACACTTGGCAGCCTGCAGTTTTTACCAGTTGCCTGGTAAGAGAGTTCCTGCAATTCTGGCTGCAGAGCGGAGTGTTATTAATGAGACAATACTGTGGCTACTTTGTGAGGTTCTGTCTGTAAGCCTAGAATACTGGAGGCCCTTTCCAGAGAAATGACATGCTGCAGCACACATGGATTATCCGCCGATGTACAAAGAGAGCTCATCACTTGGGTGCTTGGAGGCGGAAACAGAGGGCATGGAGAGGCTGGGTATCCCATGCTTCGTGTGTGTTGTATCCCATTTCACCCTCATTGCCACCCTGGGAGGCAGGGGGTGTTCCCATTTTAGAAGAAGGAACACTGAGGCTCAGCACTGTCCAGTGAGACTTGGCTGGGCAAATTCCAGAACGTTCCAGTGGCATGGGACCTCAGAGCTCACCTGCTGCTCCTCCCTCAGACACAGCGGTGCAGCGGCAGTGGGGGCCCGAGCCTGAGCCGAGATGCCGAGAGAGGGCTCCTGGTGGCTCCCTGTCCGTTCCCGGCCTGCCCTTGGAGGGCTGCAGAGTAAGCCTTTCCTCTCTTGGCGTGGCAGCCACCCAGGGGCTTTCCATCTTCTGGCCACAGTCTATTCACAGCCAGTCCCCAGACCTCCCCCATCTCCCCAAAGCCCCTTTTGGGTTGCTGTGCTCCAAGCAGAGCTCCTCACCTCCCTGGGCTGGAGTCCGTATCTCTGTTAATATGACCCTGGCTACAAATATGTCTTCACGGCCACCCATCCATTCTCCGTTCTCCCAGGGCTTTACCCAGACAGAAGGCTGTAATTTCCAGAGCCTCCTTTACCCCATCCTTACGTCCTTCCGAGTAGGATTGGTTTCCTTAGAAACCACTGGAGCAGACTCCTAAACCCGTTAGGGTTCTTAAAGGGACCGTACGCTTTATCTAGAATGTCTTAAAAATCCATGGCAACAGGCTTTAAAAAGTAGACATGAAGAGACCTTTTGAATATTCATTTAGTATATATAAAGAATCCTAGCCTCTTAGATAATAGAGTTACTGGGATGATTAAGTAAATTGTAATGTAGTCACAAAATAGGAAATTAAGCAGACATCCACAGCAACGTTTACCATGAGGCTTTAATGATACAGGAAAATGTTTATAATGCTCAGTGAAAAAAAAAAAAAAAGAGCGAGATTCAGCTTTGTGTCTATAGTATAATGGATAGTGTGAATTAATTGAACCAGAAAAGAGACTGGAAGGAAATAAGCAAAAATGTTCCCAGAATAACATATATATGTATTTTTCCTACTGCTTTTATACTTCTCTGCACTTTGCAACTTGTGTTCTGGGAGCATAATGTTACTTGTGTAATCAGAAATAAAACCAGTGAGAAAGTGAGATGGTCAGAGTTTGGAGAGCATGCTGTCCTGGCATTCTGTACTGCGTGGGGTTCATAGGTGTTGTAGGGTTTGGGTGACTCTTTCCCAAACCGCACGGCTCCCTGGTGGAGAGGTGGGGGCTGTGGTGCTGGCTCCACCTCTGAAGGCCAGGCTGCTGCTGGGGGAGTCTGCTGTCATCTGCCAGCCTGGGGTGAGGGCTGCCCAGGGAGTCCCACCGGGCAGGCGGTTGGAGCTTTGCCCGATTCAGATGCCCCTTCCGTTCTGACCAGAGTTCCCATCCCCAGTTCCTGCACCCCTCAGGCTGCAGGGTCCCCACTCCAGGCAGAATGGAGCTGCCCGCTGCACTTAGGAGCTAGACTGGCCGCCGGGCTGACCTCAGCCACGCCCTGCTGTCTGTCCTGCTTTGCACCAAGCTCCCCAATGTGCTTGCTCTTTCTTTGTGCAGATCAGCAGCCAAGTTTTCAGTTATGCTCAGGGTTCTGGTGGCTGGCAGCTCTGGGTGAGGAGAGTAAGTTGGGTCCTTGGGACCTAGGACCTGGGGGGTGGAAGCCCAGTGGACACCGGGCTCTCCGTCAGGTTGTGTGGCACAGGGACAGCATGGGTTTGTCCAGGGGGCGGGGAAGCTGCACGAGTTCCTTCAAGGGGCAGTTCCTCCGTGCAGGTTTAAACGATGTCTTCCACATCCCCATGGATACTTAGAGATACTTAACGGTTAAGTAGATACTCAGATACTTACTGAAATGAAAAGATTACTTACAGATACTCAGATGCTAAATCATTACTTGCAGATATTTGGATACTCACTTGATACTAAATAATTACATGGACTTGGATACTTACAGTTATTAAAACTTACAGGTACTCAGATACTAATACTAAACAATTTATATGCTTGTTTACTCACTAATACTAAATGGTTACTTACAGGTATTTGGATACTTATGGATAGTAAAAAATCTCCTACAGAAATTCTAAGTAGGGTAACCTAAAGTCAAAATATGAGGACCCACTTTCAGTTGGATCTACTTTAGGAATGCCAGTAAATAATTTCTCAAAGTCTAATACGAGCCTTTAGAAATTTAGGATTTGGAGTCACAGAAAATATTTTCTTTTAAAAAATGCTAGTGGTAACAATATCCATAACATGAAATTCACCACTTTAACCATCCAGGGGTATTAATTAAATTCATCGTGTTGTGCTACCATCACCACTATCCATTACTAAAATTTTTTCATCACCCAAAATAGAAACTCCTCAACCATTAAGCCACAACTTCCCATTCCCCCCTGCCCCGACCCTACTATCCTCTAATCTACTTTCTGTTTCTATGAATTTGCTTATTCTAGATATTTCATGAAAGTGTCTGGGTTATTTCACACAACATGTCTTCAGGGTTCATCCATGATGTTACATGTATCACCACTTCATTCTTTTTTTATGGTTCAAAAATATTCCATTGTATTCCTATTGCATTGCATTCCACTTTCTGTTTATCCACTCCTCTGTTGATGGACACTTGCACTGTTTCCACCTTTTGGTTGTTGTGAATGATAGCTGCTGTGAACATTGATTTGCAAATATCTGTTTGAGTCCCTGCTTTCAGTTCTTTGGGGATATGTATCTAATAGTGGCATTGTTGGATCTTATGGCAATTCTATATTTAATTTTCTGAGGAACCGCCACAGTTTTCTGCAGCGGCTGCACCATTTAACTTTCCCAACAGTTATGCACAAAGATTCCAAATTATTTCTCCATATCCTCTCCAACACTTGCTATTTTCTGTGTTTTAAATAATAGCCATCCTTGTGGGTGTGAAGTGGTATCTCATTTTGGTTTTGATTTGCATTTGCCTGATGCCTAAAGATGTTTTGCTTCCTTCCATTTACTTATTGACCATCTATATATGTTTTTGAAGGAATATCTACTCAAGTCTTTTGCTCATTTTTAAGTTAGGTTGCTTGTCTTTTTGTTGTTGAGTTGTAGGAGTTCTTGATATATTCTGGGACTCTAACCCTTAACAGATAGATGATTTGCAGCTGTTTTCTCCCATTCTGTGGTTTGTCTTTTCACTTCCTTGCTCATGTCCTTTGATGCACTGAAGTTTTAAATTTGAAGTTCAGTTTATCTGCTTTTTTCCTTTTGTTATCTTTGCTTTTGGTGTAGAGTCTAAGAATCCATTGCCTAATACAAGGTCATCAAAAGTCACCTCTATGTTTTGTTCTAAAAGTTTTATGGTTTTAGCTCTTATATTTAGATTATTGATCCATTTTGGGTTAATTTTTGAATATGGTGTGACCTAGGGGTCTAACTTCGTTCTTTTGCATGTGGATACCTGGTTTTCCCCGAGGAAGATAGACCTGGGTTTCTTTTTTTTTTTTTTAATTAAATTCAGTTTTACTGAGATATATTCACATACCATGCAGTCATCCGTGGTGTACAATCATCTGTTCACAGTACCATCATATAGTTATGCATTCATCACCCCAATATATTTTTTAATTAAATTCAGTTTCATGGAGATATGTTCATATATAATGCAGTCATCCATGGTGTACAATCAGCTGTTCACAGCACCATCGTATAGTTGTGTATTCATCACCCCAGTCTATTTTTGAACATTTTTTTTACACCAGAAAGAATAAGAATAAGAATAAAAAATAAAAGTAAAAAAGAACACCCAAATCATCCCCCCATCCCACCCGATTTTTCATTTAGTTTTTGTCCTCATTTTTCTCCTCATCTGTCAATACACTGGACAAAGGGAGTGTGATCCACAAGGTTTTCAGAATCACATTGTCACCCTTTGTGAGCTACATTGTTATACAGTTGTCTTCAAAAGTCCAGGCTTAACTGGCTTGGAGTTTGATAGTTTCAGGTATTTACTTCTAGCTATTCCAATACATTAAAACCTAAGAGGTGTTATCTATATGGTGCATAAGAATGTCCACCAGAGTGACCTCTCGACTCCATTTGACATCTCTCAGCCACTGAAGCTTTATTTCATTTCATTTCGCCTCCCCCTTTTGGTCAAGAACCATTCTCAATCTAGACCTGTGTTTCTTAAAATGGATTTCATTAGACAAAAAGCCAGCCTTCTGGTGTTGATTCAATTACTGTATTTCACCTAGCGGATTAATTCACAGGCGTGGTGCTCATGTATTAGCTTTACCCCCATCTCACAGGCTTTGGGTAATCCCGCAATATTTCAGTGTGATAGCTCATTTTTGTTTGGATTGTTATGTCCTTGGAAGCCAGCGGGATTGAACGTTGCCCCAGTTGCTTATTTGCCCACTGTATGTCCCCTTGGGTGAACCATCCGCCTTGGCTCTCACCTCTCTTGGCCTTTGTTTTTCAAACTGGCTCCTCTCCTACTTTCTGGGTCGAGGAGCTCCAGCTCCGTTTCTTTGCTAATGCAGGAGAAGGCAGACCCAGCTTGCATGGGTGCCTGGCAGGGAAGCTGACTTCAGCCCAGGATGGCTGTGTTTGCACAAGGGCTGGGGCAGGAGGGGACGCCACGGGAGGTTTTCTGCTTCTATCAGGTGCCCCTTGCCTCATGCAGGAGGGTGTAAGGTGGAGACACGGCCTGGCCAGCAGCCTGAGTGGGGTCTGGCGCTGACTGCCCTGAAAGTGGATGCCCACAGATGCACCATAAAGACTTTTTAGCCCTCGGTGGAGGTCTGCTCTGTTTCCACCTCGCCCAAACCCTGTGCTCGACCTGGTTTAGTGAAGCTTGATAAGTGCTCGCTGAACAAGTGGAAAACGACGCAGCTGTGCACGCTCACAGAGTCTGGCTGGATGTGGCCGTGGACCTTGTGCAGGATTAGACTGGGGATGCCAAGTGTTTGCCCATCCCCACATATCTGCACTCCTTTAGAGCAGGCTTATTTTCTCTGCTGGATCATGTTTTATCCTGGTGAGAGAGGCGGCCTCTAGAACCTTCCAGGGGGTGGGGTGGGGCTGGGGGAGTGGGCTGGGGCTCTTTGACCCCTCGTTTTCCTGGCAGAAGGGAGAGCCTGGGTTGCAGAGGTGCTGAGGGCTTGCATCTCCCCCTTGGTGTAGTTTTTGCTTCTCTGGGGTCTTCCAGGTACCCAGAGGCGCTTGCCCTAGCTGAGGATATTTTCCCAGAATTAGGGAAATTGTACTTTGGGCTTCAGAAGTTTTTGCTAAATCTTGAACAAAGAGAAAAGAGTCTCTGCTTCCAGGGTCTGGAGAGAAATGCAGCAGGAGTGGCAGGGGCTTGAGGACTTCTGTTTTCTTTCCTCTTTGCTCCCAGCGGCCCGGTGAGCCCTCTGGCTCTGGAAAGGTCAAGGCAGAGGCTGGTGACCCTCCCGGCCATCTGGTGGCACGACTTGGAGGGCCAGGGGATTCCCCAGCCCTGGGAGACCACCCCCCCCCCCCAGCCCTCTCTGGGCAGACCCTCCCCTGTCGGGCATGGGGATGGGGCCCGGCCACTCCCGGGGTGTCTTAGGGTATCAGCAAGTTGCTGAGTGTTTGGGGATCCAGCTCATATTCCAAGGGACCATTTGGATCTTCCCTCTCGGCTTCGTGTGGCATTTCCAGTCTCATCTTGCTGCTGAAGTGCTTTTCATCTCTTCCTCTTATTTGTGGTTTTTTTCAGCCCCCCTTTCTAGAACAGTCTGGGGAACTATCTGCTTAGCCATGTTTGGGGGATTTTTAAAGCACTCTCCTTTTCCTGGCTTTCTGCTGCTGCTTCTTTTTCTTTTTAAAATTGTTATTGTGGGAACATACATACAACATAAAAGTTCCCCTTTTAACCGTTTTCCACCGTACAGTGTCTCCACTTCTTACACCTTGGGGTCCCTTCTGCTCCCCTGGGAGCCCGGTGGCCTGGAGTTTGCACCCTCGCCTTCCTTTTTGGGGTCCTGAACGCCCCCTCTCCATGTTGCCACCCCTGGGAATGCTTGGGACACTCGTCTGTCTGTTGGCCGGGTCCCACTGGCCACCTGCCTTCTGCTATCCTCAAGGCCCCTGGTGGCTGGCACAGCTGCTTCCCCATTTCCGCTTCTGCTCCTTTTTTGGGGAGGAGGCCTGCCTTCTAAACCCCACCAGTGGGAGCCCCTCAGGAAGTCCAGGTGCCTCCGAGGGGGCAGTGAAGGAAAACCTGACCATGCTCACCCCCCAGGCAGGCAGGAGTCCAGCACATGGTGCCCTCTATTTTGACAAGTGATGGCGAGACTTACTGTTTAATTATGATAGTGCTTAACCCCAGGCAGAGAGCGTGGCAGGAGGCTTTGCAGGGCCTGGCAGACTAACTAGTGCTCCCTGAGGCTCGGCTTCCGGGATGCTGTGAGGAGGGTGCTGGGGCTGTGTTTCTATTTCCAGAAGGGGCAGTCAGGAGAAAGTACAGCCGGCAGCCCCAGACCCGCAGCCCACCATGTCCACGCAGCCTTGCTGCTCTGCGGCTTCGGCGCACCCGCTGGAGGCCTTGGCAGGTGCCTGTTCAGGAGGGGGCTCTTCCCCGGGCATGGCCCCCTCAGCCCTCTGCTCGCTGGGCTGTCCTCCCCAGGATGGAGCAAAGCGCAGCTTGGGTGTCCAGTGCTGGCAGTGAGCCTGATGGACTCAGCCCTCCTTGTTCCGCCTTGTTCTGTTGGGGACATCCTGTGGCTGAGGGTGGATGCAGCACAGCACATGTGCAGAGCCAGGTGCCTGCAGGTGCTTGGCCAGCTGCACTCCTGCTCCTTGGAGAGTTGAGGCCGGGCTGGGCTGGGCCAACCTGGGTCCACCTAGCAGTGGGGCAGGCCTGGCCAGCCTCACCCCAGAGCCCTCCCTTCTTATTAAACTTTTAATTTTTTTAAGTGGAACAGGAATGCATTTCTCTTAACAATAAACATCCCAGCATCCTGTCCACACCTGCTCCTCCATCCCTGCCGCCATGGTCAGGGGTTCCATCTGGAGCCCCCCCAACCTCTTTCTGTGGCTTTGTGCAGATGCGAGTGCCCACAGAGAGAGAGCGCGCTGTTTTGTATTGCGTGTGTGTTTCTTGTGTGGCATTCTGCAGCCTGCTTGACAAATCTCATGGCCTGGTTGGCTTAGATGACAGCAATTTATTGGCTCACGGTTTTGGAGGCCGGAAGTCTAAAATCCTGGTCTTGACAGGCCGGGCTTTCTCCAAAGTCTGCTGCTGACATGTCAGCACTCCTTGGGGTCCTTTGGCTTGCTTCCGTCTCTTGGCACTCCCTTCCTCCTCCTCTGGCTCCCGTGTCCCATTTCCTCTGTTATAAAGGCCTCTGGGCACACATAACTAGCAACATCTCAAAGGTCTGATTTGTAAATGGTTTCACACACCCGGCACCAGGGGTTGGGACTTGGATGTGTCTTTTTGGGGGACACGGTTCAGTCCCCAACATGCCTCTTCCATGCAGCCTGGGACTTAGGGAGCAGCCTCTGTCCATGTGGAGCCCTCGTCATCATGGGGACCCCCCAGGGCAGGGCTGAGGGCTGTGCTCAGCCCCTCTGCTGCGTGTGCACGCTGAGGCAGGCGAACTTTCTCCTGTGGTCAGGCAGAGGCTCTCGAGGGTGGGCCTCGAACAGGACAGTTGTAAAACAATTCAAACCCCACCCAGATACCCAGATCCGGCAACTTTTAAAGTTTTGCCACATTTGCCTTGTTGTTCCTTCCCCCTCCTTTCTGTTTATCCATTTTCTGAGCACTTGCATATAAGTTGCACACGTCACTCCTTGAACACTTAATACTATTGTGTACGTGTCCTAAGAACAAGGATTTTCCCTTATGTAAACACCTTCAGTGCAGTTATCAAGTTCATGAAATTTATCATGGATATAAAGCTTACTGTGTATGTTCCAGTTTTTTAAATATGTCCCAATAATGTCTCTTTTGGGCCTTCTCTCCTCCGTTATTAGATCCAGGCTGGGATCAAGTATTGCCTTTAGTTGTTATTGTCTCTTTAATCTTGTCAAGTGTCTTTTGACTTCCATGTGACAATAACAAGGCGGAGGTTAGGTGGCATTGGACTGGGCCAGGGAGGGGATGTATTTGCACTTTGGGAGCAGGTGCAACCTCTCTGGGCTGGGAGGAGTATTCCCCGTCCAGCCACACCGGGATGCCCACCACACCTGCTGGGTCAGCCCTTCTGTCCAGCACGTCCAAAAAGTGGGGCAGCTGCTTCTTGAGCAGCCCAGTGGAACAGAAGGAGCACATTTCAGACAAGTACTGAGCAAATCATAGCAGAGGCAGCAGGTGGAGACTGTCAAAATTGCGATGGGAACTGTGAAGTTTGAAAACAACAGTTAAAAAAAAAAGCAATTCAAAGAGGTTCCTACATTCCTTGCCTGAATGCCATTATTTCAAAAACATGAGCAGATTCCATTAAAGCAGCTTGTTGGTGAACCATCCAACTGCTTGGGAACATTTGCTGATTGCCTATGATGTCCACCTTTCTTGGAATTAGCTCTGGAAAGACGTAAAAGGTGACAGCCAGGACTGATCCGACCTGATGCCTTGTCTTACTGATGAAGCTCTTGCATGTAGCATCCAGAGCTGAAGGAACATAGAGAGGCAGGAGCTCAAACACAGGGCACCCAGATGAGTTTGAATTTCTCCATATTTGAGATTCAAATTTAACTGGGCATCCAGTGTTTTTATTTGCTCCTCTGGTCACCCTTGGTGTAGACCAGCCCTTTCACTTCATCGATGACATGGAGGCTGCAAGAAGTGAGGACTTCCCAGGGTCCCACCTTGGAGCACATTGAGTTACGCACCCTGGAAAAAAACGTGCTTTTGATCTTGATCCATTCCTGTGGGTGCAAGCCCGATGTAAATAGGACCTTCTGAGGATATTGTTTTTAGCTCAGTCATGGCCTGCTGGATCCAGATGGTTCTTTTTCCTATCCTGGAGCCTTTATAAAGAGAAAGTCATGGGAAGGGCAGGAACCTGGAAGTCGGTGGAACCTGGAAGAGAAAGGAGAGGACATTGCATGTGGCCAGAAAACCGAGGAACCCATGGATGGCCAGCCAGCCAGCACGCTACCCACCCCGTGAGGAAGCCAGTCTTCCAGACTCGGAACCTGCGAGCCAACAGGTTGCTGTTTCTTCAGCCAACTCATGGCATGGTATTTGTTGTAGCAGCTGGGAAACTAAGACACACCACTTCCCAGGGGTGGGATCTCGCCATTGGATCCCCCGTGCCCTGAGCTCTGTACTCCCCACTTTGTGCTGGCAGGAAACTCGCAGTGTGTGTGTGAGTGTGTGTGTGAGTGGGTGGGGTGTGTTGGGGGAGGAGGGCTGGACCAGGGGCCCGGGCAGTGCCGCAGCCACCCGAGGCCTGGGTGTGTGGTCAGGGCTGCAGGGAAGCTGAGCTCTGGTGGTGTTGGGTGAGCTGCGGACGTCCTGCAGCCCAGCCTGGCAGGATTCTCTGCCTTTTGGGGACGGGGTACCCCTCTCTTCCTGCTGCCTCTGCTATCATTCGTTTAGTACTTGTCTGAAATGCACTCCTTTGGTTACACTGGGCTGCCCAAGAATCCGTCGCCCCCCTTCTTGGACTGAGGGGCTGACCCAGCAGGCGCAGTGGACATCCCAGTGTGACTGGATGGGGGAATCACCTCCCAGCCCAGAGAGGCTGCAGCTGCTCCAAAAGTGCAAACACATCCCCTCTTTGGCCCAGTCCAATGCCGCCTAACCTCTGCCTTGTTCTTGTCACATGGCGTCAAAAGGACCCTTCAAGCTGCTCATCGAGGGGCCTGGGGTTGTTGGCCCACCGAGGAGGGAGGGATGTAGTGGAGCCTGTTGCCCCAGCTCTGGTCCTCCCTGGCACCAGGGAGCCACTGCTGGCAACAGTGATTGGGACCTGGGACACCAACCATCACACCCAGCAGATAACTCTCCTGCCCAAATGCCAAGAAACACAGAGCAGTCCAAATGTTGACTTTTGCCCACAGTTGGCTACGTTCTCCTCTTTCCTTTACCAAATAAAGGCAATGAAAGGAAAAACACTGGGCTCTGTTTGGTTTTGGTCATTCCAGTCAGAATCTATCTGCAGATGTTGGCTAACATCTCAGATGCTACTGTGATATCCTTATATTCTTTCCTTCTCTCGGGCCTGAGCAAAACCTACTGTTTTATGCAGCAAATTTACTTGCAATGTTCCCAAATGGGGTGATGGGGCCAGGGGACCTCAAGCGGCCCTCCATCCCACCCCCCACCCCAGCATGGGGTCCCTGGGCTAGAATTGTGCAACAGCCAACCCCAGGGCAGGCCCTTGCAGACATGGCCACATTCTATATGCACCTGAGTGTAACTGTTCAGGGGCAGGATGAAGAACATTTTGCCAGCAGTGGCTCCCTGGTGCTAGGGAGGACCAGAATGCAGCTCCTTCCCCCAGCAGGGATGAGTCAGTGTCCAGGGAGAGCCTAAGGGTTCTCGGAAAAGTGTTCCAAGCCCAGGGACATGGAAAGTTCACCCCTGTACTCAGATATGAAGGGACGGTTTCAGGCTCTCTGGGTGCCCAGCGTCCCTGGGTAGATTGATGGCAGTACTGGTTTTGGTGAGCAGAGATGAGGGGATGGGAGGGAGTCATGGAGAATAAGCAGGAGGACTCTGGTCAGGGCAGGGAAGTCTTCTCTTGAAGGCTTGCACGGTGGTGATGAAACTAAGAGAATACCCCACTCCTGGTACCAAAATCTGTTCCAGTTTGCTAATGCTGCCATTGTGCAAAATAACAGAAATGGACTAGCTTTTATAAAGGGGGTTTATTTGGTTGCAAAGTTACAGTCTGAAGGCCATGAAAATGTCCAAATGAAGGCATCAACATGAGTGTACCTTCACCGAAGGAAGGCCAATGGCGTCCGGAAAACCTCTATTAGCTGGGAAGGCACGTGGCTGGCATCTGCTGATCCCAGGTTGCATTTCAAAATGGCATTCTCCCAGGAAGTTTATCTCTAGGCATCTTGGGGTCTTCTTTTAGTTTCTCCCAGGCAAATTCTGGACTAGCAAAATTCTACTTACAATGGCTGTCTTCAAAATGTCTGTCTCTGCTGCAGCTCTGAGGTTCTTCTGTTTGTGAGTCCCTTTATAAGACTCCAGTGAACTAATCAAGGCCCACACTGAATGGGTGGGGCCACACCTCCATGGAAACATTCAATTGGAGGTCACACCATAACCAAAGATGTCACTCACAGTTGGGTGGGTCACATCTCCATGGAAATACTCAATGAGAAGGTTCTAACCTAATCAACACTAACACATCTGCCCCCCACAAGATTGCATTAAAGAACGTGGCATTTCAGGGGGCATAATACATCTAAACTGGCACACAAGGGATGTGCTTTTCCAGCTGTTTGTAATCCATCCCACCTGGGACTTGTGCTTTGGCGAGCTGAGGAGTCGGGCCTTTCATCAGTTAGGAACAACCCTTAGCCATCACCTCTTGGCCATTCTTCCAGTGTCTCTCTGCCCTCACCTCCAGAACCCTTTTTACTTGTGTTGGACCTTCCCATTCACTTTTCTGGCTTTTACTTTGTCTCTCACCTTGACCTATCTCTTTATCTCTTAGTGTTACATTTTTTTAAAATCCAGTTTTATTGAGATATATTCACATACCATACAGTCATCCATGACGTACAATCAGCTGTTCACAGTACCATCATATAGTTGGCATTCATCACCCCAGTCTAGTTTTGAACATTTTTCTTATACCAGAAAAAGTGAAAATAAAAATAAAAAATAAAAGTAAAAAAGAACACCCAAATCATCTCCCCCATCCCACCCTATTTTTCATTACCTTTTGTCCCCATTTTTCTACTCATCCATCCATACACTGGATAAAGGGAGTGTGATCCACAAGGTTTTCACAGTCACACTGTCACCCCTTGTAATCTACATTGTTATACAATCTTCTTTAAGAGTCAAGGCTACTGGGTTGGAGTTCGGTAGTTTCAGGTATTTGCTTGTAGCTATTCCAATGCATTAAAGCCTAAAAAGTGTTATCTATATAGTGCATAAGAATGTCCACCAGAGTGACCTCTCAACTCCATTTGGAATCTCTCAGCCACTGAAGCTTTATTTTGTTTCATTTCTCTTCTCCCTTTTTGGTCAAGAAGATTTTCTCAATCCCACGATGTCAGGTCCAGATTCATTCTCTCGGTGTTATATTTTAGGAGATTTCTTCAGGTCTTTCTTCCCCTTCACCAATTCTCCAAACTAGTTGGAAGTATTCGACAATGCATCTTATATGTTGTTTGAACTATTCTCTGAGTTTTACATTCTAATGCCATTTTTCATTTCTAGAAGTTCTTGTTTGTTTTTCAAATCTGTCTCATTTTTTTTCTAGTGTATATGAGTGTGTGTTTCACATTTCTGAGTCTTTTTTTCTTCAGTCATTTTAAACCGATTTTATATCCTCTATTATGTTTTGTTTCCAGGTTAGTGCCAGCTGGGGACAACTTTTTAAATTGCTTTTAAACCTACGGGTTCCTGGACTAGTGGATGGTGCTGATTTGTGCCCTTCCTCCCTGAAGGGTAGATTTCGGGTTGCGAATTCTCAAGGGAGACTTTTCCCACTTGAAGCTTGGGCCTGGCAGGCAAGCTTCCCTGCCGTCTCCCGAGTGGAATTATCACCGAGGGCACAGTCCTTTGAACATTCTGGCCTCGCCGTGTGGTGGTTCTGGAGGCCTTGCTGTACTCCCTGCCTCTTCTTCTGACATGTTCATCCCCACCCCAAGCCACCCCGCCCTGCACACTGGAAGCCCCCACGGTGGGTGCCATGCTTCCAGCCCCGTGTGCCCTGAGGCCCTGGGGATGACGGTCCCTGGGGTCGGGGTATTTGCTTCTTTGACACCAAGGGCTGAGTGGTGGCAAGTGTTCTTTTTTTTTTTTATGTTTTTATTTTGAAATAATTTCAAACTTTCAGGACAGTTGCAAAAATAATAAAAAACTCATACAGAGAACTCCAACGGAGCCCCACCCAGCTGTGGCCGTTTGCCTGGTGGGGTGACGTACATCTCCATTCCTGAAGGATCTGGGCCATGGGGGGTCCTGCCTGGATTTGGAGGTGGTGGGTAGTAGTTTTCCACTGGCTTTGATCACAGGGCAGGGACGTAGCGAGAGATGCTGTAAGGGATCGCCTGTGTTCTGGATGCACTCCTTCCCTGCCTCCATTGTGTGGTAGCGGTTCAGTTTCCCCTTGGCTGTCAGGATCCATCACCCCAGCCAGGACAGTAGCTCCCTTCTTTGCCTGCTGATTTGGGGGACATGGGGGGCCCGAGTGGCCGGGTGGCCGTCTCAGCTTGCAGGTCAGTGGAATTGTAGTGTCTCCTGGTGGAAGCTCCTCCCTCTGGAGCTAAGACCTGCAGAGCAGCAGAGCACACGGTAGCGGGGACAGGAGTGGACACTGTGCTTGTGGATCGCCAGGGGGAAGACTGAGCGTGGCAGTGGCAGGCTTTCAAAAGAGGCCATGGGTGATTGAAACAGCTCCACCACCTTGCAGTCGGAGGTGATTGCTCGGTGGCACTTGCACACAGTCCCATCACCCAACACGACTCTTTCAGCTACCAGGGCCCCTTTCAGTTGGCTTTGTAGGGAAGGTGCCATTTTTACATAGCTGGAAACACTCCTAACGTGTCGTGACCATTTCCCCTAAATTTTTTTAATTAAATTCATTTTTTGGGGGATATATTCACATACCATACAGTCATCCATGGTATACAATCAACTGTTCACAGCACCATCATATAGTTGTGCTTTCATCACCCCAATCTAGTTTTGAACATTTTCCTTATACTAGAAAGAATCAGAATCAGAATAAAAAGTAAAAGTAAAAAAAGAACACCCAAATTGTCTCCCCTCCCACCCTATTTTTCATTTAGTTTTGTCCCCATTTATCTACCCCTCCATCCATACGCTGGATAAAGGGAGTGTGATCCACAAGGCTTTCACAATCACACTGTCACCCCTTGTAAGCTACATTGTTATACAATCGTCTTCAAGAGTCAAGGCTACTGGGTTGCAGTTTGATAGTTTCAGGTATTCACTTCTAGCTATTCCAATACATTAAAACCTAAGAGGTGTTATCTATATAGTGCATAAGAATGTCCACCAGAGTGACGTCTCGACTCCTTTTGAAATCTCTCAGCCACTGAAAGTATTTCATCTCATTTTGCATCCCCCTTTTGGTCAGGAAGATATTCTCAGTCCCACCATGCTGGGTCCAGATTCATCCCCAGGAGTCATATCCTGCGTTGCCAGGGAGATTTACACCCCTGGAGTCAGGTCCCACATAGGGCAGTGAGGTCACCTGCCGAAGTGGCTTAGTTACAGAGAGAGAGGCCGCATCTGAGCAACAAAGAGGCACTCAGGGCATTTCCCCATACTTTTTTATGGCTTCTGATGACTTCTGGCACCCTAACTGCATGGCACCCCCCCACCCAGGCCTCCCCGCTGGGGAGGGAGCGGCTTTTTCTCTTCTTTTGAATCAGTTCTTCAGGGAGGATTTCTAGGGGTGCAGTTATCCAGTCCCAGGGTGAGAGTGTAGCCTTATGGCCCATTTATTGTGGTATCTCCCCTCTAAGGATCACTTAGTGTGGCTTCAGCACTAAGATAGGCTGGTGAGGCCACGGGCAGGGGGACAGCTGGGGTGGCCGGCCCCATACCACAGCACCACAGGTACAGCCTGCCCTTCCCCCCTCCCATCCTCTCCTTAGCATCTGAACCTGCAGGTGTGATCTTGGGCCCATTGTAAATATCACAGGAAATTCCAGAGATCCAGAGGTTGCTTCCCAGCACCTGCAGACAGAAACCAGCCGTGTCCTTTATTGCAGCGCCCTGCCTTCAGATCACCCCATTAGGTGGGGGGCCTGGCTGACCCCTCCCTGAGCTCCCCAGCCTCAGGAGCAGCCCGGCATGTGCTTGCTGGACTCTGTCTGTCCGTCCACAGATGGCCAGGCAGCCCACCAGCAGGGGGTGGAATCCCCCCAGGTCCTGCAGAGCCCTGGGTGCAGAGGGGAGGGGTCTCCTCTAAGCTGGAGAAAGGCAGGGTGGGCACCCAGGATGCAGCCCAAGAGATGAGAGGTGGCTGGAGGCTGTCCAGGCCGGGGCAGGGACTGGAGCCCGGGGAGGTCCCTAGCCTGGGGTTCCCAGAGCTCGAGGCTTGTCCCTGCACGGAGGAGTGAGCCGCAGGAGTAAGGGGGCCTTGCTTTAAATTTAGAGGGGCCATAATGCTCTATGTTTGTATAGGATTGTAAAATTAAATAGCAGGCTTCATCACTCATGACCCAATAAATCAGTCTGTCTTTCATTCCAGTCCTTGTCTGTTTGTTTGCTCATTGTTTACTTATTTTCAGGAGCAGCTGCTGTAGAAAGTTTTCGCTTAGTTCCCGTTTGCCCAGCCGATGGTCCCCGCTGACCCCACATTTCTCTCCAGGATCTCAGTCTGTGAGCTGGTGGATACACACTCAGAACTTTTCCTTTGCAATTTGTTTTTCAGAACTTGGGGTTACCGTACGTTTCTTCCTGCAGTTTGCTTCTTGTATTTAAGAATACGTCATGGTCATTTTGTTTGTTTGTTTGTTTGTTTTAGGTCAGCACAGCCTCCTCTAACACCTTCTCCCCCAGAATTTTATTACAAAAACTTTCAAACATGCAGCAAAATTGGAAGAATTTTGCAATGACCTAGATTTTACCACTAACATTTTGCTGTATTTGCTTTGTTTTCGATGCATTTCGCAGTAAATCGCACCCTTCGATGTGTTTCCCCCTAATTCCACAGAATGCATTCTTGTGCATAGCTGCAGAATATTTCCTGATATGGACGTTGAACAATTTTTTTCAGTCATTCCACTCTTGGTGGGATTTCAATGGTTTCCAGTTTTTGCCGCTACAAATAAAGTTGAAGTGAGCAACCACGTATGTGAATTGTGCGTACCAGCGCTTTTCTTTTTATTCGATAGATTCCCAGGAATGGATCAAAAGGTGTGTGTGTGTGTATAGATAGATCCTTAAATTCTTGCACTGACTTCAAGCCACTTTCTCTGAAAGTTCCAAATATAACAACCCTCTATTTCAACTTGTGTTCTGTACGGACTTAGTTTTGAGAGTTAGAAGAGGAAGTCTTTTTTTCCTTAGAGGAGTATTTTTTAAAGGTTGACTGTAAATATTCTTAAATCCAAATAGCTCTGATTTAAGTCAAATCAGTTTAATGGGATGAAAATATTAAAAAAAATTTTGGGGTGGGGCAGTAGGAAAAAATTCAACAGTCAAAAGCTTGCCCGGTGAAAAACCTGTTGCTGACCCTTCTTCAGCCCTCCCAGAGGCAGCCATGGGATCAGGTTTCAGCGTGTCTTTCTAGAACATTCTTTTGAGCACACAGGAGCATATTGATGCACTTTCTTCAACAGCTCTCTGCACTGTTTTGTCACTTGTTTTCTTCATTGAACCATATGTCCTGGAGATTGTTCCAGATCAGAGAGTATAGAGTTTGGATTCTCCTTGGCATTCCAAACTTCATTTAACTCGTCTCTCATGGATAGACACTGGTGTTGGCTCTGATCTTTTGCTGCTGCAGTAAATACCTAACACACACAGGTGCTAGCGTATCCACAGGCGGATTCTTAGACGAAGACTGCGTAAAAGAGCGTATGTGTTTTAAATATCAGGAGGTTGCCCTGTGCCAATTTATGTTTCTGCCAAGAATATATGAGGATGCTTGTTTGTCTACAGCATCGCCAACACAAAGTACTCTGCAAACTTTTTTGATCTTTGCCAGTCTGATAAGTGAAAAATCTTTTTGCGGTTTTAGTTTGCGTTTCTTATTAAGAGTGACGCTGGACATCTTTATGTTTAGGAGCCGTTCATGTACCCTTTTCTTAAAGTCATGGTTTAAATCACGGGTCAAAAGTAATTTTATTTTTTTCCCCCTACAAAAAGTGTCTTTTAATTGTTTGCAGCACTTTTTATGTACATTTCAGAAAGAGAGTGGGATTGCCCTTTAGGTATATAGGACTCTTTGGAAAGCAGTTGTTTATCTTGATATTTGGTGTATTTTTCAGATTACTCTCAAGTCATTTTAGGTGTTGGGTTCACAAGCCTGGCTGCAGCAGATGCTCACGGGGCCTTGTGGAAGGACAGCCCCTCTTTGTCCCCCTCTCCGTGGTGGACGTGGGGGGGCCCACCACAGACCCGGGTGTGTCTTGGTTTACCTAGAGTGACAAGCCCTTGCACACTGCTTCTTTCTCCTCTCCAACAACCCCTGTGTTAAATAGGCCTGCAGAAGTCATTTTGTGCTTTGCAGTCCTTTAGAAGTAAGATTTTTAAAAGAGATCCTTTAGCAGTGCATTGTTTCAGCTCAGACCGCATAAGAAACTCAAAGCATTGGGCTGTACCTCCCTTTGGGTCTCCACCTTTCTTTTCCTGGTTGCTCACTTCTCCCCTGTCACGTCCCACATGTGTCCCTCCTCTGGAGTGACTGTGGCTGCCAGATAGCCTTGGAGGTCCCTGGTTCTGGGAGGGGGGCAGCTGGTGCTCGCAGCCTTCAGGTTTCTCGGGTATAAATTTTAGCACTGCCGGGGACTTTTGAGACGTGGCAGTCGCAGCCCTTCATTTTAGAGCTGGGTAAACCCGGGCTCTTGAAAGATAAGATCCTGGGCTCTGGAGTTCAGGCCCCTCCAGTCTTGACGTGCTTTCCTGTGTTCATGCTTGGGACTGTCTTTTAAGATCTCCTCCAGCAAATATATTCTAGGAATGGATTGAGAAATGACTGTCTGGATGAATGTGTCAGAACCACACCCAAGCACAGACTCTGGTCAAGTGCCAAGGCTCCTGGCAAGAAAGCAAGTTTGGGACTTTGGCTACAGAAAGAATCTGTGGGCCTCCTCGTAGAAACTGCAGCCCCTCACTGGTGACACAGGATCCTGGGCAAGAGGTGAAGGCATTTAGGCCTTGTGCCAGTTTGAATGTATTATGTCCCCCAAAAGCCATTATCTTTGATGTAATCTTTTGTGGGCAGACCTATCAGTGTTAATTAGATTGTAATTCTTTGAATGTTTCCATGGAAACGCGCCCCTCCCAACTGTGGATGATGACTCTGATTGGATAGTTTCCATGGAGGTGTGGCCCCGCCCATTCAGGGTGGGTCTGAATTAAATTACTGGAGAACTATATAAGCTCAGACAGAAGGAGCGAGCTTGCTACAGCCAAGAGAGACACTTTGAAGAATGCACAGGAGCTGAGAGAGTTGCTGCAGATGAGAGACAGTTTGAAGACAACCGTTGAAAGCAGACTCTTGCTCTGTAGAAAGCTGAGAGAGGACAAATATCCCAAGTGCAACTAAGAGTGACATTTTTGAGGAACTGCAGCCTAGAGAGGAACGTCCTGGAAGAAAGCCATTTTGAAACCAGAACTTTGGAGCAGACACCAGCCACATGCCTTCCCAGCTAACAGAGGTTTTCCGGACACCATTGGCCATCCTCCAGTGAAGGTACCCTATTATTGATGCCTTACCTTGGACACTTTATGTCCTTAAGACTGTAACTGTGTAACCAAATAAACCCCTTTTATAAAAGCCAATCCATTTCTGGTGTTTTGCATTCCAGCAGCATTAGCAAACTAGACCAGGCCTGGCTCAATCCCACAGGCCAAGGACCCTGGGAAGTCACCTACCCCCAGCTCTGGGTTTACCTAAAACATGCCATGTAGCAGGTCCCAGCCTGGCCGGGCCTTGGAGAGAGACACGTCGAGTCCAGGGTGGCTCTTGGGGCCCGAATTTCACCGCTCACCAGGAGTCTCTTTGAACTGACCTGGAGAGGCTGTGAAAACCTGTTGCTGCATGAGAAGCCCAGGGTATATTAGCAGCAGGGTTGCCACTGGACACCGCAGCACCCAATGCAGGTCAGAGGCTGTTGGGGAGCAGGAGTGGGGCTGCAGACCTTGCAGAGTCACTTGCTTCCCTGGTGGTGGGCAGGCCTGGTGGACACACCATAGCCAGACCAGGTCTCCCATGGAGGGGCACCCCGATGTCCCTGCTCCTGAGGAATGGCCGGGGCTGGGGTTCAGAGTGCTGTCCACACAGGATTTGGGTCAGAACGATCAGGATGAAAGACCTTACACATGTGCACAAGGGATCTGAGCCCTCGGATCAATGCCACGAAGGACAAAGAGCCCATCCCAGTGTGAAGGAACCGATGCCATCTGACTGCTAAGAGCTTGGCGTGATCATGCGTATCAATGGCTAAAAAGGTCATTGCTGGGACAACTAGGAGCATTTGCATATGTGTGTTTGTGTGTCCATATATACATGTGTACACATTATGGAGACATCATGCGTATCGTATATACATCAGAGAACCCTTTGCAAGTGTTTGCCTTGTTGCATTTTTGTGTTTGGGATGGAGAATGTCCTTGTTTTTAGGAGTTACAGGCTGATGTTTTAGGGGGAAGAGTCCTGGGTATCTGTGACTCATTTGCAGATCTTTCAGAAAAAAATTACTGAGAGAGTGAGCTTATGAGGCAAAAATGGTAGCACTTGGAGAACATGAGTGAAAAGAATAGAGATGTTCCTTATACTAATCTTTTAACATTTCTGTGGGTGGGTGGAAAGCAGTCACCTGTCCTAGAGCCTCTGCCTGTTCTGCCTCTGCACCCCTCACACCGTGCTGGTGTCAGCGCCTGGGGTCCTGTCTTTCGCACTTGGCATCTGCCCAACTTGGGACACTTTCCCGTTGTCCCCTGGCCCACCCATGGCCCTGTTCCCGGGATGGGGTGTAGGGCTGTGGAGGTGTCTGGGTTCAAGCCCAGGCTCTGCTGCAGCCTTGCACGTCCCACTCCTTTCTGGACGTCAGATGGGGAAACAGCCTGCCCCGGGGCTGGCGAGAGGATTCAGGGAAAGCAGGGACGTGTCACATCGTGCTTGGCGTGTTGCTTCCTGCAGGTATCACGGGATGCTCAACCCGAGGTCTGAGCAGATGACCTTCCAGTCCAGGGTCATGGAGAGGCCAAGAAGAGGGGCAGACGGGCCAGGCTCCTGGGGAGTTGCGAGTCCCAGGGTTCTGATGGGGCGCCCCTTGTCGCTCTTCGCTGTGGGCCCCCAAGCCTGGGCTGGCCTCCCTGTCCTCGCGGCCACTGGACTGAGTACTCCAAGTCCCTTCCTCATTGGCGTGATCGTCACGGCCACCTCCTGCTACCTCCTTTGCAGATGAAGACAGACTGGGTTTGTGTGTCTCTCGTCTCCGGTCCTCCATCAGCAGATGCTGTACCTCCACCCACGTGTGTCCAGACTCTTGGCTGTGACCCTTAGTGTGTGCTGTGACATCAGTTTATAGCGTCAAGACCAGACTTGCTTAAAAAGTTAGAGTAGAAGAAAATAGAAAATGCCTTGTGCATCTCAGGTGTGCTTTTATAAACTTCTGCTTTGACTATATGCTTGGATGTCTGCACCGGGCAACGTGGAAAGTGGGTTTCTTATTGTGGATTGGGATGAACTGAAAGCTGAACAAGTGCGAGCTCGGCTCAGCAGTGTGGTGATTCCCTCGAGGGATAGTCTCAGGGCTAACCTGGAGGATGGTGGAGGGCTCCCCACCAGCCTGCCTGCCCACGGCATCTTCTTCTGCCCTGGCTGCCCTGTCTTGCTAAAGGGGAGGAATCAGCCCAGGGAGGAAGACATTTTGGGCAAAATGGAGGTGGGGCTCAGCCTGGTCAGAGGCATGGTTCCCTGGTGCTTCCATTTTCTCCTTGGACACAGAAGGGGCTGGGCTGGAGCCCGTTCAGCTAGAGTCCTGGAGGAGTGGGAATACTGGAAAGATGGAAGATATGTCGGCATTCCCTCCCACGCAGACTCTAGCTTTCCCTTCTGGAGTTCTGCTCTTTCTCAGCAGATGCTTGCTGATGGAAGTGAAAGCCAGTAGGATGGTCTCTCAGCCCAGCAGGAAAAAACGATGATGATGGTGGTGGTGATGGTGGTGATGATGGTGATAGTGAAGATGATGATGTGGTGGTGATGGTGGTGATGATGGTGATGGTGATGATGATGGTGGTGATGATGGTGGTGATGATGGTGATAGTGACGATGATGATGTGGTGGTGGTGGTGATGATGGTGATGGTGACGATGTGGTGGTGATGGTGGTGATGGTGGTGGTGGTTGTGGTGGTGATAGTGATAATAGTAATGATGGTGATGATGGTGGTGATAGTGATAATGGTGAGGTTGATAATGGTGGTGGTGATGATGAGGATAGTGGTGGTGACGGTGATTATAGTGGTGGAGATTGTGGTGATGGTGATAATGGTGACGAAGGTGATGGTGATTGTGATGGTGGTGGTAATAGTGATAATGGTGATGGAGATGGCGATGGTGATGGTGATGATGGTGATGATGGACATGGTGATGGTGGTGATAGTGATAACAATGATGTAGATGATGGTGGTGGTGGTGGTGACAGCGATAACAGTGATGGAGATGGCGATGGTGATGGTGATGGTGGTGATGGACATGATGGTGGTGATAGTGATAACAGTGATGGAGATGGTGGTGGTGGTGGTGGTGGTGATAGTGATAACAGTGATGGTGGTGATAGTGATAACAGTGATGGTGGTGATGGACATGATGGTGGTGATAGTGATAATGGTGAGGTTGATGATGATGGTGATGATGATGAGGGTAGTGGTGGTGGTGGTGATAATGGTGGTGGTGGTGATTATGGTGGTGGTTTTAGTTTCCTTGGCTGTTCAAGCAAATACCATGAGATGGGTTGTGTTAAACAATGGGAATTTATTTGCTCATGGTTTGAGGGTGGAAAAAGTCCAAATCAAGGCTTCATTAAGGCAATACTTTCTTCCTGAAGACTGGTGTTCTGGGGCTGGCTTCTGGCAATCTGGTCCTTTGCTTGTCACATGGCAAGGCACATGGTGGTGTCTCCTGGTCTCTCCCTTCTCTTCCTTGTTCCATTGAATTTCAGCTTCTGGCTGCTCCATCTGTGGCTTTCTCTCTCTTTGTCTGAATTTCATCCTCTCATCAAGGGCTCTAGTAATAGGATTACGATCCATCCTGAATGAGGTGGGCTTCATCTTATCTGAAGTAGCCTCATTCAAAGATCCTGCTTACAATGGGTTCATAGGAATGGGTTAAGTTTAAAAACATGTTCTTCTGGAGTAAAACAGTTCCAGACCTTCACAGTAGTGATGATGATGGTGGTGGTGAGGATGGTTATGATGATAGTGGTAGTCATGATGGTGATGGTGGTGATGGTGATGGTGGTGACTCTGATAATGGTGGTGATAATGTTGATGGTTGTTCTAGTTTGCTAATGCTGCCAGAATGCAAAACACCAGAAATTGGATTGGCTTTTATAAAAGGGGGTTTATTTGGTTACACAGTTACAGTCTTAAGGCCATAAAGTGTCCAAGGTAACAAACACATCAGCAATCGGGTACCTTCACTGGAGGATGGCTAAAGGTGTCCGGAAAACATCTGTTAGCTGGGAAGGCACATAACTGGCGTCTGCTCCAAGTTCTGGTTTCAAAATGTCTTTCTTCCAGGACGTTCCTCTCTAGGCTGCAGCTCCTCGAAAATGTCACTCTTAGTTGCTATTGGGTTGTTTGTCCTCTCTTAGCTTCTCCGGAGCAAGAGTCTACTTTCAATGGCCATCTTCAGACTGTCTCTCATCTGCAGCTACTCTCTCAGCTTCTGTGCATTCTTCAAAGTGTCCCTCTTGGCTGTAGCTCCTCTTCAAAATGTCACTCTCAGTTGCACTGAGTTCCTTCTGTTTGTCAGCTCATTTATATGGCTCCAGTGATTTAATTTATACCCACCCTGAATGGGTGAGGTAACACCTCCATGGAAATTATCCAATCAGAGTTATCACCCACAGTTTGGTGGGGCGTGTTTCCATGGAAACACTCAAAGAATTACAATCTAATCAGCACTGATACATCTGCTCACACAAGATTATATCAAAGAAAATGGCATTTTTGGGGACATAACACGTTCAAACTAGCACAATGGTGATGATTATATGGTGATGATGGTGATGCTGATAATGGTGGTGGTGATTATGATGGTGGTGGTGGTGATGGTGAAGATGATGACAAGCAGGGACAGAGTAGAGGCCCCTGCTGTGTGCTAGGCACTGCACATACAACTTTCCCTTAATTCTCTCATCAGCCTTCTGGTGGGTATTCTGATCCCATTTTGCAGAGGAGTCTGGAACTCGCTACCTCCCGCAGTCACACAGTCGTAGCGGAAGTCAGAGCCCAACTGTCTCCACTGCACTATGGCTGGGTGGGAGCTCTAGGGTCGAGACGGCTGGGGCTCCCTGCACTCACACCAGCTCTCCTGTGGCGTGGGGACGCCCCTTGTCAGGGATGGGCAGATGACAGCAATTGTACCCAGACAATTTTCATTTATTTAATGTGTCCAGGGGAAAATACGACCAGCTGAGAGCACCTGCCTCTGTGGCTGGCGTCAGTGGCAGGGGCGTGTGTAGGAACTGTCTTCATCTCCCAACACTGGTTGGAATAAGTAATGGGAATTTATCCTTATAATTTTGGAGGCTACAAGTCCAAAATCACCATCTTGACAGGCTGTCCCTTCTCCCAGAGCCTGTGATGGTCTGGAGCTGGCTTGCCACACCCTAGAGTCCCTTGGCTTGCCTCTCTGTATCTGTCACATGGCCATCTGCCTCATTCTCTGGCTTCTTCTGACTTCTCCTTCTGTGTCCAATTTCCTCTGCTTATAAGGACTTTAGCCATGCGGACTACGGCCCATCCTGATTCAGTCTGGGGACACTTTAACACTTAACACCATCTTCCGAGGTCCTTCTCACACACCTGTACACACCCCGAGGAATGCACAGTAAGGCTTGGACATGTCTTTTGTGGGGGACAGGATTCAGTCCCCAACAGGAGCCCACTGTGCAGCCCCCTCCTGCAGTCTGAGTGCCCTGGAAGTCCTGGGTCGGCGTCTGGACCCCACGGGCTGTCAGTGGCACACACAGGGTTCACCATGGCTGGAGAGGGCTGTCACCCATTGGGTACACCCCCCACTGGCCTTGGCACACACTCAGAGTCAGGTGTCACCCTGGCTGGAGAGGGCTGTCACCCACTGGCCTTTGGGGCTGGGCTCCAATGCGGAGGGTCTGTGGAGCATGGTGTCTGTGTTCACAGGTGCTTCTATTGCAAATAAAACTCATGTCTATTTTAGGGGTGCTTGTCCCTGAGCTGTGGGTGCAAATGACAGGATGGGGGAAGCATCACGTTCCATGGCTGGAGGTCATCCAGCACCCCTCAGTGACTCTGCCTCACCTCCTCCCACGGAGAGTCGGATGCCCACAGGCTCGGTTTCCCACTGCTGACCGTGAGCCCAGGGCCCCCCCAGTGTGTGCAGGGCTGAAGGGCAGATGGCACCCCTGACCCGGATGCAGAGATGCCAGCTCCGGCTGCCCACTTCCCTTCCAGAGCACCACGCTCCTGGGCCCTCGGCCCATCCCTGCTGCCTGGCTGAGACCCCACAGAGGGTTCTGCCTGCTGCTGAATCCTACTCAGCCCAGCAAGCGGGCCGAGCCCACCTGCTGAGCCCCATGCAGAGGGGCCCAGGGGCCATGGCGCAGGTGGGGAGGGCTGGACCGTGTATTCCCGCTGGGCAAGCTAGGTCCCCCCAGAGCACAAGGCCTGGCACTGGGAAGTGTAACAGCCCCGGGTGAGTCGACAGGTGTCTCTCCAGGGAAAGCAGGAGAAGGATTTTGTGTCCTTCCCCAACTGGGAGTCCCAGCCTCTGTTTTCTCTCTGTGAAATGGGGGCAGGAGTGATTCTCAGGGCTCCTGCCAGCAAGAGACAGCCACATGTGGGGTGCAAGGACACATCCTCAATCGGCGTCCCGGCCAGGCCTGCGGTCTTGGGGTTGCCTGTTCCGAGCATTCAGTTTCTCATCATAGACCCTGCTCCCTGGGGCTGTTGGGGGACTCACTCCAGGCTTGGTGCCATGTTTTTCCGCTCACGGACCTGTGCCTTGGGCAGGGCTGGGCAGATGGTCCATGACCTCCCAGGCCCTCAGGGGTGCACCTGGGCTCCCCAACTAGAGGGCCGGGGGACTTGGGGAACCCAGGGGTCTCAGCTCCCTGCACTGAGCACCACTGGTGGCTCACCTCCCAGAAGCAAAGCCTCGGACTCCCCCACGTGGAGGAGTGACGGAGAATCTGAACCTCACTGCGCAGCATCCCATCCCCCTGCTGCACGTACTTGGGGGTCACCCCATCACCTCCCCGGCCAGGCTCGCCCTTGGCTAGGCCTCATACCGCTACTTCCTCTTTCCACTCTCCAGGCTCTTGGGCCTCCTCCCAAGGTGTGGGGCTCTGCTGCTGTTCGGTCTGATCCCCTTGGGAGGTAGGAGAGCTCCCCACCCTCCCTGGGCCTGTTCCCTGCACCCTGCAGGCCTGGGGCTCCTCTGCTGACCCTGGAGGGTCTGCTTGGTCCCCTCCATGCCTCACCCAGCCCAGCAGGGGGTTTCCAGAACAGGAGAAGGAAGCCAGGGTGCCTGGTGCGGGTTGGCATTGGCGTGGGAGGTGAGGAGGGGGTTTGCAAAGAGCCTCTAGGCCCTGCCTCCAGCTGCCCTGCACCCCGGCCTCTGGAAGCCTGGGTTCCCTGCTCCAGCACATGCCTGGGGCTCTTCGGTGGAAACCCTGGAAGCTGGAATGAAAGCACATGCTTCATCCTCTCCCTGTGTCGGGCGGCTCGGTGCAGGGTGCCAGCTGCAGTGAGCAGGGGCTGGTGCACCCAGCCTGGGATATGCCCCCTCTTGTGACCTTGGGGACGCCCCTTCACGTCCCTGTGCTTCGTTTGCTCATTGGCACGTTGGGGCCATCACGGTGGCGAGATCAGTGGGTGAGCCTGGGCGGTGGGTGCCCTGGGTGTTTTGGCGATTCTCATTACTGTTAGAATCTCAAAAACCACCTTAGGGTTGGTATGGCCAGTGATCATGTCAAAGCAAGATGGTGACAGGTCTGCAGGCTCCGTGGCCATGCGTATGGCAGTGTCTCCAGTAACCGGTTTCAGGGCAACTTCTGGGGAGCAGGGGTGTGGAGGAGATGTCTCAGCAGGTGTGGCCCCAAGGGAGCCAGCTTGAAGGCGGGGCGAGTTTGCTGTGGGGAAGAGGGCAGACCTGGGGAGACCCGTGGGAGGTGGTGGTCTCCCCACCTCGTGCCTGGCCCATCCTCGCCCTGGACTGGGGCCAGGGTGGCTGGAGTGACTTTCAGCTCCTTCCCCCATCACCTGCTTGCCTCCTGGGTTCCCCGGGCAGCTGAGATTGCCCTGTAGGCTCCCCAGTCTCACTGCAATCCCTTCCACCATCCTGGCAGTGCATCCTCACTTCACCTCTCCCCCTTCCCCACCGAGGCCCCTTGTGGGGCACCTGGCACCCCAAACGGCTGGAGCAGTGGACTCACGGGCAGGGCTTGCGGGCAGCACCAACAGCTTGGGAACCTGTCTCCCACTGGAGAGAGAGGGACCTGGCCAGGTTCTCTCTTTTTAAAATTTATATTTTGATTAAAAAAATTTTTAGAGGATTTACAGGTTTATAGAAAAATCACACAGGGAGTACAGAGTCCCCATATACCCCCTTCATGCACACATGCGCGCACACACACACACACACACACACACACACTTTCCCTAATGTTAACATCTTGCATTTGTGTGGTAACTTTGTTGCAATTGATGAAACAATGTAACAATTATTAACAGAAGTCCACAGTTCACAATAGGGTTCACTCTTTGTGTTGTATTGTTCTATGGGTTTAAAAAAATTTTTTTTATGGTGGTGACATAAAACATTTCCCATTTTATCCACCTTTGAGAATGTTATACGGTGGTATTAGTCACATCCCACCAGGCTGAGTTGTCTGGCTCAGGAGGACGGGCTCACCCCCAGCCCCCTGGACAGCAGGACCCAGAGAAGTGGCAGGAGAGGAGCTGGGGCAGTGTCATCTGAAGGGTGACTGTCAGAGCCACTCCAGCCCCCCAAACCAAGTGGGGTTCATTTGTCTGCTACAAGAGGAATGCATGTTCTTTTAGGTGCTTTATGTGAGTACAGAGAAGCGTAAAGGAAAAAATGCCCACAGCCCATTACCCTAGCCCCAGAGATGACGCTTTCAAGATTCGGTGCATCTTCTCCCAAGCTTTGGTTTTTCAGTGCATGCATTGATCTTAAACTTAGAAACCCAGAAACTCACAAAACATCCAGTTTTAATGTGCTGCATAATTTTCCGTCATGTGAGTGTGGCCTAATCCAGTTAACCAGCCCCCGATTGTTGGGGTGTGTGCAGCTCCCAGTTGTTTGCTGCTTTAAATCATCCTGTGGGGAACTGCCTTACATGTAGATATCTGTGCACTTATCTGCCAGTTGTAGTTGTGGAGTTAGTGGCCCAATGGGTAAAAATATCTTTAAAAGCTCTTGACCCAGAGAGCTGGGCTCAGAGTCTCTCAATGGAGATGTCTCTCCATGATGTGTGAGAGAGAGCGCCGTCTGCTGCAGCCTCACCTGCACAGAGGATTGTTCTTATTATATTTAATTTAAAAAAAGCCCCTCTGTCCAGGAACTTGCCTGGTAACAGCAGCTGCCCTCAAATACACACTGCTTCCCCTACTGCCATCACATCATGCAACTCACAAATCGACAATTCCGGATTCGATGAGCCAAAGGGAAGTTGGGGTGAGTGGCAGGGGGGTGTCCAGTGCAGTGGACAGACCCCTAGTGCCCTGCACCCTGCGACCTCAGTGAGCTCTGCCTTCTCTTTCCTTCCACGTCACCCTTGAGCCGTACCACCACGTCACAGAGGAGAAAACTGCTGGGAGCCGCCGCGGGGATCACTGCTTGGGGTCAGCCTCCGTCTCAGTTTGCCAGAGCTGCTATAACAAATACCAAAGGCCGAGATCACTGGCTCACATTTTGGAGGCTAGAAGTCCCCCATCTGGGTATCGGCAGGCCGTGCCTTCTCCCCGATGTCTGCAGGCCTTGGTGGTGGCTCCGTGTGTCCTTCCGTCAGGGGTCATCTGTGAACTTCTGTCTCCTTTCTCCTACTGCTTGTAAGGCTCCGGTTATGTTAGAGAAAGGCACACCCTGGTGCAGTGGGACCTCATCCTAAGAGAATTTTCGGAGCTCCTGTGTGCAAATGTGTTCCCCGAACCCCTGTCCGGTGCTAAACCTTGAACGCGTCTTCTGGGGAACACAATTCCCTGACAGCCTTGGAGATCATGTCCTCTCTCTCTTGCCGTCCGTGCCAGGAGGGTCTTAGGAGATTAAGTTTTTTATATGCAAAGGAGAGGGCCTCTGCTTTCTAGGAAGCAGGTCACCTTCCTTGAAAGCAGATGGGCTTCTGGAGAAATGGTGAGTGGGGTCTTTCATCTCTGCTGCTGGAAGTGTCTGAAACTGGCCCTTTCCTCTTCAACCCCTTTCAGTTTCCATTTCCTTTGGCCATTTTCCCTGGTGTCTCATCTGCCCCCACCCCCTGCTGTGTGTTTGGAAATTCTCTTATCTTTCTTTTCCCTAGCCTTTGGGCCCTGAGTCAATGTTCACCTTGTTTGGAGTTGACTCAGTTTGGGGGTGCCGGGTCTCGGTTGCCTCAGGCCAGTCCAGTCTCCGCGTTCTGTCTCCCTGTGCGTGCAGATCTGCGGAGATGCCCATGAAGCTACCTGGCATAGAACGGAGCTCGACAAGGCCCAAGCCTCCTTCCCGCCTTTTCACTCTACTGGGGCTTCTTCAGCTCCAGACGCGGAGACCCAAGCCAGTGGTCTGCACATGATGTTCCCAGGAGCCAGAGGGTGGGGGGTAAGGAGTGTCTGTGCAGATGCATAGGGACTGTTTAGGGGTACAAAGGGGAGGCCCTGTGGGATCCCCAGGTCTGCTCAGCTCTGCAGTTGCCTGGTGCATTTGTTGAGGGTTCTGCTGGTACAGCCTGATGGCAGTCAGTCGACGGGGAACTCCCCGCAACAGCCCTGCACCCAGCTCTGTCCGCTGGGGACCCTTCTGCTGCTAGCCTCAGCCCACCCCATAGAGAACCCTCCCCCAGCACTTGCTCGGGCCCCTTGTGGACACCACCAGGCCCTGCTCACAACTCGGCTGGATGGACAAGGGCTGGGATCCCTGCTGATGCCACTTCCCCACAGCTTCTCCCTGGTTGGGGGCCACGGTCAATATTCCTTCTAAAATACCTTTGTTGACTTTCAAAAGTTAGAGAAAGAATAGTTGGTTGATATAGTGAATTCAGACAATATAGACATGCAGATGGTGAACCCCGCTTCAGTTCCTGTGCTCTGACAGGTTGCATGACTGCATACGTACGAACACATGCACATGCATACACACGTGCATGCAATTTTGTTTCAGGTTTTCAACCCAAAGGAACTACATCAACACTTTCTCCTATAACCTGCTTTTTTCACCCCACAGCATATTGTGAACATCTTTCCTTTTTATTTTTTAAGTTAATTTAACCTGGAATGCTACGAGAGCATCTGTATTTGTCTGCCTGTGTGTGTGCCCGTAGTGCCTGTGAAAATCTGTCCTGCACGTCAGTTTTTGGTTTTCACTTGGCTCAGTTCTGAGTTACCTTTAGAGCAGCCAGCTGCTCTCCCTGTCACTTGTCGCCTGGGGTTTCCTCATGTGGCCACGTCGCATTGTATTTGCCTGGCGGATGAAGAGTTAGGGGTTCACTACCTGCTCAGAGCTGCACCGGACCACCTTGCACACACGCCTTGCACACGCACCCCTCACACCCATTTCGCCCGTCGTCACCCTGGCCGGCACAGTGTGGCCTCTGCTTCCTCCAGGGGCCCTGGGGGGCTCATGGGGCGAGATGACAACCCGGAGGCCTGGGAGTTGGTGGGCCCGTCCCTCTTCTTGTTCGAGCCTGTCTCCTGGAAACCTGGGGTCCTGGGTGCTTGGCTCGTGGACTCAGGCAGTGTCCAAGCCCCTGTCCCCAACCTTGCCGGGGCTGCAATTCGGCCACCCACCCACCCACCACCTGGGGAGGGGGGGGGCCCTGCTGAGGCCGAGGGGCCTGGATTTGGGCCCTGGAGTTTGCTCTGTGGCCAAGGAAGCGCCCATTCTCCAAGGAAGGTGTGTGGCCCCCAGGGTGTTTGGGGGAAGCCGCTGCTCTCACCCAGAGTTAAAAAAGGAAAAATGATTCGCAGTGTCCGGCCAACTCTGCCTCTCTGCTGAAGTTTCAGAAGCAGCAGTAGTGAAGGTTCTGTTTTGGAAGGCATCTCCTGGGGTGGCATCTGCACCCGCCAACGTCTGGGGGCAGCTCCCCTCCGCCTCTCCGAGCTCACGGAGAAGCACCTGTGCCACCCAGGTGTCCTCGGCTTCGGGTCAGCCACACACAGACAGGCCCGCAGGACCAGGGCGCCCCATCCCCACCCCAGCCCCTGGCCCCTCCGCCTTGGCTGCCTCCGCTCTCCTCTGCCGTCCCGTCCCCAGGGAGCACACCTGCCAGGCCTGGTGAATTCCGTGGCAGCACGCCCTCAAACCCACAGTTTCCTCTTCAGGACAGCTGAGGCGCCTGCCCCCGCCAGCCACCTGCCTCCTGCCCTTGGCTCATCCCGCACCTGCAGCCCACAGCCAACGGATGCTGCAGCCCCTCGGACTTCTGCTGGGCCGCTCTGTCCCCGCAGCCTTTCGCAGACTACCACCAGGGTGGTGCATGCAGACCCAGAAGGGTCTCGGCTGTGTGCATGACCTGGCTCGCAGCCGATGCTCCTTGTTCCACCCCAGACCTTTGAACTTACCTCACGTGGCCCTGGAGCCTGTGGCGGGGTCTGTCCCCGGAGGAAAACACCTGCCTCCTCCCTGCTCTGCGCCTCTGGGGCTGGAGGAGCTTTGTCTCCTGCAGCCACGGGGCTGGGTGAGCAGCAGGCCAGTGTCTGTCCCCGAGCTCTGTTCTTTCCTGAGCTAGTGTTGCCTCCTTGGGGAGGCGACCTTAAAAAGCATTGCAGTCTGGCCGTGTGCACTGCAGGTGGCTCTCTGCAGGTTTCCAGGTACTTTCTCTTCTGAGTGAGAGAGGGAACAGAAGATACGCAGGGGGCACCTCTCCCTGGGGTGGGAGAGGGTGGGGACACAGGCTGGGGGCCACCGTGGTTCTCAAGCAGAGCTTCCCTGAGTCACAGGTCCATGGCAAGTGGACACTTAGGCTTTCCGGCAGACGCCCACCCTGTAACCATTTGCCTGCTTGCCTTAGCGAGGGCACAGTGGGGTTGATTTTATGTCAAGGCACACCCCTCTTCTTTGGCTCTAAAATAATGAATTGCCATGGCAGATTGCAGCTGCATTGGAGTTTTCTTCCTTTCTCAGTTTCCAGCCACTCCTTATATGACTTGCTCACCAAGGACGCAGTGTCCTGTAGTTAAACATCTTCCTCACATCAGTGGCTTTAAGAAAGGACACTGATTCCCACTTCTCTGTGGCCATCGTGCTCTGCTCAGTTGTTTTAGATAATTACTTGGGGAATTTCTAAGGAGGCACTCCAGAACCCTGAGCTTCGGGACTCCAGACTAAAAGCTCCTTTTGCAGTCAGCCAAGGGGGTGGCTGAGAGTGCACGTGGCCCCAGGCCCCCTGCTGAGCCCACGAAAGCTAGGTTGCTGGGTCCTTCCACCAAACCCCACAGTCGGGGCTGCTCCTGTTCCAGTTTGCTAATGCTGCCAGGATGCAAAACACCAGAGATGGATTGGCTTTTATAAAGGGGGTTCATCTGGTTACATAGTTACAGTCTTAAGGCCATAAAGTGTCCAAGGTAACGCATCAACAATCAGGTACCTTCACTGGAGGATGGCAATGGCATCTGGAAAACCTCTGTTAGCTGGGAAGGCACGTGGCTGGTGTCTGCTACAGAGTTCTGGTTTCAAAATGGCTTTCTCCAAGGATGTTCCTCTCCAGGCTGCAGTTCCTCAAAAATGTCACTCTTGGTTGCTCTTGGGGTGTTTGTCCTCTCTTAGCTTCTCTGGAGCGAAAGTCTGCTTTCAAAGACCATCTCCAAAATGTCTCTGTAAGCTGCAGCTCCTCTCTCAGCTCCTGTGCATTCTTCAAAGTGTCCCTCTTGGCTGTAGCAAGCTTGCTTCTTCTGTCTGAGCTTATATAGTGCTCTAGTAAACTAATCAAGGCCCATGCTGAATGGGCAGGGCCACACCTCCAAGGAAATTATCCAGTCAGAGTTATCACCCACAGTTGGGTGAGTCACATCTCCATGGACACAAAGAGTTACAATCTAATCAACACTAATACGTCTGCCCCCATAAGATTGCATCAGAGATAATGGCATTTAGGGGACGTAATACATTCAAACTGGCACAGGCCCCAAGGGGCAGAGAGGGGAGGGGAGGCCCAGCTCTCTGGTTCCAGCCTGCCAGGTGGCTGGGGTCGGGGGTGGTGACTGGGCAGTCGGGGCTGGGCAGGGGCTTGGCTGCCTTTGGGGGCACTGCTGCCTATTTCCAAGGTCACCATCCTGTCCCCTGCCATGGTCAAGGCCTGGCTTTCCCTGGAGCCAGGGGCAGTGCTGGGCGGCCCGAAAAACCCCCTTCTGTTCTGAGCTCGGCACCCTCTGCCCCTGCCGCCTCCTGGGTTCACTCTGAGTCCCCCTCGCCACACCACGGCCTCATCCCAGGCTGCGATGTGGCGCCTCGCATCCCCTGCGCCAAACAGTTTAATTCGCAGAACGTGGAGTGAGGCACGGCGCCTTAGTCTGCCGGGGCTGCCGTGACAAGTGCTACACAGCTGGTCGGCTTGAACCACAGGAATTTCTTGGCTCCCGGTTTTGGAGGCTGGAGCTGACTTCCCCTGGGGTTGGGAGCATGCTGGCTGCCGGCGACCCTTGAGTTCCTTGGCTTTCCCGCTGCATGGCAAAGCCCTCTCCTTTCTCTTCCAGATTTCTGCTGACTTCCGGCTCCTCTCCATGGCTTTCTCTCCAAAAGGCCTCCAGTAATATGAGTTAAGACCCAGCCTTCTGTTGGCCACACCTTCGCGCAAACTACCATCTCCCAAAGGTCCTGTCTTCAGTGGGTTCACACCTGCAGGAGTGGGGTTACGATTAAGAACGTGTGTGTGCGCATGCATGTGTGTTTACCGGGTACTAATCCAGCAGCCACATAGTGTGATTTTTTGCAGACGAGAAAACCCACAGGGTGCAGCACGGTCTCCCGGATAGTAGGGTGCAGACACCATGTACCTGGGGTTTGCCTGGTGTGCCAGTTTGTATATATTATGTCCCCCAGAAAAAGCCATGTTCTTTGATGGAATCTTGTGTGGGCAGACTTATTAGTGTTGATTAGGTTGTAATTCTTTGTGTCCATGGAGATGTGACCCACCCAACTGTGGGTGATAACTCTGATTGGATAATTTCCATGGAGGTGCGGCCCCGCACATTTCGCGTGGGCCTTGATTAGTTCATTGGAGCTCTATATAAGCTCAGACAGAAGGAGCGAGCTTGATACAGCCAAGAGGGACACTTTGAAGAATGCACAGGAGCTGAGAGAGGAGCTGCAGATGAGAGACAGTTTGAAGACAGCCTTTAAAAGCAGACTCTTGCTCCAGAGAAGCTAAGAGAGGACAAATGCCCCAAGAGCAACTGAGCGAGACATTGTGGAGAGAAGCTGCAGCCTAGAGAGGAACGTCCTGGGAGAAAGCCATTTTGAAACCAGAACTTCAGAGCAGACGCCAGCCATGTGGCTTCCCAGCTAACAGAGGTTTTCCAGACACCATTGGCCATCCTCCAGTGAAGGTACCCGATTGCTGATGTGTTACCTTGGACGCTTTATGTCCTTAAGACTGTAACTGTGTAACCAAATAAACCCCCTTTATAGAAGCCAATCCATCTCGGGTGTTTTGCTTCCTGGCCGCATTAGCAAACTAGAACACCCAGGTCCCTGTGCTCTCGGGTCCTCTCCCTACCCAGCCGAGCTGCCAGGGCAGTGCCTTCTGCACTGTTACTCAACCAAAGGAATTGAAGAAACATCCCAGACCACGGCTGGGTGGGTGAGGGTGGCACACTCTGCCATGAGCACTTGCCAGGGGCACTGCAGCGGGTGGCGGGTGCATGTGCCTTCATTGTTTTTTGTTAACGTTGTATCATGGTAACGCCTACAACTCAGTATTTCCCATTTTAACCACTTTCAAGTGTACATTTCACAATTTTTGTGCTTCCACCATCCGTCACCCAACCTTTTTCATCACCTGATACAGAAACTCTGCACTCATTAAGTAAGAATCCCCCTTCCCTTCGCGCCTCCCACCCCAGCCCCTAGTAACCTGTACTCTACTCTCTGGCTCTATGAGTTTGCTTATTCTAGATATTCCATATTGAGGAGATCATACAGCATCCATCACTTCTGCTTCTGGCTTATTTCACGCAGTGTGGTGTGTGCACATACTCTGCATTCTTTGAGCCTCAGTTTCCCTGCCAGTGCGGTGGGGATAATGCCGTCTGGCTTATGTGGTGGGGGTTCAGGGACAGACTGGACAATCGGGGTGCTGAGCATGGGGTGGGAGCTTGGTCGTCCCACCTTCTCCCTAGCACCCGCTCCTTGTCCGGGGTGGAGTGAGGTGGTGGTTATGCTAGATAAGAACATATTGATTTCCATCCTTGTCAAGTGACCTGAAAAGAAGGCTCCCCTGCAGCCTCTGGACAGGCCTGGGGCCCTGGGGTCTCGTGGATGCACAGCCTGGAGCCCCTCCATGGTGCACTCATGCCTCTGACTCTCTGGATGAGAGTGGCACAGCGCCCGCTACTGGGGGCCCAGAGGAGAGCCAGGGACCTTGCAGCAGCTTGCAGGAGTTTCAAAGAGCTACCCAGGATGCCTTTAGGGAACAGAGGGCAAACCTTTCCATCTTTTTTTTGGCTTAAAGACAGGTATTTGTTGGCTCATGTTTGGGGGCTGGAAGTCCATCATCAGGGTCTTGGCAGGCTGTGCTTCCTCCTAGAGTCTGTGGGATATGGTGCCCCATCTCTGCATACCTGCATCTCCTCCGGCTTTGGCTTGTGAAACACCTCACCTCCTGGTTATGGTCTCACCACGATTTGTATTATGGAGCAGCCCCGACTCTGGGGTTGGGGGGCAGGGGACCCCCTCCCAGCCTCTGTTTTCTCTCTGCAGGTGCTGGAGGGGTGCAGGGAGCCCTGAGGGCCTGGAGGAGGGTGCTGGGGTCAGGGGTGAGCCTCTGGGCCTGGCACCGGGCCGTGGGGCGGACGTGCACACCTTGGGGTTTGGGCAGGGGCAGGCACTGGCTGTGGTGGAGGAGCCTCCAGGGACAGCTGCCCACTCTCCCTGCTTGGCCGCCACGGCCTTGCTGCCCTGCAGGTGTGGGATGGGGCCAGGCCACCGTGACCCAGGTGTCGGAACCTCCTCTGCTGTGGGTTTGCACTGGGGCCCTGGCCGTGCCTGCTGCCTGGAGAACCTGCTGCAGAGGCCACCGGGGTCACCCCACTAGTCCCCTTGGCTCACTTGGCCCATCGCCACAGGGTGTCCCTGGCTCCACATGGGCAGCCGAGCCCTCCCATACCCTCCTTACCTTCCGGCAGCCCCCTCTGCACGTGGGCCTGCCTGCCCTAGGGAGGCTGGGAACAGGGTGGTAACCCATGCAGCCAGGGCACTGGCACTCCTAGTGCCCGCTAGTCTGTGTCTGACAGGACACGGCAGTGGGAGGGGGTTGTCTGTGCAACTCTCTGCCCTTCTTCCTGGACCCCTCTGGAGGTCTCACCTCAGTCCTTTGGAACATGGGGGTCCCCTCTGGGTCCCCCTCTCTCCCCTCTGGGTCCCCCTCTCTTCCCTCTGGGGGTCCCCCTGCATTCTCAGGCTCCCAGCAGTGCTTGCTTTCTCAGCCTTGAGGTTCTCCCCACCATCCGTCCTGTCCTAGCTTGGGCAGCTCCAGAACTGGCTGGCTGAGTGCCGGCTCCTGGTGCCATCACTGCCCCATGCCGTGGGGTGTGAGAGTGAGGGGCAAGGCCTGGCATGCCGGGAGGAGGCAGCTGGGGGGCGCTGAGCTCCTTTACACACTTGAGGCTGACGGCACCCCTGGGGCCTCCTGCAGGACTTGGTTTTGGGGTCTTTACGGGGCCCTATCCAGCCCTTCACAGGCGGAGCCCAGGGTCACCTTGGAAGCTTTGCTCGGACTCTGTGGTCTGTACCATTTGGTCCCCAGAGTTGCCTGAGCCCTGGTCCCTTGTCCCTGCATCCGGGACACCGAGAGCTGCTGTCTGGGGGCTCTTGGCTCTGTGAGCTGAGCGTCCAGCCCTCAGCCCGGCCTTGGGTCTGTCTGTGTCACAGCCGGGTTCTGGGGTCCCAACGTGACTCCTGCCCTGCCCCACTGTCTGCCAGCAAGTGGGGACCCCACAGCCAGGCCCCCCTGCAGCTGGCCGTGCCCGCATTCCTGAGTGTGGCCCCCTCTGAGAGCAGCTCATGGGAGGGGGACTGCCCTGTGTGCCCCGTCTGCTACCAGGCGTGCGTGCAGGCTTCCCACAGCCTGTGGCCCAGAGGCTTCAGGGCTCGGGGTGAGTAGCGTGTGGCACCCCGAGCACCGCTGGGCACCAGTAACTGCTGTCACCCGTTCCCTGGGGACCCTGTCATCATGGTGCTGTCCCCACAGCCACTCACAAGCTCCTAAGCAGCCAGTGCAGACGTCCCAGAGCTAACACAGGGCTGGTGTCCTCAGTGACACCTCAGTGCCAAGGAGGGCCCCTGCCCTTCCAGAACTCGAGTGTGAGGCATTTTCTGATCATGCAGCCAGCCAGCCAGATGTCCAGCAGCCTCACCTGCCTGCCTGCCCACTCTACCCTGGGGAGTGCAGAGAGGGATGCCCAGGGAGGCCGCAGTGATGGAGAGAAAACTGGAGCAGGGGCCACACTTTGGGACAGGGGGTGGTGGCCCAGCACCCAGCACTGAGTGTTGGCACCGGGCGAGGACTCTGACGTTGGCCAGCACTGAATTCCCAGGAGCCAACAGCCCTGGAGGGCAGTTCTCGCCGGCAAGACAGATGCCTCATTTGAGTCAGCAGGTGCTGTTAGAAGAGCTCCTTGAGGCAGGGGCATGCATGACTTGGTTTCCCCACACGTTAGCACAGCGCTGGCTCGTACAGGGAGATGTACGTGCATTCCTGCGTTCATATATTCCATGAATATCCGTGCAGTGCTGTCTGGAACCTCAGCCCCTTGGCACCAGGGAGCCTCGGGCATTGCCGGCTCTTCCAGGGTCTAATGTTTGGACCCAGCAGTTCCTGGGCTGATGATGTGTCCCTCTCCCTTGTGTCTGGGGGGTGTGGGTGAGTATAGGCTGGAATGGGAGGGGGAGAGGAGGGACTTGTCACCTCTGCGGTCTCTCAGTGGAGGCCCACACACCTGTACCTGCTGGCAAGGGATGGAGGAACTTCTCTTGCTTCCACAGCAGGCAGGCGGGCAGTCAGCTCTCCCTGCAGGGTGGACTCAGGGTGCACTGGTGTTGTCAGTGATGACGCTGACTATCAAGGACCGTTCTGAGCTCGCCCCTCACTTAGTCCCACAAAATCCCTAAGGATGTGGCTAAAAGGCCTTTTCACCGACGATGATACCGAGGTTCAGAGTGGTGCTCTAACCTACCCAAGTCCGTGCTGCACGTCCACCCTCTGTCTCACCCTCTGGCTGTGCTTCTTGTCTGCTCGCCCTCCTCTGTGTCCTCACTGAGTCACTCGATGGACTGGGTGCCCGGTGGGGGGTGGGGGGCAGGGGAGATTCAGACCCCTCCCCACCACCCCAGGATGAGTGAAGTTAGGTGATCAGAGCCAGCAGGGACCCTGCCGGGACAGACAGTGAGGCTGTCTGTATCCCCCGGGGCACAGCTGGGACTGCCCCATGTGGGTCCGAGGGGGCCCTGGACACAAACCTGAGGGTCATGTGGGGTCAGTAAAGGCCTTGCCCCAACAGGATCTTTCTTCCTTGATTTGGAGAGACCCCAGCCCCCTGCAGCCACTCTGAGTACAAGGGAGGGAGGTAAGCTAGGGTCCCTCCCACCCTCCCAGAACATGCTCCTATAGCAGAGGGGCAGGAGGGGGCACAGTGTCCGAACCCCTGCCCATGGCCAGGCAGAGGCTGCGTGTGCTCACAGGGACCTCCCCCTTTTTTTGTTGTTTGTTTTTATTCAGTTTTACTGAGATATATTCACATACCATACAGTCATCCATGGTGTACAATGAACTGTTCAGAGTACCATCATATAGTTGTACATTCATCACCCCAATCTATTTTCGAACATTTTCCTTATACCAGAAAGGATCAGAATAAGAATAAAAGATAAAAGTAAAAAGGAACACCCAAATCATCACCCCCATCCCACCCCATTTTTCATTTAGTTTTTGTCCCCATTTTTCTACTCATCCATCCATACACTGGATAAAGGGAGTGTGATCCACAAAGTTTTCACAATCACACACTGTCACCCCTTGTAAGCTACATTGTTATACAATTGTCTTCAAGAGTCAAGGCTACTGGGTTGGAGTTTGGTAGTTTCAGGTATTTACTTCTAGCTATTCCAATACATTAAAACCTAAAAAGTGTTGTCTATATAGTGCGTAAGAGTGTCCACCAGAGTGACCTCGACTCCATTTGAAATCTCTCAGCCACTGAAGCTTTATTTTGTTTCATTTCACATCCCCCTTTTGGTCAAGAAGATGTTCTCAATCCCACGATGCTGGGTCCAGGTTCATCTCCGGGAGTCATGTCCTGTGTTGCCAGGGGGACCCTCCCATTTTGTAAGGGAGAAGGCAGGTGTTCCAGTTTCGTAGAGCTGCCATTTTGCAAAACACCAGAAATGGATTGGCTTTTATAAAGGGGGTTTATTTGGTTACAAAGCTACAGTCTGAAGGTCACGAAAATGTCCAAATTAAGGCATCAACATGAGTGTACCTTCACCTAAGGAAGGCTAATGGCGTCCGGAAAACCTCTGTTAGCCAGAAAGGCACGTGACCAGCGTCTGCTGATCCCGGGTTGAGTTCTAGCTCTTTTCTCAGTTCCTGTGCATTCTTCAAAGTGTCCCTCTTAGCTGTGGCTCCTTCTGTCCATAACCACTTTTATAGGACTCCAGTGATTCAATTAAGACCCACCCTGAATGGGTGGGGTAACACCTCCATGGGAATCATCCAAAGTCTCACCCACAGTTGATGAAGTCACATATCCTTGGAAACACCCAATCAATAGGTTCCAGCCTAATTAACACTAATACATCTTCCCCCACAAGATTGCATCAAATAACATGGCATTTTGGGGACGTCATACATCTAAACCGGCACAGCAGGCGATGCTCTGCTTCGAAATCGGAGGGGCTGGGACGGGCCCCAGGTCTTCTCTTCCCCTCCTCCTGCAGCCTTGGTGCCTCATCAGAGCCAGAGGGGACTCGGGGAAGACAGCGCCCCTGTTTGCTTTGAGAATCCCCGGTCTCTGAGCTGCACGTTTTTAAAAGCCCCATGCTTTTGCTCCCGCGTTTATTTGTACTGTGGCGTTACTTTAAGGGGCCGTGAGAGAGGCCATCAGTTGAGGGCCCCTGATTGGGCTCATGGTTTCCTGGGGGCCGTGCATGTGCTGCCACGTCCCTCGGGCTGGGGCAGACCCTGACGCTGGGGTCTGAGGCTGGGCCCCTCTGGGATGGGCATGGTGGCCCCTGCTGTGCAGAAGGCTTGTAAATAAAACTGAGGCCCAGCCAGCGGGAGGCTGCGGAACACTCCTGCAGAAAGGCGGGCCTGGGGCGCAACTGTGTGGGGGACGAGGCCCCACTCTGCCCCTGCTGGGCTCCCGGGCATGCCTACCTTCCTCTTGTCCTTGGTGCACATCCAGGAGGGAAGGAGGTACAAGTTCGGTTGTAAGTTTCCTGTATTTTTATTTCTTCTTCTTGTTCCTTCCGGTGTGAAAAGCCCAACTGGGGAGTGAACTGGAGTGAGTGGGAGACAGGCATTGCAAACCCAGTCTCCAGAGGCGAAGTTAGAGGGCTAAGGGTGGGCTGGTCATCCCCGTGCCGAGCGGGTCCCCAGGGAGGACAGCCCACGGCCAGGGCATTCGGCTGGACACTGGGTGTCTGCAGGTGTGACAGGCCCGGGCTCCCGTCGGGGGCACCCCCTCTCCCTCCCGGCCCCTTGCCCCTCACCTGCAGAATGGGGAGCTGGAGGGGGACGGGTTGTCCTGGGCGGGGCCCCTGCTGGGCTGGGGGTCAGCTGAGCTGTGACCACGCGACCCTCCAGGGCTCGGCTCCTTTTCGTCGAGGGCAGGTAGCATCACAGTGTTTTGTTTTCTTTGTAAACTTTTGATTTTGAAATAATTTCAAATTTGCAGGAAAGTTGCAAAAATGATATAGAAACGACACACAGAACCCCAACATACCCCCAACCCAGAAACTCAGATTCACCAACGGTTAGCGTTTTGCCTTATTTGTTATATCATCTTACCCCTCTGCTTATCTGTCTATTCTTCTATTATTTATCTATCCATCATCTAGCCATCTTATCTATATCATCTACATCTATCCTTTTCTATCTACCTAATCCTTTCTTTTCTTTCTTTTTCTTTTTTCTTTCTTTCTTTTTCTTTCTTTCTTTTTCTTTCTTTCTCTTTCTCTTTCTTTCTATTCATCTTTCTACCCATCTTTTCTATCTACCTATCTACCTATCTTCTATCCATCTATCTAACCTATAGTCTCTATCATCTATTTATCTGTCTAATATCTATCTACTTATCTATCTATCCACTTCTCTGCCTATCTATTTATCCTCTATCTAATATCTGTTTGTCTAATCCATAGTCTATCTATGTAATATCTATGTATCTATCTATCCATCTATCTTTAACTATGTATCTATCTAATGTCTATCTATCTAATCTATCAGTCTATCTATCATCTATCTAATATCTATCCATCTATCTACCTCTCTCCCTATCTATATATTCTGTCTATATCTAATATCTATCTACTTTATCTATCTATCTACCTCTCTGCCTATTTATCTGTTTATCCTCTATTATCTATTTATCTATAGTCCATCATCTATTTATCTACCTATCTACCTATCTATAAATCTATCTAACCTATAGTCTATCATCTATTTATCTATCTACTCATCTATCCATGTATCCACCTCTCTGCCTGTCTATCCTCTATCATCTATTTATCTAATCTATAGTCCATCTATCATCTATCTATCTACTGTCTAATATCTATCTCTTTATCTATTATCCATCTATCCACTTCTCTGCCTATCTATCTGTTTATCGTCTATCTATCTATCTGTCTTTGTCTCTTCTAAATGTTTGGACTAGGCTGCATACATCTTGCTTCTCTAACACTTACCCTCCCACAGTGCTTGTTTTTCTCATTACCACCTCTTTATCTCTGGTGGAACCGAATGTCCAATTGGTTGCAATCAACTTCTCCTTCAAACTAGATGCATTTAGGTTTTAACTAGGGAGACGCTGTAAAGATGAACGTTGAGCAAGTGATGGTTCGGGATGCACAGGGCCAGCGGTCCCAGGTGCCTGGAGTGGGGACTGTGGGGCCACTGCCACCCAGGCCTCTGCCTGGCTCCAGGGCCCTTGGGGTGCCGGTGAGCAAATGATAAGTCTCTGTTTGGTCCCTTTCAGCTGTGTTGGGGTGGAAGAGGACGAGGCGCCAGACATCGACATATACCACTGCCCGAACTGTGAGAAAACCCACGGGAAGTCCACTCGTAAGTACAGCCCCCCACGCCGCCGCCTCTGCCTCTCCCAGCAGCCCCCTTTCCACCCAGGCCGAGGGCTGGCCCGGCCCAACGCTGAGCTCTGCCCAGGGAGGGCGGAGATTGCATCTGTCAGTGGAATCCCTGCTCACTCACTTTTTTTATTTTCCAATTTTTAAAAAATTTAAATTTTTAAAAAACTTCGAATTTTGAAATCAATTTCCAGCTTACAGGCAGGACAGTTGCAAAAACAATACAAAACCAATACAGAGAACTGCAGTGCACTCCTTCCCCAGATGACCAGATTTACCAACTCTTAAGATTTTGCCACGGGTGGTATCTGTCTGTATCTGTCATCCATTGTCTGTCATCATCTACCCACCATCTGTCTGTCTTTCTACCATCTATCTATTTTCTAAACATTTGAGGGTGGTTTGGAGACATCATGCTCCTTGAACACTTCAAACCTCCATGCACATTTCCCAAGAACAAGGACATTCTCTTAGGTTAACTGCCTTACGTACAGTTAGCAAGATCAAGAAATTCAACACTGATATAAAGTTTTTTTTCCAGCTGTCCCAATAATGTCCCTTTGGGCATTTTCTCCCTATTGTCAGCCCCTTTTCCAGTTGCTACCAGTCTCCACCTCTCCGGGGACTCTAAAGTGTTGCTCGCTGTTTCCGTACTGCCCGTCCTTTGGGCTGGGGCGGTCAGGTCTTTATTTCCATTCCTATTTCCTCTGACAGGCCCCTCAGCTCAGTGGGGGCACAGGGGTCCTGCAGGGCTGTTCGAGGGGCTCGTGGTCACAGCTGGACGGGGGGTGGCATGCTGCTCGTGGTGCCCCAAAGATGATGGGAGGGATTCCGGTCTGGGGAGACGACGGGGGCGGGGGGCATGGGCTGGGGGTTCAGCTGGTCTCTGGTTCCCAGGTTTTCCAGCCTGGGGTGGGGATGGTCGTGGCACCTTATGGCAGCAGGCCCAGATGGAGGACACTGCAACAGGTGGAGCCCCCCTGGCAGCGTCCCTGTCCAGTGGGCCGAGGGATAACTGGGCGCCCAGCCTAGTAGCTCACAGAGCTTGTCACTAGAGTTTTGGGGAGGTATCCTGTCACTTTGGGGACCTCACCACTCTTTCTTGGCCTCCTCTCAGGGCCTGTGAACTTTTTACCTGGTTTTGTGCCTCGTCCCATCACTAGATGGATGGTGGGGGCTGCGTTTGTTTCTGTTCTGGTGCCCCTGCCCTTAACACCTAGCGGCTCCCTGTAAAATGCCGCCAAATAATGAGTGGGTGAAGAAGAAGAGAATGCCAGGCGGCTCCCCCAGAACTCTCCAGGCCAAGGTGGTCTGCCCTGGTAGGAGTTCTCAGAGTCCTAAGTTTCCTTGGTTTCCATTACCTCCCAATAGTTGGAGCATTTATGCAGAAGGCACCTGCTTCGTGGCACATTAACAGATCATTCTGGTTATTGCTTTAAAGCAGGTTAAAGAGGGTTTGACTATATCCAGAAGTTTCACCGGGCCATCAGGAACACTCAGGACCCATTTGTCTCTAGAACCTGGAGGAGATGGCATGTCTCCTATGCCTTCTGGAAGGCTGTGACTGCTGACAGCCCCGCTTGGCCTGGAGGGCAGGTGGTTTGGTGCTGGGGAAGAGCAGGCTGCTGGGACTCGGGGGCCAGTGCCCTTGCCGGGGGACAACTCCCTGTGGCCATTGGGTGGAGTGGGCACCCCGAGGAGCGTGCTGAACGGACAATGCCGCTTTGATCTGCTTTACGTGTTGCAGATACAGCAAAATCCCATTTGGAAAAAAGGAGTCGGAAACTCCTGGCCAGGTGGCCTCTCACTCTGACAGTCAAGTGTGTTCTGGGAGCTCTGGTTTGAGGGTTCCCACCCCGTACTCCAAAGCCCAGTGTGAGTCTGGCCCTCTAGATGTAGGTGGGGAAAGGAGGACAGGCCTCCACGTGACTTGTGGCAGGGTGGGCTCCCTGCCTGCCCTGAGGTTCTCTGCGTGGTCACTCCCCCCGTTTCCTCTCTCTAACAGTGAAAAAGAAGCGGAACTGGCACAAACACGACCCGGGGCAGACGCCAGATGTCAAGCCGGTGCAGAATGGCAGCCAGCTCTTCATCAAGGAGCTGCGGAGCCGGACCTTTCCCAGGTGGGCCATCTCCACGCGGGTCCCACCCTCCCCTCCTCCCTCAAGCTGCACCCCGAACAAGTGGGCACCAGCACCAAGATGCTCACCCCGAGGCCGACGAGCTGAGGGCTGAGCTGAAGTGGGGTTTCCCCATCCTTGTCAGGTGCCCGAGAGGCCCAGGAGGACCTTGCCCATGAGGCCAGTGGAGAGCAGGAGGGGATGGCACTCCTTGGGCAGGCCTGTGTGTGCCCAGCACCTGCCCAGGTGCTCTCCTGCTCTCTCTGGCTGAATCTTCCCTTCATCCAGAGGAGAGGCCCTGTCCTCATTTTACAGACAAGACCTTACCTCTAGTTCCTAGCAGGTCCTGGCCGTCACCCCCCCCCCCCCCGGGCCTTCCTCCTGCATGACAGGAGTGTTCCCGAAGGGCCTAGTGGAGTGCCCTTAAGTCTTCTTCCTTGAGAGGCTTTGTCACCTGCACCCTCCTTCTGTGTGAATCCAGAGGACAAAATTAGGGCCGCCTGGAGGACGTGGCAGGTGATGCCCTGTTAGAGAATCACCTGCTCTGGGCAGCCCGTAGTCTGGGCATAGGCTGGGAGACGTGTGACATGGGTGCTTCAGGGAGGGCGCTGTGCTGGCCTCTGATGGCCCTTCCTTATTCTGGCTTTTTCCTTTGGAAAGTCATCAATTATCAATTTGACTCTTTTAATAGATATAGGACTGTTTGTGCTTTCTGTTTCTCCTTGCATAAGTTTTGCTGCTCTGCTTCTTTCCAGGAATTGGTTCATTTCACCCGAGTTATCAGATTTGTGGGCACAGAGTTGCTCATAATATTCCTTTATTAGCCTGTTAAGATTTTTCCATGGGATCAATTGTAATGGCCCCTCTTTCTTTTATGATATTGGTAATTTGTGCCTTCTCTCTTTTTCTTGGTTAGCCTGGCTAGAGGTTTAGTAATTGTATCAATTTCAAAGAACCAGCTTTTGGTATTATTGATTTTCTCTATTGATTTCCTGTTTTCAATATCATTGAGTTCTCCTCTAATTTTTATTATTTATTTTATTTTATTTTAATTTTTATTTATTTATTTATTTTTGCTTTAGGCTTACATTGTTCTTCTCGTTCTAGTTTTCGAAACTCATACCCATTAAGCAGTAATGGCTCATTCTTCTCTTTCCCCAGCCCCTAGTAACCACAATTCTGCTTTCTGTCTCTGTAATTTGTTTATTTTAATTACTTCATATAAGAGATATCATACAATCTTTGTCCCTCTGTGTCCAGCTTATTTCACTCATCATTTGTCTTCAAGGTTCATCCATGTTGTAGCATGTAGCAGAACTGCATTCCTTTCTGTGGCTGAATAATATTCCATTGTATGGCTATATCACATTTTGTTTGTTCAATCATGTGTTGATAGATACTTGGGTTGCCATCTTTTGGCTGTTTTACTTTTGCTAGATGTAGAATTCTAGGTTGGTGGGTTTTTTTTTCTTCCAACACTTTAAATATTTCACTCCACTCTCTTCTTACTGGCATGATTTGCAAAGAGACTTCCAGTGTAATTTTTTTTTAAACATACAAATTTAACTTTATTTCATCATTGTCATTTAAAGCTTCATTTTATAATACACAAGACATTTTTAAGAAGCATTCTGTATCACAGGAAACTAAACAGTAGAAATATCCATGCTTTCAGAGATACAAGTTATATAAATTAAAATCAAATTATTGAAAATTTTTTCCACATGGAATCTCTACAGCGAAATAAATGGCAAAAGGACCTAATAGAACAATGTTCCATTACTGGTGTTATGTTAGTTACTTTCAGGATCTGAACAAAGATTCTGAATATTCAGGCATCTTTGGCTGCATTTTACATTTAAATATCTCCTTATCTATATTCTGACTCAAGCTACTTGACCAAAATGCATGACTTAGGAAGTGCGTTAGCTTTTTAGCATAAGTTTTCCCATCTATGGTTACCATATTCAAAGAAATGCTGACAAAATCTGCTGGTTCCCTTTTGAACAATGTGCAATATACATTTCTGTTAATCTATTTAGCTAAACACATTAGCAAGGGAACAAATACCTCACTCTCCTCTAATTCACGATGCTAACCCCATGGAAAGTTAGATGAGTATTAAAAAATGGAACAGTCATGCACAGTTCAGTAAAGCATGTTGGTTTCCCCTATCTAAAAAATAACCAACAAAATAAAACCTATCAACTAGAGTTGATTGAGCTTCAGGAAAACCATGTTTAAGAATTACAAGTACATCATTTTTCTCATCTCATCCCTTGCTCATTGACCAGTGTTTGGTAGGCCACTGTGAATCGTAGTAGTAAATGAACGAAGACGGACTTCGTCAGAATTGGTATTGAACTGTGATCCTGACTCTTCCCATTTTCAAATGTAACCAAATCTTTGTATAAATTGGATCATACGACCAAGACACTTACAATAGTGGTAAAAATGTTCCTGTAGCTGTGATCTGTCTGATCACTGAACGAATTTCATCTTGCATAGCTTTCTGAGCCTTTTCTCTGGGTGCACTCTCATCTTTTGCAGTCTTGTCACAGTCCATATCAAATTGCCATCTTTCAAAGATTTCACCACTGTCAATATCTGAGATGACTACCACCAGGTTTTTTTTTTTTTTTTTTCATTTTATTGAGATATATTCACTTACCACGCACTCATACAAAACAAATCGTACATTCGATTGTTCACAGTACCGTTACATAGTTGTACATTCATCACCTAAACCAATCCCTGACACCTTCATTAGCACACACACAAAAATAACAAGAATAATAATTAAAATGAAAAAGAACAATTAAAGTAAAAAAGAACACTGGGTACCTTTGTCTGTTTGTTTGTTCCCTTCCCCTATTTTTCTACTCATCCATCCATAAACTAGACAAAGTACCACCAGGTTTTGAACCGAACACGCGTATAGCCAATCTTTTAGCTGTTCCATCACATTATTTAGCTATTTTATGAGCTCAGGATCAGTAGTTACAAGCAAGGTGAGCCCATATTTCCACACTCGAGTAAAGACCTCAGCTGGCTATATGCCGTGCTAATATAAAATGCTACTTATTGATGCCAAAAAAGAAGTCCGCCAGGCTTTCGGCGTTCCGGCACAGGGCAATGCCCTGCTCTCGCCAGCGCTGCCGCGCCAAGTTCGGGCGCAAAGAAGCGTTTGCCCCCGCCGAGCTGCAAGCGCAGCGACGCCACAGCAGTTCCCCGCCAAAAGTAACCGCGTAGCATGCCGTGAAGCCCTCTGCGCTTGCGCGACGAGCCTCTTGGTTCCGCCTCCCGCAGCGGGGATCTGCTTTCTTTTGCTCCCCCTTCCGCTTCCGCCACTCTTTTCAGAAGTAGCGACGTAGTACGCCGTGGAGCCCTCTACGCAGGCGCGACGAGCCTCTTGGCCACGTCTCACGCAGCCGGAAGCGGCTTTCCTCCCACTTCCGCTCTCTTCGGATCCGGGCTCCGGGTGGGTGAGGCGTTTTTCATCTCTGGCATTTCTCTTTTCTTTTTTCTTTTTTACAGCTTTTTTAAGGTATAATTCACATGCCTTTCAGTTCACCCCCTCAAAGTGTACCATCCAGTGGTTTTTAGTGTATTCGCGAGTGTGTGCAGCCATCCCCACAGCCAGTCGTAGAACAGTGTCGTCACCTCAGAAGGAAGCCCTTTACCTCTTTCCCTATCCCCACTCCTCCAGCCCTAAAAAATCTTCTGTCTTTATAGATTTCCCGATTCTGGGCTTGCATGTGCATGGAATCATATAATATGCGGTCATCTGTGATTGGCTTCTTCCGTTTAGCATAATGTTTTCAAGGATCAGCCATGTTGTAGCACTGTATTGGTATTTCATTTCTTTTTTGGCTTTTTTTTTTCAATTAAAAAACTTATAGGTTTACAGAAAGATCATGAATAAAATACAGCATTCCCATATACCACCTTATTATTAACACCTTGCGTTAGTGTGGTGCATTTGCAACGTTTTTATAATTGTACTATTAACTCTAGTCCATGTTTTGCAATAGGGTTCATTGTTTGTGTTGTAACGTCCTATGTATTTTTTAAAGTTTTTATTCTAGTGACATATGTAAACCTAAAATTTCCCCTTTTTAACTACATATAAATGTGTAATTCAGTGCTGTTAATTATGTTCACAACATTGTGCTACCATCGCCACCATCCATAACCAAAACTTTATGATCAACCACAATAGAAACTCTACAATTTAAGCATCAACTCTTCATTCCCCACCCTGCCTCATCTCCTGGTAATCTAAATTCTAGATTCCCACTCTCAGAGTTTGCTTATTCTAATTATTTCATATCTGTGAGGTCCTACAATATTTGTTCTTTTAAGTCTGACTTATTTCACACAACATGATGTCTTCAAGGTTCATCCATGTTGTAGCAGGTACCAGGTCGTCACTTCTTTCTATGGCGTAATAATATTCTATTATATGGCCATACCACATTTTGTTTCTCCACTCCTCTTGATGGATACTTGGGTTGCTTCCACCTTTTGTTATTGTGAATAATGCTGCCATGAACATAGGACATAAAAATATCTGCCCATGTCCCTGTTTTCAGTTTTTTGGGTATATACCTAGGAACAGAATTGCTGGGTCATATGGTAATTCTGTTTATTTTTGAGAAACTGTCAGAATGTTTTACAAAGCAGCTACACTCCTTAACATTCCCATCAACAGTGAAGGGGGGTTCCAGTTTCTCCATATCGTCGTCAGCACTTGTTATTTGACTTTTTGATTCTAGCCATCCTAGTGTGCATAAAGTGGTATTGCTTTGTGGTTTTGATTTGTATTTCCCTAATGACTAAAGATGTTGGACATCTTTCCATGTGCTTATTGGCCATTTGTTTACCTCGTTTGGAGAAACCTATTCAAGTCCTTGCCCATTTTTAAATTGGATTGGTCGTCTTTTTGTTGTTGATTGTAAGAGTACTAGAGACCAGACCCTTATCCAATGTATGATTTGCAAATATTTTCTGCCATTTTCTTAAGCTGTCTTTCACTTTGATGGTGTCCAGTTTATCTCTTTTTGCTTTGGTTGCTTACTTAAGAATCATTTGGTGTCATATTTTAGAATCATTTGTTAAATCAAGGTCATGAGGTTTCAACCCTATCTTTTGTTCTAAGCATTTTATAGTTTTAACACTTACATTTAAGTCTTTGACCTATTTTGAGTTAATTTCTCTATGTGTTGTGAGGTAAGGGTCCATCTTCACTGTTTTGCGTGTAAGTACACAGTTGTCCCAGCACCATTTGTTGAAAAGACTATTCTTGGCATCCTTGTTGAAAATCAGTTGACCATAGATGTATGGGTTTACTTCTGGTCTCTTGATTTTTTTGAATTGATCTGTAAGTCTATCCTTGTGTCAGCACTGCAGTGTTTTGATTACCAATGTTTTATAGTAAGTTTTTTTTTTTTTTTTTTTTTCCTGAAAGGAAGGTTTTATTTTGAAAAGAATCATGCTATACCTACTTAAATTACATAAAATGAAATCTCAATAAGATCTAGTACATCAGGCACTAAACATTTTGCAACTTGGTAAGTACAATGAAAGACTCAGAGAAACTACATGAAACAGGAGGAAGGAGGCTTTCTATAACAGGATAGAAGGTAATGTAAAAAGGATAGGCAAGGAAAATAAATCCTAATCACCAAAATACATAGCATTGTTTTCTGTGGTACCTAAGTGAAAACATTTAAAGCTGTCAAGGTATGTCAGAAGTTTGCAGGAAATGAGCCCGTAGTAAGTTTCTTTTTTTTTTTTTTTTTTTAATCATTTTATTGAGATATATTCACATACCACGCAGTTATACACAACAAATCGTACTTTCGATTGTTTACAGTACCATTACATAGTTGTACATTCATCACCTAAATCAATCCCTGACACCTTCATTAGCACACACACAAAAATAACAAGAATAATAATTAGAGTGAAAAGAGCAATTGAAGTAAAAAGAACACTGGGTACCTTTGTCTGTTTGTTTCCTTCCCCTATTTTTCTACTCATCCATCCATAAACTAGACAAAGTGGAGTGTGGTCCTTATGGCTTTCCCAATCCCATTGTCACCCCTCATAAGCTACATTTTTATACAACTGTCTTCGAGATTCATGGGTTCTGTGTTGTAGTTTAATAGTTTCAGGTATCCACCACCAGCTACCCCAATTCTTTAGAACCTAAAAAGGGTTGTCTAAAGTGTGCGTAAGAGTGCCCACCAGAGTGACCTCTCGGCTCGTTTTGGAATCTCTCTGCCACTGAAGCTTATTTCATTTCCTTTCACATCCCCCTTTTGCTCAAGAAGATGTTCTCCGTCCCACGATGCCGGGTCTACATTCCTCCCCGGGAGTCATATTCTACGTTGCCAGGGAGATTCACTCCCCTGGATGTCTGATCCCACGTAGGGGGGAGGGCAGTGATTTCACCTTTCAAGTTGGCTTAGCCAGAGAGAGAGGGCCACATCTGAGCAACAAAGAGGCATTCAGGAGGAGACTCTTAGGCACAAATATAGGGAGGCCTAGCCTCTCCTTTGCAGCAACCGTCTTCCCAAGGGTAAAACTTAAGGTAGAGGGCTCAACCCATCAAACCTCCAGTCCCCTATGTCTGTGGTCATGTTAGCAACCATCGAGGTGGGGTAGGCGAATACCCCTGCATTCTCCACAGGCTCCTCAAGGGGGCACTACATCTTTTTTTTTTTTCCTTGTTTTTCTTTATTTTTATTTTTTTTTTTAACTTTCCCTTCTTTTTTAAATCAACTGTATGAAAAAAAAAGTTAAAAAGAAAACAAACATACAATAAAAGAACATTTCAAAGAGACCATAACAAGGGAGTAGGAAAAAGACAACTAACCTAAGATAACTGCTTAACTTCCAACATGTTCCTACTTTACCCCAAGAAAGTTACATAATATAGCAACATTTCTGTGAGCTTGTTCCTACTATATCCATCAGAAATTAACAGACCATAGTCATTTCTGGGCATCCCCAGAACGTTAAATAGCTTATCTGTTCTTCTTGGATTATTGTTCCCCCTTCCTTAATTGCTCTCTACTGCTAGTTCCCCTACATTCTACATTATAAACCATTTGTTTTACATTTTTCAAAGTTCACATTAGTGGTAGCATATAATATTTCTCTTTTTGTGCCTGGCTTATTTCGCTCAGCATTATGTCTTCAAGGTTCATCCATGTTGTCATATGTTTCACAAGATCGTTCCTTCTTACTGCCGTGTAGTATTCCATCGTGTGTATATACCACATTTTATTTATCCACTCATCTGTTGAAGGACATTTGGGTTGTTTCCATCTCTTGGCAATTGTGAATAATGCTGCTATGAACATTGGCGTGCAGATATCTGTTCGTGTCACTGCTTTCCGATCTTCCGGGTATATACCGAGAAGTGCAATCGCTGGATCGAATGGTAGCTCTATATCTAGTTTTCTAAGGAACTGCCAGACTGACTTCCAGAGTGGCTGAACCATTATACAGTCCCACCAACAATGAATAAGAGTTCCAATTTCTCCACATCCCCTCCAGCATTTGTAGTTTCCTGTTTGTTTAATGGCAGCCATTCTAACCGGTGTTAGATGGTATCTCATTGTGGTTTTAATTTGCATCTCTCTAATAGCTAGTGAAGCTGAACATTTTTTCATGTGTTTCTTGGCCATTTGTATTTCCTCTTCAGAGAACTGTCTTTTCATATCTTTTGCCCATTTTATAATTGGGCCGTCTGTACTATTGTCATTGAGTTGTAGGATTTCTTTGTATATGCAAGATATCACTCTTTTCTCAGATACATGGTTTCCAAAAATTTTTTCCCATTGAGTTGGCTGCCTCTTTACCTTTTTGAGAAATTCCTTTGAGGTGCAGAAACTTCTAAGCTTGAGGAGTTCCCATTTATCTATTTTCTCTTTTGTTGCTTGTGCTTTGGGTGTAAAGTCTAGGAAGTGGCCGCCTAATACAAGGTCTTGAAGATGTTTTCCTACATTATCTTCTAGAAGTTTTATGGTACTTTCTTTTATATTGAGATCTTTGGTCCATTTTGAGTTAATTTTTGTGTAGGGGGTGAGGTAGGGGTCCTCTCATTCTTTTGGATATGGATATCCAACTCTCCCAGCCCCATTTGTTGAAAAGACCATTATGGCTCAGTTCAGTGACTTTGGGGGCCTTATCAAAGATCAGTCGGCCATAGATCTGAGGGTCTGTCTCTGAATTCTCAATTCGATTCCATTGATCTATATGTCTATCTTTGTGCCAGTACCATGCTGTTTTGGCAACTGTGGCTTTATAATAAGCTTCAAAGTCCGGGAGTGTAAGTCCTCCCACTTCGTTTTTCTTTTTTAGAGTGTCTTTAGCAATTCGAGGCATCGTCCCTTTCCAAATAAATTTGATAACTAGCTTTTCCAAGTCTGCAAAGTAGGTTGTTGGAATTTTGATTGGGATTGCATTGAATCTGTAGATGAGTTTGGGTAGAATTGACATCTTAATGACATTTAGCCTTCCTATCCATGAACATGGAATATTTTTCCATCTTTTAAGGTTCCTTTCTATTTCTTTTAGTAGGGTTATGTAGTTTTCTTTGTATAGGTCTTTTACATCTTTGGTTAAGTTTATTCCTAGGTACTTGATTTTTTTAGTTGCTATTGAAAATGGTATCTTTTTCTTGAGTGTCTCTTCAGTTTGTTCATTTCTAGCATATAGAAACATTACTGACTTATGTGCATTAATCTTGTATCCCGCTACTTTGCTAAATTTGTTTATTAGCTCTAGTAGGTGTATCGTCGATTTCTCAGGGTTTTCTAGATATAAGATCATATCATCTGCAAACAATGACAGTTTTACTTCTTCTTTTCCAATTTGGATGCCTTTTATTTCTTTGTCTTGCCGGATTGCCCTGGCTAGCACTTCCAGCACAATGTTGAATAACAGTGGTGACAGCGGGCATCCTTGTCTTGTTCCTGATCTTAGAGGGAAGGCTTTCAGTCTCTCACCATTGAGTACTATGCTGGCTGTGGGTTTTTCGTATATGCTCTTTATCACATTGAGGAAGTTTCCTTCAATTCCTACCTTTTGAAGTGTTTTTAATCAAAAAGGGATGTTGGATTTTGTCAAATGCTTTTTCAGCATCTATTGAGATGATCAATTGATTTTTCCCTTTTGAGTTTTTAATGTGTTGTAATACATTGATTGTTTTTCTTATGTTGAACCATCCTTGCATGCCTGGAATGAACCCCACTTGGTCATGGTGTATGATTTTTTTAATGTGTCTTTGGATTCGATTTGCAAGTATTTTGTTGAGGATTTTTGCATCTATATTCATTAGGGAGATTGGCCGGTAGTTTTCCTTTTTTGTAGCATCTTTGCCTGGTTTTGGTATTAGATTGATGTTGGCTTCATAAAATGAGTTAGGTAGTGTTCCATTTTCTTCAATGTTTTGAAAGAGTTTGAGTAAGATTGGTGTCAGTTCTTTCTGGAAAGTTTGGTAGAATTCCCCTGTGAAGCCATCTGGCCCTGGGCATTTATTTGTGGGAAGATTTTTGATGACTGATTGGATCTCTTTGCTTGTGATGGGTTGGTTGAGGTCTTCTATTTCTTCTCTGGTCAGTCTAGGTTGTTCATATGTTTCCAGGAAATTGTCCATTTCTTCTACATTATCCAGTTTGTTGCCATACAGTTGTTCATAATATCCTGTTATAATTTTTTTAATTTCTTCAGGATCTGCAGTTATGTCACCTTTTTCATTCATTATTTTGTTTATATGGGTCTTCTCTCTTTTTGATTTTGTCAGTCTAGCTAGGGGCTTGTCGATCTTGTTGATCTTCTCAAAGAACCAACTTTTGGTGATATTTATCCTCTCTATTGTTTTTTTTGTTTTCTATGTCATTTATTTCTGCTTTAATCCTTGTTATTTCTTTTCTTCTACTTGGTTTAGGATTGGTTTGCTGTTCATTTTCTAGCTTCTTCAGTTGATCCATTAGTTCTTTGATTTTGGCTCTTTCTTTCTTTTTAATATATGTGTTTAGTGCTATAAATTTCCCCCTTAGCACTGCTTTTGCTGCATCCCATAGGTTTTGGTATGTTGTGTTCTCATTTTCATTCGTCTCTATATATTTAGCAATTTCTCTTGCTATTTCTTCTTTAACCCACTGATTGTTTAGGAGTGTGTTGTTTAACCTCCAGGTATTTGTGAATTTTCTAAGTCTCTGATGGTTATTGACTTCTAATTGTATTCCATTGTGGTCAGAGAATGTGCTTTGAATAATTTCAATCTTTTTAAATTTATTGAGGCTTGTTTTATGTCCCAGCATATGATCTATTCTGGAGAAAGTTCCGTGAGCACTAGAGAAGTATGTGTATCCTGGTGATTTGGGATGTAATGTCCTGTATATGTCTGTTAAATCTAATTCATTTATCAGATTGTTTAGGTTTTCAATTTCCTTATTGGTCTTCTGTCTGGTTGATCTATCTATAGGAGAGAGTGATGTGTTGAAGTCTCCCCCAATTATTGTGGAAACATCAACTGCTTCCTTTAGTTTTGCCAGTGTTTCTCTCATGTATTTTGTGGCACCTTGATTGGGTGCATAGACATTTACGATTGTTATTTCTTCTTGCTGAATTGCCCGTTTTATTAGTATGTAGTGGCCTTCTTTGTCTCTCAAAACATCCCTGCATTTGAAGTCTATTTTATCTGAGATTAATATTGCTACACCTGCTTTCTTTTGGCTGTAGCTTGCATGAAATATTTTTTTCCATCCTTTCACTTTCAGTTTCTTTGTGTCCCTGTGTCTAAGATGAGTCTCTTGTATGCAGCATATTGATGGTTCATTTTTTTTGATCCATTCTGCGAATCTATATCTTTTAATTGGGGAGTTTAATCCATTTACATTCAACGTTATAACCGTGAAGGCATTTCGTGAATCGGCCATCTTATCCTTTGGTTTATGTTTGCCATATTTTTCCCTCTGTCTATTAATATCCTTTATTGTACCCATACCGAATCTCTTTAGTACTGAACCTTTCTCCAAGTCTCTCTGTCCTGTCTTTCTTTCTCTGTCTGTAGGGCTCCCTTTAGTATCTCCAGTAGGGCAGGTCTCTTGTTAGCAAATTCTCTCAGCATTTGTTTGTCTGTGAAAAATTTAAGCTCTCCCTCAAATTTGAAGGAGAGCTTTGCTGGATAAAGTATTCTTGGCTGGAAATGTTTCTCACTCAGAATTTTAAATATATCGTGCCACTGCCTTCTTGCCTCCATGGTGGCTGCTGAGTAGTCACTACTTAGTCTTATGCTGTTTCCTTTGTATGTGGTGAATTGCTTTTCTCTTGCTGCTTTCAGAACTTGCTCCTTCTCTTCTGTGTTTGACAGTGTGATCAGTATATGTCTCGGAGTGGGTTTATTTGGATTTATTCTATTTGGAGTTCGCTGAGCATTTATGATTTGTGTATTTATGTTGTTTAGAAGATTTGGGAAGTTTTCCCCAACAATTTCTTTGAATACTCTTCCTAGACCTTTACCCTTTTCTTCCCCTTCTGGGACACCAATGAGTCTTATATTTGGACGTTTCATATTATCTATCATATCCCTGAGGTCCATTTCGATTTTTTCAATTTTTTTCCCCATTCTTTCTTTTATGCTTTCATTTTCCATTCTGTCATCTTCGAGGTCACTGATTCGTTGTTCAACTTCCTCTAGTCTTGTACTGTGAGTGTCCAGAATCTTTTTAATTTGGTCAACAGTTTCTTTAATTTTCATAAGATCATCCATTTTTTTATTTAGTCTTGCAATGTCTTCTTTATGCTCTTCTAGAGTCTTCTTGATTTCCTTTATCTCCCGTACTGTGGTCTCATTGTTCATCTTTAGTTCTTTGAGTAGCTGCTCTAGGTGCTGTGTCTCTTCTGGTCTTTTGATTTGGGTGCTTGGGCTTGGGTTATCCATATCGTCTGGTTTTTTCATATGCTTTATAATTTTCTGTTGTTTTTGGCCTCGTGGCATTTGCTGAACTTGATAGGGTTCTTTTAGGATGAGTAGACCAATTGAAGTCCTTATCTCTGATTTATCAGATCTGCAGCTTCGTGGAGTACACTTTCTCTAACTAACCAGCAGGTGGCATCCACGAGCCACCTGTGCTCCACAAGCCAGTTCTCCCCTGCTTAGCCTTTTTGGTGAGTGGGGGAGTGAGTCTTGTGGGACCCAATTGGTGTACCAAGGTTGCGTGTGTAGTTGGTGTTGCCTGCCCTGTATGTGGGGCGTGTTTCTGGGCAGTCGGGGAGGGGGGGTGGCCCTAACAATCAAATCTCCCTGGTGATCCTAGAGTTTTAAAGCTGCTGCAATAGTCTAATCCTTCAGTTCAGTCCTGCCAGAGTTTGTCTCTGCCACTGACCCACAAGTCTTTGGTATTGGCGTATGGCTCCTGAGACTTGCAAGTGGGCCCCTCTTCCAGGCTGTGCACCCCGGGTCCTCTGTTGAGGGATGACTGTGCTATGTCACAGGTGAGTGCCGTCCTCCCAGGGCAGTTCTGGGCTGCTGGGCTGTGTAGGGAGGCTCCCAGTCTGCTCAAATGATGGCTGAATGGGGCTTTGTTAATTCACACTGCTTCACCTTCCCAACTCTGGGACAGTCAGCTGAGGTTGCAGGGAAGGCTAATGTCCACGCCCAGTTTTGTGGTGTGTGCCTGTTATTTGAAGCACTTCCATCACACTGGGTTGTCTGGGGCAGCTCTGGGCTATGGGGCTGGTGATGGGCAGGAGTGTTTCCTGTCCACCAGGATGGTGGCTGTGAGCGGACACCCCCCTTTTCTTGGGAAGTTGTGGTGTTTAGTGAATTTTCTCAGCCACTGGATTATTGCCTTTTGTCTCAGAGCTCTCTTAGTTCTGCTCTTGACTTGACGTGCCCAAATTGAAAGTCTTTGAAGCTTTCTGTATTGGGCTTCTTAGAGTAATTGTTTTAGAAAATGAGAAAAGGATTTAAAAAAAAAAAAAAAAAAAGGGCCCTCCTCAGAGATCTAATGGGTTATTGAAATGCTAATAGACAAAGCAACCTGGGCCATTAAGGAAAGGTCCACAGGGCAGAGAGATCAGCTTTTCTTTGGGATTTGCATATGCGCCTCAAGGCCTGAGCTCCGCCCTTCCCCTTTCTGTGTTCACCAGAACTCCAAAAATCCTCTGCTTTTATTTTGGAGTTTTTCGTGTTGTTTTCTTTTTTCTATGCCTGTTTCCTCTCTGCTGGGCTGGCTGCTCTCAGATTCTCTGGTGTCTGGTCTCAGTCTTTCTATGGTTGGAGTTTGGATCAGTAGAATGAGTTTCCGATAAGGGCTGCCACTGCAGTTCTCCCTTCTCCTTCCCGGAGCTGACAGCCCCTCCTCCCACGGGACTGAGCCTGCCCGGGAGGGGCGCAGGTCCCCTGGCTGCAAAAACTTACAGATTTCGCTGATCTCAGCAGTTTGACATTTTCATGAGTGTTGTATGAAGTATGCCCAAAGACAGATTGCTCTGTGGTGTCCAGTCCACGCAGTTCCTGGCTTTCTACCTACTTTCCTGGAGGAGTAACTAAAATATACAGCTCACCAGTCTGCCATCTTGCCCCGCCTCCTCTGTAGTAAGTTTTGAAATCAGGAATTATGAGTCCTCTGACTTTGTTCTTCCTTTTACAAGATTGTTTTGGGCATTCCAGGTTCCTTGCAATTCCATACGAGTTTTAGAATCAGCTTGTAATTTGCACAAAGAAGTCAACTGGGCTTCTGATAGGGATTGCTTTAAATCTATAGATTAATTGGGGAGTATTGGCTTCTTAACAGTATTAAGTCTTCCTACTCATGAACATGATATGTCTTTCCATTTATTTAGAGTTTTAAAAATTCCTTTGGACAGTGTTTTGTAACTTTCAGAGTATAAGTTTTGTACTTTTTTTTTGTTATATTTATTCCTAGGTATTTCATTCTTTTGATGCTATTGGAAATGGAATTGTTTCCTTAATTTCATTTTCAGATTGTTCATTGCAAGTACATAAAGAACAATTAACTTTTATTGATTGATCTTGAGTCCTGAAACCTTGCTGAACTAGTTTATGAGTTGTAATAGTCTTTTAGTGGATTCTTTAGGATATTGTATAAAAGATTATGCCATCTCAAATTGAGATAGTTTTACTTCTTTTCCAATCCTGATGCCTTTTATTTCTTTTACTTGCCTGATTGCCCTGGCTAGAACCTCCAAGACAGTGTTGAATAGAAATGGTGAGAGTAGACATCCTTGTTTTGTTCCTGATATTAGGGAGAAAGCACCCAGTCTTTCACCATTAAGTATAATATTAGCTGTAAATTTTTCTGAGATGCATATTATCAGGCTGAGAAAGTTTGTCTTCTATTCCTAGTTCATTGAGTGTTTTTTTTTTTCATGAGAGGATGCTGGACTTTGTCAAATGTTTTTCTTTGTCTATTGAGATGATCGTGTGATTTTTGTTTTTTATTGAATTGATACAATGTTACATTAATTGAATTTCAGATATTAAGCCAACATTGCATCACTGCAATAAATTCCGCTTGGTCATAATGTATAATTCTTTTATACGGTTTGCTAATATATTCTTGAGGGTTTTTGTGTCCATATCCGTTAGAGACATTGATCTATGGTTTTCTTGTGCTGTCTTTGTCTGGTTTCGGTATGAGGGTAATACTGGCCTCATAAAATGAGTTGAGAAGTGTTCCCTCCCTGAATGTATTGTGTCCCCCAAACGCCATTATCTTTGATGTAATTTTGTGTGGGCAGACTTTATCAGTGTTGATTAGATTGTAATTCTTTGAGTGTTTCTTTGGAATGTGCCCCACCCAGCTGTGGGCGATGACTCTGATTGGATAATTTCCATGGAGGTGTTGCTCCGCCCATTCGGTATGGGTCTAAGTTGATCAGTGGAGCCATATAAATGAGCTGACATAACAGAAGGAGCTCAGTGCAGCTGAGAGTGAACTTTTGAAGAGGAGCTACAGCCAAGAGGGACACTTTGAAGAAAGCACAGGATCTGCAGATGAGAGACAGTTTGAAGACAGCCGTTGAAAGCAGACTCGTGCTCTGGAGAAGCTGAGAGAGGACAAATATCCCAAGTGCAGCTAAGAGTGACATTTTTGAGGAACTGCAGCCTAGAGAGGAACGTCCTGGGAGAAAGCCATTTTGAAACCAGAACTTTGGAGCAGATGCTAGCCAAGTGCCTTCCCAGCTAACAGGTTTTCTGGACACCATTGACCATCCTCCAGTGAAGGTACCCGATTGCTGATGTGTTACCTTGGGCACTTTATGGCCTGAAGACTGTAACTGTGTAATCAAATAAACCCCCTTTTATAAAAGCCAATCCATCTCCGGTGTTTTGCATTCCGGCAGCATTGGCAAACTAGAACACTCCTCTTCTGTTCTTTGGAAGAGTTAGTGACAAATTGAGTCATGTGGTAATTCTGGGTAATTGTTTGAGAATTGCCAGGCTGTTTTCCAAAATGGCTGTACTCTTCTTTAGATGTTTGATGTAATTCAGCAGTGATGCCATCTGGGTCTGAGCTTTTCTTTATTTGCAGTTTTCAGTCTGTTCATTTGTTAAAGGTTTATTCAGGTTGTCTACTACTTCTTCTTGAGTCAGTTTCAGTAGTTTGTGTCTTTGTAGGAGTTTGTGTCTTTCATCTGATTTGTTGGTGTAAAGTTGTTCATAATGTTACTTTAAAAACTTTTTTTTACTCTGTAAAGTCAGTAGTAACGTCTTCTCTTTTAGTATTGATGATAGTAATTTGAGTCGTTTTATTGCTCTAACAAAAGATTCATCATTTTTATTGTTCTTTTCAAAGAACCAGTTTTTGGTTTCATTGATTTTCTCTATTGTTTTCCTGTTCTCTATTTCATTAATTTCTTCTCTAATCTTTATTATTTCTTTCTTTCTGCTTGCCCTAGGTTTAGTTTGCTCTTTTGTACCCCCAGTGTGTTAAGGTGGAAAGTTAGGTTTTTAATTGAGATCTTTCTTCTTTCTTAATACAGGCATTTATAGCCATACATTTCTAAGCAGCACTTTAAATGCATCCCTTATTTACTCTCGCAATTTCTTTTTTATGCTCTTTTCGTGTCCTTTATATCCTGTGCCATGCTCTTGTTGTTTGTCTTTAGTTCTTTGATTAATTGCTCCAAGTACTGTGTCTCCTCTGATCTTTTGATTTGGTTGTTTGGGTTTAGGTTATCCATATTGTCTGGTTTTATCATATGCTTTAAAATTTTCTGTTGTTTTTGGCCTCTTGGCATTTGCTTTACTTGATAGGGTTCTTTTAGGATATGTAGTTTTATTCAAAGACGAACCTCTAATTTGTCAGATCTACAGCTTGGTGGCATACACTTTCTCTAACCAGCAGATGGCATCCGCAAGTCACCTATTCCCCTCAAGTCAGTTCTTCCCAACTTTGTCTTTGTGGTGTGTGGGTGTCTGATTCTTGTGGGATCCAGTTGGTGCACCAAGTTTGGGTGTCTTGTTGGTGCTGTCTGCCCTGAATGTGGGGCGTGTGTCTGAGTGGTTAGGGAGGGAGGGCAGCTTTAATAATCAAACCTCCCAGGTGTTCCTGGAGATTTAAGGCTGTTCCAAGAGTCTAAACCTTCAGTTCAGTCTTGCTACAAATTGTCTCTGCCGCTGACCCACAGGTTTTTGGTATTGGTGTAGGGTCCCTGGGATTTCCAAGTGGGTCCCTCTTCCCGGCCGTGCCCTTCTTAGGGCCTCTGCTGAGGGCCGGCTGTGCTGCATCACAAGTGGGTGGCGTCTCTCAAGGGAAGTTATGGGCCGCTGGGCCATGTAGGTGTGTTCCCAGCCTGCTGTAAGGATGGCTGTATGGGGCATGCCAATTTCCCCCTTTTTGCACAGTTCTGCCTTCCCAGCTCTGGGACAACTAGCTTGGGTGCTATTGTTCACGCCTGAAAATCTGGCATGTGCACATGCCGCTGGAAACATCCCCCCATCACAGTGGGTTTCTTGGCGCAGCTCTGGGCTGAGGACCCGGTGCCGGGCAGGAGCCCGCTGGGAAGATGGCTGCAAGGAGCGTGTTTTTTTCCCCCTTTTGGCTAACCTCTGCCTTTTTCACTCTGAGACAGTTAGCAGCGGGTGGGCAAAAGGCTATCTTCCGTGCCAGGTATTGAGGTGTTCGCACAGCCCATTCCTGCCGTGCTTCACTGTGTGGTTCTCACTGCTGTTTCTGCAGCTGCTTTTGGGTTTTTTGAAAAAAGAATTAGTCCGCCTCCAAACGCCAACCCTCGGTTACCCCACACCAAAGTGTGGCTGCCATATATTCAGTAGCTTACTCACTCGTTTCAGAACGCAGACTCCTGATTTCACCAAGTGCATGGTCCCTGTGGATTTAGCAGACCTTGTCCAGATGGTGCATCGCTGCAACTGGTGCTCTGGGTCACTTTCTGGCTTTTATCTAGTATTTTTCACAGCGGTGTTTTTTTGCCCTGTCTCGCTTATCCGCTATCTTAGGTTCTCCTAGATGCATCCCTTAACTTTGAGTATTTTGTGTCTTCATTTCCCTTCATCTCAAAGCATTTTCTGATTTCCCTTTTGATTTCTTCTTTGACCTGTTGTTTATTTAGGAGTTAATTTCCTAATTCCTAAATATGTTTAATATCCATATATTTATGAGTTTCTTCCATTTTTTTCCTATTAATATTTGATTTCATTCTATTGTGGTCAGATGATATACTTTGTATTATTTCTATCCTTTGAAATTTATTGAGGGTTGTTTTATGACATTGCATATGGTCTCCCCTGGATAATGTTGCGTGTGGACTTGAGAAGAATGTGTATTCTGTGGTTGCTGGGTGGAGTGTTCTATCAATGTCTGTTAAATCTAGTTGGTTTATAGTGTTCAAGTCTTCTGTATCCTTGCTGATCTTCTGTTGAGTTGTTCTGTCCATTATTGAAAGTAAAGTATTGAAGTTCCCTACTGTCATTGTTGAATTGTCTATTTCTCCTTTCATTTCTGACAGTTTTTTGCTTCATGCTCTATTACTGGGTGCATATATTTTTATAATTGCTCTATCTTCCTGATGAATTGACCCTTTTATCATTATAAAATGTCCATCTTGATCTTTTTTTTTATCTTCATTTTATTGAGATATATAATCTTGATCTTTTGTAACTCTTTTTTTGTTTTAAAGTCTGTTTTGTCTGATATTAAGATAGCCTCTCCAGCTTTCCTATGGTTGCTGTTTGCATGATGTATCTTTGTCATTCTTTCACTTTCAGTCTCTTTGTATCTTTGAATCTAAAGCATGCCTCCCGCAGGCAGCCTATAGTAGATCATGTGTTTTATCCAGTCTGACAATCTCTGCCTTTCTCTTTTGAATCCATTGTTTAATCCATTCACATTTAATATAATTGTGATGTAGTTTTATTTATGTCTTTCATTTTACCTGTCATTTTTTATGTCATATATTTTTTGTTCCTCTCTTTCTCCTGTACTCTTTTCTTTTGTGTTAAGTGAATATTTTCTAATGTAGCATTATTTTTTAATGATCTTTTCACTACTTTTCTAGTTTTTCTTTAACATTGCTCTAGGGTTTACTATGTACTTCTTAGCTTACCAGAATCAGCTTCAGATTTCTATTAGTTTAATTCCAGTGATATATGGAAACATTATTCCCATGTAACTGTTGTTTCCCTGCTTTTTGTGGTATTCTTATGCATATTATATCTATTAATGTTATAAAGCCAGTGATAATGTTGTTATAATTCTGTAGTCATTATACCGCTTGGCTTCAGACTGCCTTACTGCTAGTATTGGCAATAATATTGCACATATATTACTTTTCTGTGTCTTGTATGTCCAGTAATACATTGACTATATATTATTTTATACAGTTGCTTTTTTGTTGTTAGCAAGGTCATTTTGTTGATCACTTAAGACTGTCTTCCAATATAGGTTTTTTTAAAATTAAATTCAGTTTTATTGAAATATATCCACATACCATGCAGTCATCCATGGTGTACAATCAGCTGTTCACAGCACTGCCATATAGTCATGCATTCATCACCCCAGTCTATTTTTGAACATTTTCCTTACATCAGAAAAAATCAGAGTAAGAATAAAAAATAAAAGTAAAAAAAGAACACCCAAATCATCCCCTCCATCCCACCCTATTTTTCATCCAGTTTTTGTCCCCATTTTTGTACTCATCTATCCATACACTAGATAAAGGGACTGCGATCCACAAGGTTTTCACAATCACACTGTCACCCCTCGTAAGCTACATTGTTATACAATTGTCTTCAAGAGTCCAGATGCTGGGTTGTGGTTTGATAGTTTCAGGTATTTACTTCTAGCTATTCCAATACATTAAAACCTAAGAGGTGTTATCTATATAGTGCATAAGAATGTCAACCAGAGTGAACTCTCAACTCCATTGGAAGTCTCTCAGCCACTGAAAGTTTATTTCGTTTCATTTCGCCTCCCCCTTTTGGTCAAGAAGATATAGAATTGCTTTTTAAAATCTGTTAATAGAAGAAAGGAAAATACGCGTTCCTACTATCTTCTATAACATAATTACCTTTACCAGTGCTCTTTATTTTTTCATATGGATTCAGATTACCATCTGGGATCACTTGCTTTCAGTCTGAAGAAGTTCCTTTAGTATTTCTTGTAAGGTGGATTTGATAGCGACAGTTTCTCTCAGCTTTTTTTAAATCTTGTAAAGTCTATTTTGCCTTTGATTCTGAAAGACAGTTTTGCTGGAAAGATGCTTTGTTGACATTTTTTTTCTTTGAGCATTTTGATTATGTTATCCCACTGCCTTATGGCCTCCATAGTTTCTTCTGAGCAGTTGGATGTTTATCTTGATGGGTTTCCCTTTTAAGTGATGTATTGTTTTTCTTATGCTGCTTTCAGTATTTTTCTGCTTGTCTTTGACTTTCAGCATTTTTACTATGATGTATCTATTTGAGAATCTCATTGTGTTTATCCTACTTGGAGTTTGTTGAGCTTCCTTGGTGTTCCCATTTGCTAAAGCTGGCGGAATGCAAAATACCAGAAGGGATTGGCTTTTACAGTGGGGGTTTATTAGTTCACAGATTTACAGTTCTGAGGCCATGAAAATGTCCCAATTAGGGCATCAACGAAACGTTACCTTCTCTGAAGAAAGGCCAATGACATCTGGGGTTTCTCTGTCACATGGGAAGGCACATGGCCAGAATCTGCTGGGCCTCTCCTGGGCTTAGTGTTTCATTTCCATTGCTTTCTCCAAAACGTCTCTGGGCTTCTGTCTTAGCTTCTCTCTTTCAGCTCCTGTGCATCCTTGTTTGTTTCTCCCAGGGCATTTCTCTCTAAGTGTCGGGGGTCCTCTCTTAGCTTCTCCGGGGCAAACTCTGGACCTCATCTCTTAGCTTCTCTCCTGGTTTCAGTGTTCTGTCCTTTCAAATTATTCTGGTTTCAGTGACTGTCTCCAAAATACCTCTCTGTATCTCCAAGCATCTGGGTCTGTGTCAGCTCTCTGCTCTTTCTCTCTCCTGAGCTTTCTTAAGGACTCCAGTAAACTAATTAAGACTCACTTGAATGGGTGAGGTCATATCTCCATGGAAATACTATAATCAAAAGGTCCCACTCACAGTTGGGTGGGTCACATCTCCATGGAAACAACCTAATCAAATGATCCCATCCACATAAGTCTGTACCCACAGGATTGGATTAAAAGAACGTGGCTTTTGTGGGGGACAAGTAGGTTCAAACCAGCACACTTAGATGTGTAGGTTTGTTTTTCAATAATATGGAAAATTTTCATCCATTATTTCCTTTAGTATTTTGTATGCTCCTTTCTCCTCTCTTTGCCTTCTGGTATCCCCATTACATGTGTTTAGTGCTGACCTGCACTTCTCTGAGGTACTGTTCATTTTTTTCATTCTTTTTTCTTTGGATTGCGTAATCTCTCTCGATCTGTCTTCAAGTTTGCGAATTCTTTTTTCTTCTGGTTCAGATATGCTCTTGAGCCATCTAGTGAGTTTTTCATTTCAGTTTTTGTACTTTTAAACTCCAGGATTTCCATTTGGTTCATTTAAAAAATTAATTTCTCTTTATTGATAGTCTGTTTGCTATAGTATTGTCATCATATCTTTCTTTACCTCTTTAAACATGCTTTCCTTTAGTTCTCTGAGTACATTATGATGGCTACTTTGAAGTCTTTTCCTGTTAAATCCAACATCTGGTCACTCTCATAAGCAGTTTGCCTTGCCTGCTTTTTCTCTGGTGTGAGGGTCATGCTTTCCTGTTTCTTTACATGCCTCATAATTTTCTGTTGGAAGCAGAACATTTTAGATAATCTAATCTAGGAACTCTGGGTACTGCCCACACCCCCACCCCACCCCTGCCACCCCTTCCTGGGGCTTCTATTTTTTTTTGCTTGTTTATTTGCTTGGTAACTGACTGGATTATTTTAGGGAACTCTGTAAGCCCTTGATGTTGATGGTCAGAGAAGGGCAGGCTTGGGCAGGCCCACAGTCACCCTGGAATAAGAAGCCGTGGTATTGGCAGGGTTCTCTTGCTCTTTGCCTGACCACACCCAGCTGTGACATGCCTCTCATTGCTGGCTCTTTGCTCCATTGTTGTCAACAATGCCCTGGGCCATAAATTGTTCTAGACACTGATCCAATCATATTGTGGCTCCTTTGAAGGCATAATTTCTGAGGTCAGTGTTTGATATCTGTCCTCCTCTCAGCTCTCCTGTTCTCCTGCTCTCCCCTGCAATCTAGCGAGCTTAATCTTGGCTGATTCTTCATTAAATCCACGAACCTCTTCCCAATTGCTTTTCACCCCAGTCTCCACTGTACTGGATAGCATCCTGCAGCTTGACCCTCACGCTCTGTTTCAAATGAAGTCAGTTCCTTTGGGAAGACATTAGGAGCTATCTGTTTTATTGGCCTGCCTCTCTCCTTGGACAAAGTCTCTGACAATGGCAAGCTTCTCTTTTGGGTACAGCCGTACTCTGGTTGCTGAGTGCTCAATGGAAGGGTGAGCATCAGCCGGAGGGCCTCTTGGCTTGCCTCTCTGGGCTGGAATCAACACCTCAGGGGTCTGGGCAAACATGACAGGACCTCAGAATTCTCGGTGCACTGCAGCCAAGGTAGAGCCTCCATTCCACAAGTTGGGGTGGGGTGGAAAAAGGGCACCCCAGCCTCTCACTCGCACTTGTCCAGGAATTAGCCGCAGTAATATGGGTGGCAGTAGAATGAGAAATGCTAAAGTCTGCCTTCTCCTAGGAAGAAAATCCTCTGACTGGGAGCAGACAGGAGAAGGAGCCCTGTTTTCCTGGCCAAAGCCGTCTGGAGAGGAATCTCCACTTCACTGAGCTAGAAAGGGGAAGGGAATGAGTAGTTTTTGTTCAAATATCATAGACCTTTCTAATTGAATTTTCATGTATTTTCTTGGATAGTTATTTCAGCATTGGTTGTTGGCCCTTAGAACATTTCCAGGGATTAAATTTAAAAAAAAAAAATAATTTTCAGCAGTGTCACTGGGTATTGGCTCTGCAGAGCTACTCCTGTTATGCTGGAAGTTGATATCTCTCCTCAGGCTTCTTTCAAGATATTCTCTTTGTTTTTGGTTTTCTGCATTTTGAATATAATATACCTAGGTGTTGATTTTTTTGGTTTTCTCTTTGGTGTTCTCTGCTTTCTGGATCTGTGATTTGGTGTCTGTCATTATTTTTGGAAAACTTATTATTATTTCACTTCTTTTGTTCCTTTTCTTTTGTTATCCTCACTATACACATTATAGCTTTTTTAATTGTCCTACAATATTCTTGGATATTCTTTTCTGTTTTTCTCTTTTGTTTTGTTTTGTCTAATTCTATTCTCTCTTTTGCATTTCAGTTTGGGAGGTTTCTGTTGATATTTTTTCAGGCTCCCTGATTCTTTCCTCAACCATGTCTGGTCTACTGATGAGCCTGTCAAAGACATTTTTCATTTCTGTTGCATGTTTTTGATTTTTTGCATTTTCTTTTGGTTCTTTTTTCTCTGTTTACATTACACGCTTATCCTTGTAAGTTAACTTCTTTTCCCGTTAGAGCCCCTAACATATTAATCATAGTTATTTTGAATTGCCTATCTAATAATTCCAAACTGTGTGTTATACTTGAAACAGGTTCAGACCATGATTTTTCTTGCATTTCAGCATGTTTTGTAATTTTTTGTCGAAAGCCAGGCACGATATATTGGTAATTAGGTTTTTAGCATGAGGTTTTGCGTTTATTTGGCTAAGACCTAGGCTGTGTGTATTTGATGTAGCTGAAGGTGCCAGAGGCTGCTGTTTCCTCTGCCTTCCTTGTTTTCCTGTTTTGTTTTGTTTTCCCTCTTCCAGTTGTCTATGGGTTTCTCTAAGAACTCCTTAAATAGAGTCTGCATCTTGCTGCTCTCTCAGTTGTAATCCACTGTTATCCTGAATCCCTGTGTTATGGTGGTAAGGTGTTGGGTAGGGGAAGTGTTCAATAATCTAATGGGTAACTCTCAGTTTTTTAGGGGGTCTGAGTCTCTGGGTGATGCCCTTCAGAAACATTTATTAGCCGTCTCCCCCTTCTCTTACCTAAAACAGAAAGGCTAATTGCCCTTTCCCCTGGAGGTCAGACTTTTGTTACAGAGAACACTCTGGAAATATATATATAAAATGACCAATCTCCCTCCTCCTGTTTCCCTACCTCCCCCCAAACTGAAGCATGAGGAGTTCTTCACTTTGAGAACTTCGCATAGTCCCTGGAGGTGAAACCCATGGAAATGTGGGTTTCCTCTGTAAGGTGGACCCCAGGAATGCTTAGCTCCCAGGCTGATCCACAGTGCACTGCAAGCAATAATGAAAATTACCATTTCAGTGTTCCTGCCAGTGACTGGGCCCAGCAGCTTCTGCTTCAGGTGAACTCATCTCAGTTATAATTCTCTGTGTTTCCCCATCTCTCCAGATTTCAAGGTGCCTGTTTGCCTGGTGACCTCATTTACCTGATGAATCTAAGAAACATTGTTGGTTTTTCGGTTTGTTCAGCTTTTTTCTTATTTTGAGGATGGGAATTGCAACTTCCAAACTCCTTACATGATGGAGCTGAAGCTGGAAGTCCAGTTCCATATTTTCACTCATTAAATGTATGTGCTGGTTTGAATCTGTTACGTACTCTATAAAAAACTATGTTCTTTTAATCCACTGTTGTGGTGCAGATATACTGTGGGTGGGATCTTCTGATTAGGTTGTTTCCATGGTGATGTGACCCACCCAACTGTGGGTGGGACCTTTGATTAGATTATTTCCATCGAGATGTGATCCTCCCCATTCAAAGTAGGTCTTAATTGGTTTATTGGAGTCCTTAAGAGAGCTCGGGGAGAGAGAGCCCAAAGCTGACACAGACCCAGATGCTTGGAGATGCAGACAGGGAGAAATTTTGGAGACAGTTATTGAAAGCAGAATTAGGAAAGAGGCTAACAGATGAAGACCAGAGTTTGCCCTGGAGAAGCTAACAGAGGGCCCCCAGATGCTTAGAGAGAAATGCCCCAGGAGAAACAATTAAGGATACCAGTAAACTCCAGCCATGTGCCTTCCCATGTAACACAGGAACCTCATATGTCATCGGCCTTTCTTCAGAGAAGATACCGTGCTATTAATGCCTTAATTGGGACGTTTTCATGGCCTTAGAACTGTGAATTTGTGAATCAAAAACCCCCATTGAAAAAGCCAATCTATTTCTAGTATATTGCATTTTGGCAGCTTTAGTAAACCAGAAGAGATTTTGGTACCAAAATGTCTTTTGGTTGCAAATACCAAACATGTTGGAACAGCTTTTTAAATGGATAAAGGGAAGATTCTGGAAGAATTGTGAGGAGCTTGATAGAAAAAGCCTAGATTGCTTTGAAGAGACTATTGGTAGATATATGGATTCTAAAGATACTTCTGATGAGATCTTAGACAGAAATGATGAATTTGTCATTGCAAACTGAAAGGAAGATGATCCTTGTTTTAAAGTGGCAGATAATTTGGCAAAATTGAGTCCTGGTGTCAGATGGAAGGCAGGATTTGAAAGTGATGAGCTGGGATACTTACTGAAGAGATTTCCAAACTAAATGTGGAAAATGCAGCCTGGCTTCTCCTTGCAGCTTATAGTAAAATATGAGAAGAAAGAGATTAGCCGAAAAGTGAACTCTTGGGTACAAAGAAATCAGAAATTGATGGTCTGGAAAATTGTGGGCTTCCAGAAAGTGGACCCCAGGGGATAGTGCCCCATATGAGGATTTAATGAAACCTGGAACCACCAACCATTTCGGTACAAGCCAGGATTGTATCCAATAGGAAGGATTTCTGGAAGTCTTATAGTCTGACGGTTTTGACTGCTGTATGCTGCATGCCAAAGTCAACAGATTTTTGGTGAGATCTGTATAAATGGAACCACTTCTGGTCTGGACTAAAAGGACGGATTGAAGGAAAAATTTCTTCAAAAGCAGAACCATGGAAGCTGAGGTCTGGAGCCAGGAAACCTCAGGCCAAGAGACCGGACCCACCCACGCATGTGGAAAGAGTGATTTTGCCCTGGAGTTCCAAGAGGATGGAGTACATTTCCTGGGCTTCCCCAAGGAAAGCCTAGTCATCTCCCCACTGTTCTGAAGGGGTTGAGCAGTGCCCAGGAGATGGCAGAGAATCAGGGTGCCACCCAGATGCTTGAGGAGAGTGGAGCCGAGAACAAGGTGGTCTCCCCAGTACTTAGATTTGTTGGAGCACTTGCCCCAGTGTTTGGAGAGAAAAGGGCCACTGCATGAAAGCCCTTGGAAAGGGTGGGACTGCTGCTCTTGCAAACCCTGAGTAAACAACATCGTTTGGTAAATGACTCTCAGACTTTGAAATCTAATGAAGTTTGCCCTGTGGGTTTTAGGAATTGCTTTGGTCCCATGACCCCTGTTTTCCTTTCAGTTTCTCCCTCTGGCAATGGGAATGTTTAGCCTATGACTGTCCTTCCTTTGTATATTGGAAGCAGATAACTACTTCAAAGTTTCTGATGTCCACAATCAGAGAGGAATTTTGCCTTAGGACAAACCATGCCTGTAACTAATTTTGATAATACTTTGTACTTAATATTGTTACTGAAATGATTTAAACTTTTGTGTTATTATGATGGAATGAATGTATTTTGCAGATGGAACGAACATGTCTTTTTGAGGTCCAGAGGGTGGAATGTGCTAGTTTGAATCTGTTATGTACCCCATAAAAGACTATGTTCCATTAATCCAGTCTTGTGGGTGCAGATGTATTTTGGGTGGGATCTTTTGATTTGATTATTTCCATGGAGATGTGACCCTGCCCATTCAGGGTGGGTCTTAATTAGTTTACTGGAGTCCTTAAGAGAGCTCAGGGAGAGAGAGAGAGCTCAGAGCCGACACAGACCCAGATGCTTGGAGATGCAGACAGAAAGACATTTGGAGATGGTAAGCTAAGAGATGAAGCTCAGGGTTTGCCCTGGAGAAGCTAAGAGAAGACCCCCAGATGCTTAGAGAGAAATGCCCTGGGAGAAACAAACAAGGATGCACGGTAGCTGAGAGAGAGAAGCTAAGACAAAAGCCCAGAGACATTTTGGAGAAAGCCACAGAAACCAGAAGCTAAACCAGGAGAGGCCCGGCAGACTCCAGCCAGGTGCCTTCCCATGTGACAGAGGAACCCCAGTTGCCATTGGCCTTTTTTCAGAGAAGGTGTCATCCTATTGATGCTTTAATTGGGACATTTTCTTGGGTGTAGAACTGTGAATTTGGAACCAGTAAACCCCCATTGTAAAAGCCAATCCATTTCTGGTATATTGCATTTTGGCAGCTTTAGCAAACCGGAACAATGGGTTATTTGCATTTTTATTATTGCATTGTAAGAATTCTTTACATGTTCTGGATAATAGCCATTTATCAGACATTTTCTCCCATTCCATGGGTTGTATTTTCACTTCTTTGATATTGTCCTGTGAAGTACAAAAGTTTTTAAATTTGGTGAAGTCCAATCTATTCTTTCTTTGATTGCTTGTGCTTTTGGTATATCTAAGAAATCATTGCCAATTCCAAGATCATGAAGATTTATGCCTATGTTTTATACTAAGTGTTTTATAGTTTTAGCTACCCATTTTGAGTTTATTTTTGTTTATTGTGTGAGGCAGGGGTCCATCTTCATCCTTTTACATGTGGCAGTCTAGTTATGCCAGTGCCAGTTGTTGAAAAGACTTCTCTTTCCCCCACCGAATGGTCTTGGCACCCCTTTTGAAAATCGGTTGGCCTGGATATGAAGGTTTGTTTCTGAACTCTCAGTTCTGTTTCACTGATCTCTATGTCTGTCCTTATGCCAGTACCACACAGTTGATTACTGTATCTTTGTAGTCGGTTTTGAAATTGGGAAGTGTGCGTTGTTTTACTTTGTTCTTTTTCAAGATCGTTTTGCCCATTCTGGCTCCCTTGCATTTCCATATTAATTTTAAGCACAACTTGTTCATTTTTACAAAGAAGTCAGTTGGGATTCGATAGGGATTGTGTTGAATCTGTAGATTAGTTTTCCATTGTTTCTTGTATCCACTTTTTCCTTCTAGGTTTGATTTTCTTCTTGCTGAAGTACATCCTTTAGTAGTTCTTTCAGCAAAGAACTATAATAAGTATACTCTAGGTGTCTGGAAATGTTTTCATTTCACATTTACTCTTGAGTGATTGTAAAATGGATCCAAAATTCTAGAGTGAAAGTTATTTTTCTTTAATTCTTTGGCGATATTTTATTTTCTTTGGACATCTAGTGTTGTTGATGAGATGTCTCTTGACAGCCTTATTGCTGGTTTTTGTTTTTGTTTTTCTTCTTTTTATAAATAACCTGTTTTTCTCTGAAAACTTTTAAGATTGTCTGTCTTTGGTGTACTTCAATTATACTATAAAGCCTGTAAATGTGCTTTTGTTTTTATTTATCCTGCTCAAGACTCAATAAGGTCCTTTAGTTCAAGGAGTCAGACCTTATCTCAATTCTGTAAAGTATTCTATTTCCTCTTTTAATAACACTTCTTCCCTATTGTCTGTATTTTTTAAGTCTTTCACCAAATTCACTGTTTTTTTTTCCGGCTAAAAATGGCACAGTTACCATTTAACATGTGGTAAGTGGTACTATTACCATTTAATGTATCCATTGACTTTTAAATTTCATTCTTATATTTTTCATTTTTAGAATTTCTATTGAGGTCCTTTTCAAGGTTTCTGGTTATTTTTTCATCCTGCTCTGTTCTTTGCTTACTCCTTCTATTATGCCCTCCTATTTTGATAGTTAATTAGCTTATAATTGTGAAAATACACATAACATAAAAATCATATAAACCATTTTAAGTGGACAATTATTTGGCATTAAGTACATTGACAAGACTGTGTAACTTTCACAACTGTTTTCAGGCTATTTTCAGCATTCCAAACCAAAATTCATACTCATTTAGCAATAACTTCCCATTCCCCCCTCCTACCACCCCTAGTAACCACTATTCTGCTATTCTGTCCCCATATTCTGAATACTTAATTCTAAGTTTTTCATATAAGAGAAATCACATAATATTTTCTGATTGTATCTGGCTTATTTCACTTAACATGATGTCTTCAGAGTTCATCCATGTTGTAGCATGTGCCAGCACTTCCCTTCTTTATATGGCTGAATAATATTCTGCTGTATGGATATGCCATAGTTTGTTTATCCATTCATCTGTTGGTGGACATTGGGGTTGCTTCCACTTTTTGGTTTTTGTGAATGATTCTGCGATGAACATGGGTGTACAAATATCTGTCTGGGTCTGTGCTTTAAATTCTTTTGGTTATATACTCGGGAGTGGAATTGCTGTGTCATATGGTAATTCTATGTTTAACTTTCTGAGGAACCCACAAACTGTTTTCCATAGTGGCTACACCATTTTACATTCACACCAAGACACTCTTTGGCTAATAGTTCCAATGTGTGATCTTCCTCAATGATGGTTTCTGGAAAATTCTTTTTTTCTTGTGAATGGACCAAACTTTCCTGTTTCTTCATGTGTTTTGTAAATTTTTTGTTGAAAACTGGAGTTCTGAGTGTTATGTTGTATAACTGGGAATCTAGTTCTCCCTCTCCTCAGAGACTGCTAATTTTTGTTGTTGCTGTTGTTGAGGGCTGAAGTTATCAACTTGTGACTTTTCCAAACTATTTTTGATCCCAACTGGGGAACAGAAAGAGAAAAGGGGGGAGGGGGTGTACAACCTCCTTAAGACCCCTCTGCCACTTTTCCCTGAGGGTTGGAACAGAGCCAGCCCCCTGGCGATCTGAGGTGGCTGGTCAGAAGCAGTGATCAGGCCACACAGCCTTGGACTGTGGAGGGCCTGGTCCTTCTAGCCCAGCCCGGTCTGATGAGCCGCCCCTGGAGCCTGGACTGCGGTTTCCGCTGCCGCCTGCCATGCGGCCGGGTCATGAGGGCTGGTGGCTGCTGCACATAGGGTGCAGTTCTCCGATATTTACCACAACTTACCAGCCTCTTCCTCCATCTCTTCCCTGGGTGCAGCCCAGTGTCCACCAGACTCCAGAGTTTGAAGCAACTGATTTAGACAGTTCCTGCCAGTTTAGTAGCTGCCTGGTGGAGGGACGGACTCCCAGAGCTCCCTATGGTCTCCATCCTACTTCTTTTAAGTTGCCTTTTTCTTGGATTGACACTCGCCCTGCCAGTTCTGGCTGGTTGCTCAAAGCTTCTGGAGGGGTGTGGAGCCCTGAAGCTTCCCATCCTGCCCTCTTCACCAGGGCAGTGCTCTATTACCATGTGGTCAAACCCAGTGAACGCTCATCGGTCCTATCTTGATGGACCTCTTGGTATAATTTGACACTGCAGCTCTCCGCCCTTGTCGTCCTCTCCTTTCTTGGAGATTGTTGCTAGGTTCTCATGTGTCAGGCCTTCTCCCCTGCTGAGTGCTTGCCCTGAGCGCTTACCGGGACTCGGCCCTTGCCCACCATCCACAGAGTTCCTGTGGCGCCTGTTTGCCACCTGCTCCTCAGCTTCTCCTTCCAGACCCTGGTTCTGAGCTCCTAACCTGGATGTCCGTCTGGTCAGCTGAGAATCTGACATGTGTCTCAGGTGGAACAGCTCCCACCCACAGCTCCTTGTTCCCCAGTGCCAGCTCTTTCCTCAGCCCTCTTTAAATGGACCAGCCCCTCGCTTGCTCCCACAGCACACTCGTCCATCACCCTTGCCTCCTCCTCTTCTTTCACCCCCATCTGGTATCGCCAAGACCTGTTGAGCCCTCCCCTAGAAGATCTCTTGAACCCACTTCTCTACTGCTCCCTCCTTGTCCCGGCACCTGCATGGTGAAGGGCCTTCTCCTGGTCTCTCAGCCCCCTCTCCAGCACCATTAGAACCATTCTCCATGTGGCGGCCAGACCAAATGTGAGGTAGTCTGTGTCCCTGCCCTGCTGCGGCTGCCCAGGGGCTTCCCGGTGCTCTAGGTATGCAGTGTGAGCCCTGTCCCTTCTCTGGACCCACCTCACCTCCCTGTCCACCAGGCTCCACTCACCTCACCCTTCATCCTTCCCATCTCCCACCCTCTGTCCTCCACATCACCCATCCTCTGCCCTCCCCCTGGGTGCGGCCCAGTGTCCCACCCTGCCCTTTGTCCTCCCCACCTCCTGCCCTCTGTCCTCTCCACCCCTGTCCTCTGTCTTTCCCACCTCCTGCCTTCTATGCTGGGACCCTGCCCCACCCCTTGCCCTCCGGCCACCCTGACTCCCTTTCATTTCTCAAACTTACCAAATTCTCTGCCACCTCAAAGGCCTTTACATGCCCACTTTCTCCCCCATTCCTTCTGCCTGGAGCACTCTTCTTCCTATTCCTCATCCTCCTTGAGACTTGGCTTAGCCTCCTCAGCAAGCCCTCCCTGACCATTTAGTGGAGGGAGGTGCTTACTTACTGTTCCCTGCTCGTTTCCTCCACAGCCCTGGCCACAGCTGGGGTCTGTGTCCTTGTAGGCTGTTCCCACTGGGAACCATTCCTGCCACCCAGCAGGTATATGGGAGCTGGGAAGGAGGGAGGGAGGCTCTGGGTGCTGCCGCACAGGCCGTCCTTTCCAGCAAGAGGCAGCCAGTGCCTCGGCAGGCCTGGGGAGCCATCGGCCATTGGCCTGGGACCCACCCTGCCCTTTGGGCCCCACTTCCCTCGTGATTTCTAAGAAAGGACGATGCGCCTCGACATCCATTTGTCTCCTTTTCGGCGGGTCCCTCTCATCTGCCTCTGCCCCTGTGGTGGCGGCAATGGCCTATAGAGGATGGCCAGGGCTGGTGTACAGGGTCCCCTGTCCTGCATGCTTGCTAGGGAACAGACCCTGCAGCTGTCTACCTTCCCCTTCAGCCTCTTCCCTCTGGAGCAGGAACCGGAGACCAGCAGGGCTGGGCAGGGCTGTCTGCTCTGTGTCATCTGCGGGAGGAAAGGGAGCCTCAGTCCTTGCCCCTGCCCTGTCCGCTGGCCCCAGGCCTCCAGTTCCCTCATGAAAGGGGGGCCATGGATTCAGGGGTCCTGGTGGCTCTTCCCGCCAGGAGCTCCTCTTCCGCAGCTGCTCTCCCTCTGAGAGTCAGCCGTGGCCGGGGGTCACTGTCCTCCAGCTGGACCCTCAGTGATCCCCATTGTTTTGATGGGGACACTGAGTCCCAGAAGGGGTGAGGGAGGGTCCTGCCTGGGTCCATGGGGGCCGAGGTGGGGCACGTACCGGGACTCCGGGTGCAATGTCCGGGGCCCAGGGCATGGAAGTGGGAGGCGGCTCTGAGTCCCTTCTTCGTCCTGCTGTGGTACCTCAGTCGAGCTTAGCCTCTGCACCTGTAAACTGGAGAGAATCCATCCTTCCTGATGGCATCGTGTTCAGGGGTCCCGGGCACGGGGAGCTGGCTCACCCCAACCTTGGGCTCAATCCTGCTTGGCTCGTGCTCTTTTTATGCCCTCGTGGGCTCTATGCTTGTCCTGTACCAGCCAGCTGGGGGATCCTTTTTGAGGAGAGTGACCACCTCTGCTGCATCCTGACTCCCCGAGCACCCGCTGGGTGTGGGCTAGGTCTGCACCCCAGGCCCAGGAGGAATCCTTCATGGCCTGTTTGTTAGGTTGGGGCTGGGCAGGTAGGAAGTGGTAGGAAGAATGGGAAGCAAGTAGTCTCCCTAGCACTTCCCCCCACCCCTCCGTCTCTCTCTCTCTCTCTCTCTGTCCCTCTTGTCTGTGCTGTACTGTGGGAAGGACGGGTGAGGGGTGCAGAGAGCTGCAGCTGAGTCTTGCTCCATTCCTGACTCACTGCAGGCCTCGGTCCGGCACCTTGGCCTCCCTGGACCCCGACGTTCCATCTGTAAACTAGTTTACTGGGTGCTGGGCTGTGGGCATCTTGGGTTCAGGCTGCTCTTGTCACTTCCTGGCTGAACTCTGGACTCCTGCAGCCCTCGGTGGCCACTGGGGACGAGGGACACGGGCAGGATCTGCTTCTGCATTGGGAGGTCTTTGGTCAGTGGCATGGGTTCAGGCATGTCCCTATACTGGTTGTCACACCCACCCTCTCCCTGCTTCTGTCCCGTGTCTGTGCAGGGCGCTGTCCCAGTGGCTGCCCCAGGGAGCGCGGCAGGCCATCTGTCTGTCAGCGCTGGCTCTGCCGTGCCTCTAACCTGCACTTCCCCCACAGTGCGGAAGACGTGGTGGTCCGTGTGCCAGGCAGTCAGCTCACACTGGGCTACCTGGAGGAGCATGGCTTCACCGAGCCCATCCTCGTCCCCAAGAAAGATGGGCTGGGCCTGGCTGTCCCGGCCCCCACCTTCTACGTCAGCGACGTTGAGAACTATGTGGGTAAGTACCTTCTCTCGGCTGTGGGGGCCCAGGGCCTGTTTTTAGACCCCCAGGCTAGGGTGGACTTGGGGACACAGCCCCAGAACGCTCTGCCTGCCTCCAAGGTTAGGGTGGGCGTGGCAGTCACTGCATTTGGGTTTCAGGGAGCAGAGCTAGGTATAATGGTCTGTGAAAGGTTCTCAGCCATGCTCAGGTCATGCTGAGAATTATACATGGCCTCCTGTCAAAATACTGTGTGACTGTGGCCAGCCCCTTCCCCTTTCAGGTCCTCTGGCTGCAGGCTGAGGTCTTGTCTTAGAGGTCTCTTGATTCTGCTAGCCATAAATAAATTCCACCACTGTTGGGTGTCCTACGACCCCTCATGCCCAGGGAGTCCTGGAGGCCTGTTCCCTCTTCCCCGAAGTTGGTGCCCATGTCCTGGCTGCCTCCAACTGGCATGTTCTGGAGCCTCCTGGCCCCTCAGCCTCTTAGCCCAGGGCCTGCCTTCTCTGGAGCTTAGTCATTCTGCATTTGTCTCGGTTCTACAAGCAAGTGATGCCTTTGGCAGTTCCCCATCTCGTGTCCCATTTCCAGCTGCTAGTGCTTTGGACACGCAAGATATTTCTAGGGTGTGTTAGGGGGTGGTCAGCAAGGCAGCCTGTCATGGAGAGAGACAGTGGCCAGATAGCCTGTGCTATGGTGCCCTCACTGTTGCTGGGGCTCCTCGTGCTCATGGGAGATGTCTGCACAGCCAGTGGGGGAGGAGGTAAAATCCTGAAAAGGAAAACATTCCGTCCAGCCCTGTGTTGCTTGTCTGACAGGTGAAGACACAGCTCTGGGTCCCTGCAGGCTTTGGCAAGGTGATTTACCAATCTAAGTTTGACTTTCTTCATCTGTCAACCCCATGCTGGGATGTGTTGATATTAAGAGTCTAGATAAGCTACTGGGCAAACAGTAGGCAGTCTGCACAGGAGCCATGAGTGTTCCAGAGACCCATCACTGTTGCCATCCCCATTTCAGCTGTAGATGGGTCCCCACCCCTTCTCTGGTGTGATTTGTCCTCCTCCAAAAACAGCTCTGGAGCAGAACAGAGCAGGGTTATCGACTTGCTGCAACAAGGGAGAGCAACACCACGGGGGATATAGGGCGTCTCAGATGAGGTGTTAGAAAGGGCTTTTCAAATACAGCTATTTTAGGTTATTTGTTTTTCTTAATCCTTTTTTTTGGTTTGAAATGTGGTTTTTTTGTTCTTTGTTTTTAAATTTTCCGATATATAAGGTTTAACAAAAAGAAAAAGAACAACTTGTTGCAGGATCTGGGCTGGAGTTAGGTGATTTGGGGGGCCTCTGAGGAAGTGAGGCTGTGCTCTCTCTTGGATGCCCTCAGCAAGTGGGGTAATTCTGTGTTTGGGTATCATAATGATGCTCATCCAGCAGGAAGGAAAGCTTGAGTGTGGTTCCAGCCATGGTTGGTAAAGAAGCAGTGGCCATGCACGTGAGCCATGATGGGGATGCTGGGTCCTTTGTTTGGCTTGTATAGTCCTTGCGTGGTCTGTTTTCAGATATGATAATGGAGGGTCTTTTTTTTGTCTTTCTCCATTGTGGTGGTCACAGACTGGCCTTGTCTAAGTTGGGGTCTGTGAGATGGCTGTCAGCAAGAAAACATGGAGGTCAGGCCCTGGCTGTCAGGGCTGCTTCTCCCTTTCTCACAGTAAGACTCACTTTTTCAGCTGGGCAGATGCCCATGTCCCCCAGGCCTGTGGCAGTAATGATGATGGCTAATATTTCTAGGAGACCTGTGAAGCACCTGGCAGTTTCCTGAGCTCTTCACACATGCAAACTGATGTCATCTTGGTCACAGACCTGGGGGTTGGGTCCCTGCTCTGCCCCTGAGGCTCTAGGCCCTGCAGCCACCAATGGCTGGGCCAGGTTGGCACGTGCTCCCCCCATCTCCACTACAGCTGGCTCTACGGTAGAGGGGAAGTCCTTACATCAGGGAAGAAGCGACTTGAGACTTTCAATTTTTACTTTCTTTTTCCTCTTAATTTTACTTTTTATTATGGAACTTTTCAAACAAGAAGGAGAGAAATAGGCAGTGAACCCCTTTGCACCCTCACCAGGAGCTGAGACCACTAGTTTCCTGCCATTTTGCTGCCTCCCCCACCTTTTATTTTCCCTTGGAGTATTTTAAAGCAGATCTCAGGTGCATACATCATTTCACCCATAAAAAATCTGGTACATATCTGTAGCAGACAGTTTTTAAAAAATATAATCACAATTCCATTATCACACTCTATGACATAATGATAATTTCATAATGTCATGTGAGTCCCAGCGTAATTCTTCCCAAGTGCCTCAAAAATATCTTTTTTGCATTTGGTTGTTTGAATCGGAATCCAAAGAAGAGCCACACATGCATTTGGACTTTATCTTTCTTAAGTCTCTTTTACTTACTGAACACCCCACTTTATTTTTAAAATACATATTTTTTTTAGAGTGGTTTTAGATTTACAGCAAAACTGCTCAGAAAGAACAGAGGGTCCCCAAATATCCCCCCTCCAACCCCTTCCCTCCCCCAATTATTAAACAGTCTCCTGTTATTAAGGTCTTGCATTAGTGGGGTGTATTCGTTACAATCGATGATCCAACATTGAGAAGTTATTAGTAACTAAAGCCCATAGTTTACGGTAGGGCTCACTCTTTGCACGTGTGGGTCTGTCGTTTTGACAGATGCCAAACGTCATGATCTAACATTGCGATTTCATGCAGAATAGTTTCACTGCCCTAAAAATGCCCTGTGTTCCCCTTCTCTTCCCTTTCCCTTTTTCCCTAAGCCCAGGGTAATATCTGATCTTTTTACCATATCCCACCTGCCCTTCTTCATTCCATTGATTCTTGGGAAAACAGGGTTTTCATTCCCACAGAATTTCTAACACTCCGGATTTGGTTCACGGCTTCCTTGTGGTGTCCTGGTATTTCTTGCAAACAGGCAGTTAGTGGCTTGGTTGGATTCATGTTCATTTTTTCAGGAAGAATTCCGTCACAGGGGTTGGGTGCTTCCTTCCACCAGGAGGCCCACAGGACCCTACCACCCTCTCTCAGTGATGTCAAGATGGGTCCCTGGGCCAGTGGCCCAGCCTCCCCTGTCCGCAGAGTCCCCATCAACCTTTCAGGTATCAGATAGAGCAGCCGTCAAGGATCCTTGCCAAAGGAGTGTCCTCTTCTAACATTCTTCTTATAAAAAGAACTTTCCCTCCTCTGTTACTCGGCTATTCTGAGCTTTCTGTCCTCAGTAGTTTTTACCCTGAACTTGTTTTCATCAGCTGCAGAAAATGCAAGATAAGTGCTTTTTCCTTTATTTACTAGTTTATCCCTTTTCAGAATAATGGGTAGGTGCCCTAGAATTACAGGGCTTTTATTTTTTTGAAAAATTTTAAGTGCATGACCCATGCATTATTTGGGACATACTTCATACCAAAAAAAACTGTTTGTTGTTGAGCTGAAATTCAAATTTATTGGACATCCTGGGTTTTTATTTGGTCATCTGGGGCCCCTACCTGAGGCCCAGTCTCATCACTGTACCTACATCAGGGGTTCTTGTGACAGTCGGAGGGAGGGAGGGTGTAAAATGCTTTGTCAGTGGAGAGAGCTGGAAGGTGGGACCCGGAGCCTGGGAGCCCAGCGGCTGCGAGTGTGCTCGCCCTGCCCGTGCGCACCTGCTCTCTGTGGTTGTCTGCGCACGTGACTGCCCCTTGGGCGGCCCCAGTGAGCTTGTACCGGGTGCAGCTCAGCGTCTCCCGCTGGCTTCCCCAGGACCCGAGCGCAGCGTGGACGTGACAGATGTCACCAAGCAGAAGGATTGCAAGATGAAGCTGAAGGAGTTTGTGGACTATTACTACAGCACCAACCGGAAGCGGGTCCTCAACGTCACCAACCTCGAGTTCTCTGACACCAGGTGAGTAGCTGTCCTCTGACCCTCAGGGTCCAGGCTGGTGGGGGGACCATGGGGTGCGGGGTGAATGGGGAGCAGGGCTGCTGTCGGGCTGCATCTGTCCTTGAGGAAACACATGCCAGGGGTCTCGGGGCGTGTCGAGGACTGCACAGGGGTACAGATTTATTTCTGCTGGTTCTCTTTTAAAGTGTAAACATTGTGATACATTGTGAAAAATTCAAAGAAAAATAAGGAGCATAAAACCGAATCCTCCTCTGGCCTGTTCCCCTAGCCGCTCCCCAGACAGGACCATCGTTAACAGAGCAGTCTGGTTTCTTCTAGAATTACACACACTAACACCCACTCACCAGTGCACTCACTGACACACTCACATCACTCTGTCTCACTCACACTTACCAACACACCCATGATACCAACAAACTCACTGACATGTTCATGACACATTCAGACACTGACTCATCACACTCACACCTTCATGGACCTGTCATATGACACACTGACACACATTTACAGAGACACTTACAAACATTCACACTCAGACACACCTATGGCAATACTCACCGACATATTCCCATATACTCCCACTCACTCTGACACATTCACCAACACACAAGTGCCACACTAAACACATTGAGACACTTAACATTCACACTCACTGGCATGCATATTTACAAACACAACAACATATCCATGGCACGTACACTCTGACACATTCACCAACACATTCATACTCACCGACATATTCACAGACTCCAGCACTCACGGCACATACTGATACACTCACTGACACATGACACTCCTACAAACTCCCACTCACTGACACTAACACACTAATTGACACATACTGGCACACTAGTACATTCACACACACGCACACGTACCCACATGACACACTCAGTGATGCACTTGCATGCTCACATGTCATTCTCACTGACACTGCCACCTTCACACACTCATGCAGACATTTACATACACATAATCACATTTACACATGCACAAGGCATACACACTCCCACACACCCCTATATCATATTGACACACATACTTAGGTGTGTACACTTATACACTTGCTAACACCCATACACACATTCCCACTCTCAAACTTACATGCACTCACTCACAGACAGACCTAAACACACTCAAACTCAAACTTTTAAGTTGTACCTTTAAGAAATGGGATTCATACCACATCATACCAGTTTCTTTGCAATCAACTTTTTGCCACTTCCCAGACTTGAGCCTCTTTCCTCTGGTTCAGGCCATCTGCACTGTTCACTCATGGAATTCAGGCTGTGTGGTCTCCTGGTCTTGGTTTATTTAGTCCTTGTTATCAGCACTGGTTAATTCTGAAAAGAAAAGGGTTGCTTTTTGGTATCAGCATCATGGTCCCTGCTGTTAGTAGGGCGTGTGGCCCTTCTGTGTCAAAGGTCAGTCAGATGTCAGGTTCTTATCCCCCTGATGAGGATATGTGCCTTGCTGTCACCAGCTTGGTGGTTTGCCCCTGGTACTGCTCTCTGCTTCCCCAGGACAACAGGCTCTGCCCTCATTACCTCTCACCTTTGACCTGCCCCTGCAACCTGCCCCAGCCCCAGGCCCCTCTTGCCCTGTCTCCGTCAATCCTTGCTGTACTCTGCTGATCGCTTGATAAAAGCCAGAGACACTCAATGGCTGGCAGTGATCCTTTCCACCTTGCATACTTCCCACAAGCACTTGACATAACAAAAAAGTTCCTGTGCAAAAGGGCAGGGAGGCAAAAAATAAGAGAGCTATCAAAACCCACAGTGAGTCACAACGAGATAATATACCTGGACATGGATTTTGTTTGAATGTCCTGGTAGTGATGGCAAAAAGGGAGATGGGATGAATTGTGGTGTTGGATGAGCTGCAAGCCTGTTGGCATGTTGGTGAGATGGATTTTCTCCAAGGCTGAGTTCTTAGGATTAACACGTGTTGCTTTGATACCAAAGAGCAGACTGGATCATGTCACCATGAATTTTATATGCTATGTTGCCTGGGAGAGGCAGATGTTTTAATGAAGAGGGGCTGTACCTGAGGCTGCTGGGGTTGGAGGGGACCAGGACCTGGGTTTTGATTTCTCACCATTTTGCCCGAGCTGACATGGTTTATGACCAATGATGGCTGTGATTTCTGGTGAGGAGGCTGAGATTTGCCAGTGTCCTTTTTGCATGAGGACGCTGAGACCTGATGACTTGGTCTCTCCACAGGTGTTGCTGACTCAGATGTTTTTAATGCAGTACTTGAGATTTTATCCAAGACAGTGGCATTTCATTGAATTAAAGATCCTTGGAGGTGGATTGGTGATTTGAGAGTGAATGGAGGTGGTAGTTGTGTACACCTTGCCGTGTGCTCTGGGGAGCAGCAGCTTTTGCTCCAGAGATGCTGGGAGGTGCTTGTGTTGTGCAGGAGAAACAGTATTCTCTTTCAGTGCAAATTGCCCCATCACAATCATGGAGGACAGCCTGGAAATGGCTGCTTTCTGCTTTACCTAGAAAGGATACATTCACTCTGGGGTGGCTTTTTACTCTTCTGAGCCCAGAGCCAGGCTCTCTAGGCTTCTCCTCACCTGATGTTCTATGCTCAGTAACCAGTGGCCAGCAGCCAGTGCTGTGGCCTGGCTCACTCCTTCCCTCCCGGAACCTCAGTCTCTTCATCTGTAAAGTAGGAGCAATGGCACCTGCTTCCCAGGCAGTGAAGTAAAGTGCAGAAAGGACTTCATAGAGTACTCTTCACATCCCGGGGCTTCCAAAACAGTGGTAACAGTTCCTGTCACCACTGACCATTGTCCCTCTCCCCACCACCAGAATGTCCAGCTTCGTGGAACCCCCTGACATTGTGAAAAAACTGTCTTGGGTAGAAAACTACTGGCCTGATGATGCTTTGCTGGCTAAGCCCAAAGTGACCAAGTACTGCCTGATCTGTGTGAAGGACAGCTACACCGACTTCCACATCGATTCAGGAGGTGCCTCTGCCTGGTACCATGTGCTCAAGGTGAGCCTCGGGACCTTGGGGCCTGCCCGGGCCCTCAGCAAGCCCATAGTCCAAGCACTAGATGTTCTGAAGAGCACATGTAATCTAAATGTCGTGGACCCTACAAGATGTTACCCCACAGGAGGGACTGGGTGGCATTTCGGGCACTGGGGAAGCCGGGGAGACCTTTCTGGGTGGAGGGGTGGAGGTGCCTCCCCAGATTGGAGAGGAACATGCCATGTTTCCTTTGTCTAGTGAGACAGAGGCACCCGAGATGATTTACCCTCTTGAGTAATGGCCAAGTGCCCAGTGGCTTGTACAGCTGGAGTCCAGGGAAGGGGGGAGGGTATTGGGCAGACTTCCTGGAAGTGGGGACAAGGTTTTATTCCCCCCTGGGGCATGCAAGAGTCACAGCCAGGAAGTGTGGGGTGGGGGCTAGAGGAGCCAGCCAGTTGGGGATGCTGGGGACATTTGAGAGTCAGGGGAGAGCTGGGAGGCTCATCACTGGGGCAAAAGTAGGGAGGCCAGAAGAAAAAACGTGATGTAAATAGCAATAGGGTGGAAAAAAACTGGGGGGGGAGCCAAAGTCGGGGGTTCAACCAGCCCCAAACTGGTTTTCTCCAGAATAGATTGTGCATGAGCTGGGGGCTCGGTTTCTGATCCTGGCTCTGCAAGGCTCTGAGCAGGTCACTGTGGCCACCCTCTGGGGCCCGTCTCACTGGGTGATGTCTCATTGTTGTGAGGCTGTAGAGCCTGCTGGGTCCTGGCACATGCTGCCTGGGAAGCAGTGACCATCCTTAACCCAGACCAAGATCCAATAGTTTCAAAGAGTGGGGCTGCTTTTAACTCCCTTAGTTACATTCTTCATTTACCCCTTTGGGACACATGTCCATTTGGAGTGCTGCAGAAATGTGGGTATGTGTTATTATGGGGTGTTTCCCAGTTCCTGCTGGGAGGGTCACGTATACCTAGAATCCTTCTAGCATCCACACTTCTGAATTCCAAAGCACAAGGGGGTACAAGGTTGCAGGAAAGGGATGATGGGCCTGGACTGGGACTATTTTTCAAGCCAGGACCCATCATCAGTTACCTCCCCAGCATCCCCAGGATGTGGGCTGGGTGGTTGGGGCTTTGCCCCTCCCAACATCCCTGAGACATGGGGGCTCTACCCTCACAGCATCCCCAGGCCATGGGGGACTCTGCCTCTCCCAGCATCCCCGGGACGCGGGCACTGCTAATGGCCTCTTGTTGGTAGGGCGAGAAGATCTTCTATCTCATCAAGCCAGCCTCGGCCAACATCTCCCTGTATGAACGCTGGCAATCAGCCTCCAACCACAGTGAGATGTTCTTTGCCGACCAGGTGGACAAATGCTACAAGTGCACCATCAAACAGGGCCAGACGCTCTTCATCCCGTCAGGTGAGCCTGGGTGACCCCAGGGGCCCCAGGGCCCGGGTGTCCTGCCTCACAGTCCTGTGCTGCTCCTGGGAGGTGAAGCCAGCAGGAGGGAGCCCTGTGGAGGAGGGGAAGGTGGGGCCACTGCCAAGAGCAAACCCAGAGAGCTCCCTGATGGCCATGGGAGCAGCACCCAGAGCTACTGGCAGGGCCTTTGCCACTTCCCCACCCCAGATTATGTTGAAGTAAATTCTAGACATATTGTTTCATCTATAAATATTTCACTTTCCATCTCTAAAATACTTTCTTTAAGTAACACAATTATAATACTGTTGTCACCCTTTTAAAAAGTTAATAATAATCCTTTTGTATCATCAAATATCCAGTCGATGTTCAGATTTTCTAATTGGAATCATATGGACATGTAATTTTTGTGTTTTAAATTAGATCCAAATGAGGTCCTCACATTTGGATTGATTTATGTGCCTCAGATTCATTCATAATCCTTAGACTCCCTCTCTCCTCTCTCTCTTCCTCCCTCCTTGCTTCCCCCCTTTCCTTCCTCCCTCTGTTTCTCTTCCTTTTTCTACCTCACTCCTTCCTTCCCTCCCTCCCTCCCACCCTTTCTTCCCTCACAATCACAGTCTATTTCTTGAGGACCTGTGGGTGGGAGGGGGGTGGTTCCTGAGTCTGGGCTCCAGGTTCCTTCTCTGAGGATAACCATGGACTGAGTCTCAGCACTCCTGGGAGATGGAGTAGCCTTGCCTTGTTTTCCTTCCTCCCCCTGTGTGTGGAGACCAGGGATGTCAGGCTCTCAGTGCTGTCTTCCTGTGTCTTTGAACAAGTCCCCTCACCTCTCTGGGTCTCAGTTTCCTGTCTGTACCATACAGGGCCTGGATTTAACTGTCCATGCCTATTCAGGCACAGCCTCTCCTTCCTAGAGGGCCATCCCACCCACTTTACAGGGCAGGGACCCCCAGGAGCATTCTGGGCAGCAGGTGCAGTAGCAGGGGCAGGTAAAGTCCTCGAAGCCCCGGGCTGGAGGTGCTCTGTGCCCACCAGTCTGCTGGAGGTGCTGGGTCTGCTCCTGAGCCAGAGTTGGTGTTGGTGGGGAGCGACCTGTCCTGGGCTCTGTCACTACCAGGCCCTCAGGACCTTCCCATGGGACCTTCCCTGGTGCCCATGCTGCAGGGTGTGCTCAGGCTGCCTGGGGTCATAGTGAAGGGCTAGCTACATCTCTGTTTGTCTCTCCCAGGCTGGATCTACGCCACACTCACCCCTGTGGACTGCCTGGCCTTTGCAGGACATTTCCTCCACAGCCTGAGCGTGGAGATGCAGATGAGGTATGGCCCCTCCACACAGCACCACCCCTGGGCTCAGTGGGCAGGGCTTCCCAGGCTGTGCTGTGCCTTTCCCTGTCCCCGGGCTCTGCAGGCAGGGTCTCCTCCTCTGTGTTGTGCCATCCCAGGCTCTGAGAGCAGGGTTTCAGTTTTCTCATACTGTGCAGTGCCATCCTGGTCTTGGAGAGCAGAGTTTCCCACACTGTGCTGTGCCATCCTGGGGCTGTGCAGGCAGAGTTTCCCACATTATGCTGTGCCATCCCTTGGCTTTGCAGGCAAGGTTTACCATGCTGTGCCATCCTGATCTCTGAGACCAGGCTTTCCCACACTGTGTTGTGCCATCCTGGGTTCGGAGAGCAGGATTTCCCACATTGTGCTGTGCCTTTCCCAGGCTCTGAGAGCAGGATTTCCTACACTGTGCTGTGCCTTTCCCGGGCTCTGAGAGCAGGATTTCCCACACGTGCTGTGCCATCCCGGGCTCTGAGAGCAGGCTTTCCCACACTGTGCTGTGCCTTTCTGATCTCTGAGAGCAGGCTTTCCCACACTATGCTGTGCCATCCCGGGCTCTGAGAGCAGGCTTTCCCACACTGTACTGTTCCATCCCGGGGCTCTGCAGGCAGTTTCCTGCACTGTACTGTGCCATCCTGGTCTCTGAGAGCAGGGTTTCCCACACTGTGCTGTGCCTTTCCCAGGCTCTGAGAGCAGGATTTCCCACACTGTGCTGTGCCATCCTGGGGCTCTGCAGGCAGAGTTTCCCACATTGTGCTGTGCCATCCCTGGGCTTTGCAGGCAAGATTTCCCATGCTGTGCCATCCTGATCTCTGAGAGCAGGGTTTCCCACACTGTGCTGTGCCGTCCTGGTCTCTTGAGGGCAGGGTTTCCCACACTGTGCTGTGCCATCCCTGTGCTCTGCAGGCAGGGTTTCTCATGCTGTGCTTTGCCGTCCTGGTCTCTGAGAGCAGGGTTTCCCACACTGTGCCGTGCCATCCTGGGCTCTGTGGGCAGTTTCCCATTGTGTGCTGTGCCATCCCTGGGCTCTCCAGGCAGGGTCTACCTACACCATGCTGCACCATCACTGGGCTCTTTGAGGGCCTTTCCCCCCATGGGTCAGTATGATGATACTTTCACCTACATCCCAGCTCTGCCCACTTTTGGGGGGGCCTTGGGTGAGGCCTGTTGAACTCACTGGGTCTCAGTGGCCATGTAGATGAAAGGTGGAGTCTCCATGAGCCTAAGGCCTGTCTTGGCCATTTTGATAGGAATGGAGGCTGGGAAACAGGTGACCCTTTGGTGGATTTTGGGTACATTAGAGGAGGGCACATCCTTTTTCCTTGCCACTAACCCTTCTTCTCTAGTGACCACGGTCGTGGTCTTGTGTGAGCCTGAAGCAGGCAGCTCCTGCCAACGTCCAGCTTCACCCCCCAGGACAGTCTCGCTGCTGTGGACCCTGGTCCACCTCTGCAGGACCCCAGTGGGGGAGCCCGGGGTCAAGTGGCCTTGAGGTGGGTTACTCTCTGCACACTACTGGCCCTCATTGCACTAAAGTGTTCTCTCCTGTGGCTTACAGAGCTTATGAAGTGGAAAGAAGGTTGAAACTTGGCAGCCTGACTCAGTTTCCAAACTTCGAAACGGCCTGTTGGTACATGGGGAAGCATCTGCTCGAGGCATTCAGAGGTACCGGTTGCCCTATATGTGATGGTCTGAGCCCATGGTTCTCCATTGGGAGTAGGGGCTGGGGGGCTGTTTCCTTCAGGTGAAAGCCAGGGATGCCAGGGCACCCGGGCAGTGGGATGGGGACACATCCCCTTGGTCTGAGGCTGCCTTCATGTGACCTTGAACAGGCCCCCTCACCTCCCAGAGCCTCAGTTTCCCTATCTGTATGATGCAAGGGCTGGATTGAATCAGCTGTGACTGCTCAAGCATGGCCCGGAGGCCTACCTGGAGGGGCCATTTGGTAGTTTAGGAAGAGCATTGGGCTGAATGATAAGAGAGGCAAGTGTGAATTCTTCTTTGTGCCTGTGGCCTTGATGCAATTATTCATAAACCCCGTGCACTCCCAAAATGCCTCTGAAGATAGTGAGAGATTTTGGATCTGCCCTGATTCTGTATCAGCCAGCCAAGTGACCCTCTCGCTGACCCCACCATGAAGTGGGAGTGTATGTGCATGTACATGCGTATGGCATGTGTGTGTGTGTATTTGTGTATGTGTGCGTATCTAGGTATGCAAGTGTGTGTGTGTGTGTGTGCACTTGTGTGGTTGTGTATATAAGTGTGAGCACGTGTCCATGTGTGCATGTATTTGGGCATGTGTTTGCGTCAGTGCATCTGTGTACATATAAGTATGTGTGTATGGTGCATCTGTGTGCAAGTGCATATGTGAGTGTGTGACTTGTCTGTGCATGTGCACACCTGGGCACATGTGAGTCTCTGTGTGAGAGTCTGGGACTCCCTGTGGCTAGCAGGGGAGGAGGTGGCAAGTGGGATGTGGGCTCCTTGCTTTGTCCTGCCCCCTTGGGCACCCCCTGGCCAGCCTCTTGGCTGCGTCCCAGCCCCATGCCCTGCTGAGCACTCTTTTGGGGACCAGAGCACTTGCCAAACTTCCAGGGTCCTTATGAGGGAATCTGGCTAGAGGATTTTTGCTTTTCTTTATCATTTCTTTCTTTGTAGTGTTGGCCTTCCCAGGAAGTTGCTTCCTTTCTGATAAAAGTCGCAAAGGGATAATTTTATTAGGAACCTTTTGCGCTTTGGCTATAGTTTGAGCTGAGAAGGCTGAAAACATTGTTTCATCTCTGCTAACCGGGTTTCAATTAAATTCATTAACTGCCCCCCAGAATGAGAAGCCCCAAGTCAGGCCCTGGCAGAGGGAGTGAGAGCCCAGGAGGGGGGCTGGCACTGCCTGGGGGTGCCCATGCCCAGCAGTGGTCAGGGGTATGGGACTGGGCAGCTGGGCAGAGGGTCAAGGTCCCACTGTGGAGTTGAATCCCATGGTGACGACAGTCTGGCTGGGCCGACCCCCTGGGCCTGGGCCCCTCCTTGGCAGGGGGCATGACACTAGTTCCTGCTTCGAAGGCCACAGGGGTGCCCCGAGCTGCTGTCCTCTCCATGGATGGCTGCTGGGCACAGCAGGCCACAGGCATGTCCTGGGTTGGACCCTCCCAGATTCCATGAGGAACCGTTGGCAGTTGGGGAGGCTGCTGCTGGCAGAGGCCCCTGGAAGTTCCTGAACACTGGGGGATGCCCCCTGGGCTAGGGGTTGGCTGCTCAGCTAGGGCTATGCGGCTGGCAGGGCCCCCCTGAGCTAATCCTCTCCTTCCCCACCCGCTCCAGGTTCTCACAAATCTGGGAAGCAGCTGCCGCCTCATTTAGTCCAAGGAGCTAAAATTCTCAATGGTGCTTTCAGATCATGGACTAAAAAACAGGTGGGAAAGGATCTCGTGCAGGATCGTGGGGCCAAGAACGGGGTGACCAGGTGGGAAAGAAAATGCCAGAGTCTGGAGGAGGGAATGTCTGAGGGCTTGTTTTCTTGCCCATGAGGAATGTCACGGGGTGCAGGCAAGTGTCACCTGGCATGAGCTGGGCCAGAATGTGACCCAGCCTAAGTCAGACATCTGCCTCAGTGCTACCCTATCATCCTGCCACTGACCTGCCCTGAGGGATTGTCGGACACAGACGAGAGCGCCCTCCCTCCCAGGGCAGCGGGCTGAGAGGGTGGAAGCAGGTGAACACCCCAGGGTGGCTGCAGGAGTTGGGGAAGGAAGGTGAGCCAGCATGAGGCCAGGAGGGAGGAAGCCTGATCCGAAGGTGGGGGAAAGACTGCCAGGTGTGGACACAGAAAGGCCTGGAGAGGCCAGGGAGATGGTAGTGTGGGACTCTGTGGGAGTGTACCTAGTGACTGGATCCTTGGACAGGGCCAGCTGGGAGCTGCCCTTGGCCCCAGGCCTTGGCTTGCAGCAGCTCAAAGGTTGCTTGCTGTGACCCTGAGCAGGCCCTTCCCTGTCTGTTCTGTCTTCTCCCACTCACTGATGTCCCTTCTCCCTTAGCCACAGAGCCATCCTTGGGGCACGCAGAAGCTGCTTTTCCTATGGGACAGCCTCTGGGGACGCAGGCTTTTTATTTTCTTTAGCCTTGGTTTTGGGTCGTTGCTACCAGAGCAGGGACACAGGGGCTCTCAGCCTTGGCTCCCTCTGGGACAGTGTTCCATGCCCTAGGGGGCTGGCCTCCAGGTATGGGGACCTCACACACGGAAATGCCCGGCTGCCATTTCTGCCTCTCAGAAGTGTTGTTGTGGGGAGTTGGGGAGAGGCAGGTGTCCTCTCAGGGACCCTAGGGAGGCCCCCATTTCTCTCCCAGTCCTGGGGCCTGGAGCGGGCCAGGGTGACCCTCCATCTCATCTCGGCCCTGTGGCTGGGGAAGTTGAGCTGGTGCCCAGGAAGAGAGACGGGACCTAAATCCCCCTGGGCAGACTCAGGTGGTGGCCTCAGGCAAGGCTCGTCCCCTCTGGGACTCAGTTTCTCTGCCTGGAGAGTCGGGATCACATAGTACCCTCTAGGGAACATTGTCTGGCTGGAGAGGGGTAACTGCCCCCAGCCTTGAGCCTGTCTTCATGGCCTGTGAGTCCTGGGTCAGCTGAGCTGGGACACAGGCAGGTGTTCATGTTGTTCCAGCCTTGGGGGGATGCCAGGGAGTTAGGAACCCCTGGGCCAGAGCCTGAGCAGCCGACTGTATGGCAGAAGTGAGGCTGTGGGGTGGAGGTGGTGGGGTAGGCCCAGGAGAGGGCTAGGCTGAGCCCCTGAGCAAACTCTGAGCTCCTCTGTGCAGGGCCCCACTCTGACTGGGAGGGCCCAGGAGCACCCAGGCTCCGGTCCAGCCCCCCTCACCAGCAGTGTGAGCGCTCTTCCCCAGAGAACATGGGGAGGGGCTCGGCAGGGGTCAGTGTGTCCGAGGGCTCCACCCCTGCCTTGAGAAGGAGGATCCAGCCGCGGTGAGCTCAACCCAGCCTTGGCCCGACTGCAGCCCCCACAGGACCAGTGTCCAAGGCCCTGCAGCCTGGGTGCCTGCTAAAGGGTGGCTGAGAACACAGGTCCTGGGCCAGATCCCACCAGGGGGATCCCAGCAGCCCCCTCACCGGCTGCATGACCTCGGCAAGTCACACAGCCTTTCTGTGCCTCCACTCTCTCATGCGCCAAGCGTGAAAGGAGACTCCACTCATAGGGCAGTTTGAGGGTACATGGGTGTGTGCTGGGAGGCCTCAGGACGGGGCCTGGTCATCAGGATGTGTTGGCCACTTCACAAGGGTTCCCATGGTAGGCAGGTGTGCCAGAGTCCATGGGGCGCTACCCCATGGGCCGGACAGAAGAAAACCAAAGGTCAGGGCCCAAGCTTCATGGAGGGATCCCCAGCCCTGTCAGTGGGGGGAGGGAGTGTGTGGCCAGGGCTCCCTGACCCCACACCCACTCCCTGACCCCTCACCATTCAACCCCACACCCTTGTCTTGATCCCGTGCCCTCTCACTGACCCCACACCCACTCCCTGACCCCTCACCGTTCAACTCCACACCCTTGCCTTGACCCCATGCCCTCTCCCTGACCTTGCACCCAGTTGCTGACCATGTACCGATTATGCAACCACTCACCAACCCCTTGCTGCTCCCTGATCCTCACCCACTTGCTGACCCTGTGTCCACTCCCTGACCCCTTGCTTGCTTGCTGTGTTTCAGGCTTTGGCAGAGCACGAGGATGAGCTCCCGGAGCACTTCAAGCCTGCACAGCTCATCAAAGACCTTGCCAAAGAGATCAGGCTCAGCGAGGTGGGCCCTTCGCCCAGGGCAGCCTGGTCCCCAGGCTGGAAGGGAGTCTGTCTGTCTGTCTTTCTCTGGGCCTGTCCCAAAGCTCCTGGGAATGCCCACAGTTTCCCCGCACTCCTGGCAGGGTGGGCGGGTTGGGTCTTTGTCTGCTGGCCTCTTGTCTATTTGGCATGGGCACTGAGGGTTGAAGGTGGACAGGGGTCTCCTCTTCAGCATCTGTGTGTGGGGAGGGCCCAGATTTTAGATCCTCAAGCCCCTCTGCCTGTGACGAGGCCCCTCCGGGCCGTGGTGGGGCCCAGCGGTGGACGGATGTGAAGGGACAGGTGTGGATGGGGCCAGGGAGTACAAGGGCTGGGCAGGTGTTGGGGCCAGAGGTGCCAACCACTACCGTCCTCACCCAGAACGCCTCTAAGGCCGTCCGGCCAGATGTGAGTGCAGCCGTGTCCTCCGACGAGATCTGTGATGTGGACAGGGAGCGGGAAGAGCCTCCCTCGCCCCTCGAAGCCACCCCGCCTCGGTCTGTCCTGGAAAAGGTGTCTAAAAAAAAGACCCCCAAAACTGTGAAGATGCCCAAGCCATCTAAAATTCCCAAGCCCCCCAAGCCCCCGAAACCCCCCAAAACGCTGAAGATCAAGGACGGGGGCAAGAAGAAAGGGAAGAAGTACAAGGAGACGGCCTCGCCCACCATCCCCAACCTGGACCTGCTCGAGGCCCACACGAAGGAGGCGCTGACCAAAATGGAGACGCCCAAGAAGGGCAAGGTGGGTGCCAGGCCCCCCCCCCCCACCTCCCCCTTCCCTTCCTCCCTTCTTCAGCCTTCAGTGCTCATTGGTACCTCCCTGCTGCCCGGCCTATGGGGACAGAGCTGAGAGGCCGTGACCTTGTCCTCCAGCTCATGCTGGACGGGGTAGGGGCCCCTGGGGCAGCTCTCTGGAGCACAGGCTGTGGGGTGGGGGGTCCTAGGGGAGGGCTGCAGGGCAGTCTGCCCAGCAAACACACTTTGCTGCCTTCTGCGGCCACAGTCGTGCTGTGTTGAGGCCCAGGCCGGGGGTGGCCATCTCTGTTCCCAGTGAGCTTGCAGTGCAGCGGGCAGCTGTGGGTGGAGGGCATGTGGGGACTCCAGCCCAGCGTGGCCATGGCATGGTCAAGACAGAGCAGGCAGGGCAGCCTTCAGGGGACACACCAACTGGGTCTTCACAGCCAGCTAGGAGGAAGCAGGGGGCAAAAACCCATGTGTCTGCAGAAGAGGCACTGAGCTGAGACCAGACGGGAGGGCCAGAGGCCCTAGGCAGAGAGGGCTGGGAGTGTGCGGGGCAGGCAGCGGGGCAGGCAGGAGAGCGGCCTGTGGGGCGGGGTCCTCTCCTCTGGGCAGGGGACAGCCTTCTGTTGGGATTGGCACACCAGAGCTAGCCCTTGGGGTAGTAAAAGGTGGGGCCTGGCCCTGAGGAGCCAGCCTGTGAGTGCAGGTTCTTAAATCTGGGCTTTGGAGTCATGGAGCCCCTCAGACTAAGCCCCGTTGACTGTGAGCTCCAGTCAGAGGGGCTGTGACCCACTCCCCAGCAGCCGGTGACCCACCCAGAAAAGCCTGGAGAACTACCAGAGGTGATGAAAGAATGCATGTGGACATGCATGAACAGATGAAGTGCACACCTCTGTGTTGGGGGAGGCCAGTGTGGCCGGGGGCTCCCTGTCCTGTGGGTCATAGATGGCTCAGATGGTGCTGACGAGATCCCCTCCCTCCCCGGGTCTCGGCTCTGGCTCACAGCTGCTTGTCTTCTAGGCTCCAAAGAGCGTTCTGAGCATGCCCAATAAGGACCCGGTTAATAAGCAAAACGACGTGGAGAGGCTGGAAATCCGCGAGCAAACCAAGAGCAAGTCAGAGGCCAAGTGGAAGTACAAGGTGAGGTTTGCATGTGCATGTATGTGCACATGTGTGCATGAATGTGTATGTGTGCACGGAGGAGCCCACACTGGTGAATGGGGTGCATTTGTGAGACAGGACAGGTGTGTATGGGTGCGTGGGTGTTTAAGGGTGACTTCGTGAATGGATGTTTGTGGGGCTGAGTGTGAGAGGCAGTGTGCACCTAGGATGTTAGGTGTGTGTACAAGTGGGGGGGTGGGTGTGTAAGCTGGTACGTGTGCATGTGCCAAGGGCCCCATGGGGTGGTGCGGCTTGCCTGTGGGGGTCTGTGAGTGTGGGCAGAGTGTGAGGTGGGGGTGCTGGGGGCCCTCAGGGCCACCCTCCTGTTTCTGTCCTCTGGTGGGGGCGGCCTGAGCACAGCACACTTTAAGAACATCCGCGAGTGGCGCTGCTTTTAAGTTGATGGCAGTTCTTAAACCTCTGCCTCCTGGGGGCTGTTTTGGACACTGGGCCAGTGCAGAGGTGCACTGCCCAGGCAGGGGTGCACGTGTCAGCCCCCTGGAGCTGTGGGTGCCTTTCCCAAGGCGTGCTCTGGCCAGCTGAGGTCCGAGGAGGGAGGCTGACCACAGCAGGACCCTGTGAGGTTCCCCAGCCCAGCGCCTCTGCCCTCCGACAGTGACTTCCTGCTCTCCCCTGAGCCCCAACCCGGCCCCCACCCCAGCTCTCTTCTGTGTGGGGCTTGTGATGCTCCTGGTTTTGATTCTCAGAACAGCAAACCGGACTCCTTACTGAAAATGGAGGAGGAGCAGAAGTTGGAAAAGTCTCCGCTGTCAGGAAACAAGGACAACAAATTTTCATTTTCCTTCTCTAACAAGAAACTCTTGGGGTATGTAAATGCTTGTGCTAGGAAGGGTTGATGCACACAGCACACACACACTACACTGTATACACACCACGCCACACACCCCACCACCACATCACATCAGACACACCACACCACACCACATGCCACACTGTATATAGCAAACCCTCACACCCATGGGTAGCATCCCTGGCTGATACTTCCCTAAGGAGAAGCTTTCTGAATGAGCACCCCCACTCTGTACCAGCACACAGTCCCTGGATGTCAGCCCTGTGCTGGGCACATGTATCCTCCTGGGGCCACAGATCGAGGCCGACACGTCCCCTGCCCTCAAAAAAACCGAGTCCGAGAGGTATGGACACATGGAAGCAGACGGGCTGCAGTGGGAGTCTGTAGGGAAGTGGTGGGTGTTCCCTGGTTCCCGCTGACTTCTGCCTTATTCTGGTTTCTGGCTTCCGGCTGAGCCTGAATTTCCTTTGCTTACAATGATTCTAGTCACACGGAGTAAGACCTGCTTTGATTCAATTTTTTTTTTTTTCATGTAAAAACTTCCGTGTATTTGTACAGTTAACCACCGTGATCAACCACTCTAGGTTTTGCTGAGTTACGCAGTCCCATGACATACATGACCTTAGTCTTTCTCTTTCAACCATACTCACACTCATCTTTGTTAATTGCACTTACGTTATTGTGTTCCCATCACCTAGTATTGTGCTGTCCATTTCCAAAGTGGGTTTAAATTTTAATTATCTATTCATAACTGGACTTTGGTCAAGTTACTTCTCTGAGCCTCAATTTTTTTTTTTTTTTTTTTTTAAATTTGGAATTGTGCCCAAATTTTTGTGAAGTTAAACCAAATGGTATATGTGGTGGGCAAACACACTGTATGCATTCAATCAGTTTTAACTATTTTCAACAGTGATGAGCTCTCCCTATTTCATCTCTGGTCTTCTCTTGTCTTAGAGTGTCTGATAATGGTATTAATTAAATATTTAATGATACAGTTCTTTTGTTTCTTGTCCTTGTAAACAGTTGGCTTGGAGATATCACTGTTGATTTAGAGAGATTTCCCCAGCCCTGGTTGGCCCTTTAAGCTCTAGTTGGAGGAGTTTTGCTGGAGTCTGAGGGTGGTAAGAGTAGTGAAATAGTGGTGTGCTATACATATAGACCCATGGATTGAATAATCATCTCTATATTCCAGGGACTATATTAGGAGCTGAGCATATACCCATAACATCAACATGGTCTTGCCTCTTTTTTTTTTTTTTTTTTTTTTTAATTAAATTCAGTTTTATTGAAATACATTCACACACCATACAATCATCCGTGATATACAATCCACTGTCCACAGTATGATAACATAGTTATGCGTTCATCACCACAATCTATCTCTGAACATTTTCCTTACATCAGAAAGAACCAGAACAAGAATAAAAAATAAAAGTGAAAAAAGAACACCCAAATCATCCCCCCATCCCACCCCATTTGTCCTTTAGTTTTTATCCCCATTCCTCCATTCATCCATACACTAGATAAAGGGGGTGTGATCCACAAGGACTTCACAATCACACTGTCACCCCTTGTAATCTACATTATTATATAATTGTCTTCAGGAGTCCAGACTGCTGGGTTGGAGTTTGGTAGTTTCAGGTATTTACTTCTAGCTGTTCCAATACATTAAAGCCTAAGAGGTGTTATTTATATAGTGCATAAGAATGTCCACCAGAGTGACCTCTCGACTCCATTTGAAATCTCTCAGCCACTGAAACTATTTTGTCTCATTTTGCATCCCCCTTTTGGTCAAGAAGATACTCTCAGTCCCACGATGCTGGGTCCGCATTCATCCCCGGGAGTCATACTCTGCATTGCCAGGGAGATTTACACCCCTGGGAGTTGGGTCCCACGTAGAGGGGAGGGCAGCGAGTTCACCTGTTGAGATGGCTCAGTTAGAGAGAGAGAGGGCCACATCTGAGCAACAAAGAGGTACTCAGGGGGAGACTCTTAGGCACCATTACATACAACTTTAGACTCTCCTTTGTGGTAATGAGCTTCATAAGGGCAAGTCCCATGCTCAAGGGCACAGCACATCAAACCGCCAGTCCCAATGTTTGTGACAACATCAACACCAGTCCAGGTGAGGATGTCCAACACATCCGTACCTTCCCCCAGATCCTCGGGGCTGGGAAGGGGGAGGCTGTAAATATATTTTTTATTATCTGCCCAAATTACTCTAGGATGTGTCACTATTTCACTCCAGCCTATACTAACCTACCGTATGTCACTTCCTATTCAAAGTTCATGCAATTGTGGTGTTTGAACAAATTGACTGTAGAGTTGTACCGTTTAGAAAATTTAGATCCTGTACCAAATAGATATCTATTCCCTTGGTCTTATGTGAAAGTTGAAGTTTTAAAACGCAATCAGTTTCAACCTTTACCCTTTGGCCTGGCTTGCCCTGGTCTTAACCACACCTGCTTCATTCATATCACTAATTGAAGTCTGCGCTCTTTTTCAGCTTTTTTTTTTGACAGTGGCTGTGTGCACTAATACTGACATTCATATCTGCCGAGCTCTAGCTCTGAGTTTCAGGTGTCTCAGAGATATGCATTGTTCCAGAGACCAATCAGGTTATATGCTAGGGGATCAGCATCTCAAAGTTTAGAGATAGGCCTTATAATTCACGGATAGAGTTAACTGCTGTAAGAGCTTACAATCTAGGGACTATTACAATTATTGTGTCCACGTTAGGCTATGTTCTAAGATTCAGTTCTGAGTTTACACATTGTAGTTAGTCCATATTGATGAGGCATCATCCATCTCACCATGTTTTCTCCAGCACTTTTACTTCTATATATATATTTTCCTACAATTTTATAGAGTTATGTTCACATACCATACATTTATCCACAGTGTATGATCAGTTGTTCATAGTATCATCATAAAGTTGTACATTTATCACCACAATCAGCACTTGAACATATTGATTACTACAAGAAAAATTGTTTTTTTTTTTTTTTTAGCAATAAGAAAAAATGATAAAAAGAAAAATAACATGTCATACAATACAATATACTACTAAGGACAGCAAATAACACCACTGCCAAGAATCCCATATTACTCCCCTATATCCCCCTCTCATATACATTTAGCATTGGCATATTGCCTTTGTTACATTTAATGGAGGTATATTACAGTGTTACTGTTGACCATAGACTCCAGTTTGCTTTGATTATGTTTTTTCCTGAATACCATCCCTTTTTCAAATTTCTACATGGTTGACATTCATTTGCTTTCCCACATGCAAAAACATTTTTATATTTATATATTTAGTAACAGTCATTGACCACTCCAGTTTGCTTTGATTCAATTTTACCTCACCTAAATAGTATCTTCAGAGGTTTCCTTCACAAATGAGTGCACCCCTTAACTGTCAACATCTTCAGAGCTCCTGTTTACAGATGGGCTCACACCCATGGGAACATGGAATAAGACTTGGATTTTCGTGGGAGGCAGGGTTCAGTCCCCAACAGTCAGCGCAAGGCTGAGGCAGGGGATGTGTGGGTAGCACCCAGCCCTCCCCCTTCCTCTAAGAACCCCCTGCCTGGTGGTGGAGGTGGGGGGTGCCGTCAGTGCAGCACCCCCCACCCACCCTGCTGACCCTGTTGACCCCACTTACTTTGGCTGCTGTAGCTCCAAGACTCTCAAGCCCCAGGCGAGCCCTGGTGTGTTCGGGGCCTTGCACAACTTCAAGGAGGACAAACCCAAGCCGGTGCGGGATGAATACGAATACGTGTCAGATGACGGGGAGCTTAAGATCGATGAGTTTCCCATCAGGAGAAAGAAAAACACATCAAAAAGGGATTTATCTTGTGAGTTGTTTGTCTGTCCTGGGCCCTGTGGCGAGGGAGGGCATGTGTGTCTCAGCCCAGGGAGCTCTCGGGAATGGGCACGGGGTCTGGGTGCCGGGTGGCCATGGTTGCAGGTGGCAAACTGGCCAGATCCCCGAGGACCGGGTAGTGTTTCCAGAGTGTGCGGCTAGATCCATTTGCTCCTGCTTTCAGTCTTGTTGGATAAGAAAGAGATTCTCCACACGCCGGTCAAGAAGCCCAAGCTTGATTCAGTGTTATACAAGGTGAGTTGCCATATCTTTCTGGTACCCAGCGGTTGTCAGGGACATCCGTGTGGACCCCTGCCCAGGTCACCAGGAAGGCGAGGCACGACTGTCCTTGGGCGTCCACGACCCCCTACAGCTCTGACAGTCTCTGCTGTGCCTTTCTCACACCGCCCTACACTTCCTTTTCTCTGATGGTTTCAACAGGGAAAGGACCAGGGGCTAGGGTCTAGATTTGGGGGTTGTCAGTCCCCTACGCCCCCTTTTGTTTCCGGCTAACATGATCCCTGGTGCACCGATACTGGCCTGGTGTCCCATTCCTGAGGGGTGGTCATGTCCAAGCTCTGCAGCCACCATGCCGAGAGTAGCTGAGGAGGCATGGTGGGGTTTGCAGACCTGGAGGCATCGCCCACAGCTGCCCCGGTCCAGCGGGGCGTCACCAGGGGCACAGAGGACCTGCCTTGAGGGTGGTGAATGCACCCAGGAAGGCTGCCCACGGTCCGGGAGCCAGGGCAGCAGGGTCAGGCTCCCCCACTTCCCAGGAAGCTAGCAGGGAGGTCTTTCAGGCAGAGCCCTTTTGCTTTAGTTTGCTGGCTGCTAAAACAATACCATGCATTGGGTTGGCTTACACTACTGGAATTTATTGGCTCTTGGTTTCAAGGCCAGGAGAAGTCCAAAACTGAGTCCTCAGCAGGGTGCTTCTTTCTCCCCAAAGGCTGTGGCATTCCAGGGCTGCCTGCTGGTCCTTGGTCCTGGGCTTTTCTGTCACATGGTAAAGCTCATGGCGGCCTCTCCTGGCTTCTCTCTCCATCTGACTCACTCTGCTGTAAGGGCTCTAGTAATCCAGATGAGAGCCAGATCTGATTGAGTGGGGCCACACCTCAACCAAATAACACCTGAAGGTCTTATTTCCAATGGGCCCACACCCACCAGCATGTGGACAGGACCAAGCATACCTCCAAATGGGGGTCGGGATTCAGTCCACCACACCGCCTGCGGGCTGGAGAGGCATGGAGCTCTGGGCAGGAGATTATTAGATCACAGTTTGGTCCACTGGGTTCCTTGTAATGTGGATTAGTCAGGGGACTCCAGGGATGTGCTCTCCCCTCCCCGTTTAACCACACCAGCATCTGCTTTGTTGGTTTAAACTTTGGGGCTCTGGTGTCAGTGGGTCTTTGAACCAAGGTCCCACTGCTAAAAAAACAATTCCAGATGTGAAGACAACTTGGTCCTTTCTGGTCTTGGGGTCCTGGGATCCTGGAGCAAACCTCTGGCCTGCTCCCCTGCGACCCACTGCTGTCTGTACCACCCACCCTTGCAAGGCAGCCCGGGCCAGCCCCACCTCAGCCCCAGTGGCTTAGGAATCTGAACCCAGCAGGGTTTATTAGAGCTGAAAGCATCATTTCCCCCTCTGGAGGGAGAATCTACCCACCTTGTCCCAAACCCTCTCTCTGGGTTGGCGCCATCTGACCTGGGGGTCTTGTCCCTTTGCGGTTGTCCCCCCCACCGCCGGCGGTCCCCGCAGCCCAGTGACGACTCCTCTGATGAGGGGTCCCTGCACATTGACACGGATGCCAAGCCCAGCCGCAACGCCAAAGTCAAGAAGGAGAGCGGGAGCTCGGCGGCAGGGATCCTGGACCTGCTCCAGGCCAGTGAAGAGGTCGGCGCACTTGAGTATAACCCCAACAGGTGGGTCCTCTGACTCCATCGCGAGCTGCCCTTACTCCTCCTTGGGCCCCACGTTCACCTTCAAACAGATGCCCGCCCTGGAGCCTGCCTCTCCCACGGCACAGCTGAGCCAGGGCTTTGCAGTGTCGGGGGACCCTCCTAACTGTGCAGAGGGTGGGGGTGGACAGCCCAGGGCTGGAGTGTAGCCAATTCCTGGGTGAAGGAGGAGTGGATGTGAAGGAGCTGGGGCACGTCAGGGGCAGGGAGACTGGGTGCCAGCAGCCAGCAGGGGGCTTCCCCATGTGGGGCTGTGTCTAGGGGCATGGGGCTCCTGCCAGGCAGAGCACAGGGCTGGGGCTGAGGGACCCAACCTCTGCTTTCCGTGTGAGTGAACCTGAGCCATGGGGCTGAGGTTGCAGGGCCGAGGGCATCGGGCCTGGGTAGATTGGGGGGTTTAGGAAGAGTGATCTTGAAAGCTCTTTTTAATGAAAACTTTTCTAAAATTGACAAACACTCTCTAACCTCCAGACAACTCCCCCCAGACCTTGGTAATAACCTCAGATCTACTTTCTGTCTCTACAGTCCTCCATTTCTAGATATTTTCTATGATTGAATTACACGTTGTTTGTCCTTGTGCCTCCCTGCTTCACCCAGCGTGATGTCTTCAAGGTGCATCCACTTTGTTGCGTGGATCAGCACCACATTTCTTCTTATGATGAAATAACAGTCCGTTGTATGGATTGCTACATTTGTTTATCCGCTCGTCAGTTGGTGGGCACTTGGGTTGCTTCTGCCTTTCGGCTCTTGTGAGTAGCCCTGAGATGAACGTGGGTGTGCATGTTCCAATCCCTGCTTTGGGTTCTTTGCAGTATATGCCTAGCAGTGGGATTGTTAGGTCACATGGTAATTCTAGGTTTAATTTTGTGAGAAACCGCTGAACAGGTTTCCAGAGTGGCTGTACCATTTTACATTCCCATGGTCCAGCTCCTTCATCAGAAGCGCTAGAACTGGGTTAGAGAGAGACATGTGATCATTCCTCGTTGCCTCTGCGAGGGGCTCGCTCTTGGTGCAGGGTCCATGGGTGGGAGACAGATGTGCCAAGATGGGGAAGCTGGGGGTGGACGGTGCTTCTGCAGAGGGAGGCCCAAGCATGGGAGGAGTCCCGGGGGGCTTAGCGCCCTTCCTGGGCGGGGGGCTGGTGCCAGGCTTTGGGGGTGGCAGTGTTTGCCCCGTGGTGAGGCCACCCTCCAGTGGCAGTGTGCAGGTATGAGGGGACAGAAGGCTGCGTCACAGTCTGGGCGGTGGGACTGGGGAGGTCAGGCCGGCTGAGCTAGATCTGGCCGAGGTGGTGCAGGTGAACAGGGAGGAGATCGGGGGCTGACTGTGGGTTCTGGAGCCCAGCCGAGGTGGGTCTGTTGGGAAGGTGGCGAAGTCGCTGGATGTGGGTGCGGAGTGTGTGAGAGCAGACACTCCCCAGAAGTGGTCTCGGGGCACCAAGTAATGGGATTCCAGGTTGGGGGTCTATGGGCGGGAGGTTCGGGCTACTGCCATGCTGGGGCGAGCACAGCGCGGCAGTAGCGCTGGGCAGTGGCCCCTGGCAGGTGTTGGGGGGGCTTTTCCAAGCCAGGAGGTCCATTCGTTTCCTGAATGCTTCCAAAACAAAATACAGACAATCCCATGTGTGCCCCCAGGTTCTGGGTCAGGGGCATTTGATTGCAGTGGAATGTGTGGTGCCGGTGAGCCACGTGGGGCTCAGAGCCGCTCTGGGACCCGAAAGGTTGCTTCCGTGCAGAGCCTGTCACCTGCTAGCACAGACAGTGGCGTCAGAACTCAGAGCCGTGCAGAGCTCACGCCTTGGGAAGAGGCACTAGATTGGGGGTGGGGTGGGGGGGCGGGTTTCCAGATCGCCGCCGCAATCCAGATACCCAGCCAGACCGTACCTGGTGGGGAAGGCCCCATTGCCGTCTCGGTCTGTCAGGGCTGGAGTACATGTAGCACAGGATGCGGCTGTCTTGCAACTTTGGAGGCTGGAAGCCTGACATGGAGGTGTTGGTAGGGCCGTAGCACTCTGGTGGTGGCTGCCGGCCCCCATCACCCCACCTCTGCCTCTGCAGCCCCCATCACCCCACCTCTGCCTCTGCACATGCCGTCTCGCTCCCACTCTTGCATCCAGGGGTAAGCTTGGGCAGGCCTTTGTGGGAGGCGTGACTCAGTTCCTAACGCTGGCCCTCAAAGAGCCTTGTTATGTTGGCTCTCCACGCGTGAGTATCCAACAACCCCAGCGAGACGGACACAAAACCTAACTGCAGTGAATGGTGTAATTATAATAATAATGTTTCATCAGTTATAAAGTTCCCATGTAATGTAGGAGAACAGTGAGATGGGCTGTGGAGGAACTCTTACCTTCTGCATGATTTTTTTCTGTAAACCTACAACTGCTCTAGTGAAACAACAGCTCAATCCCAGCCACGGTCAGAGCGTGGGGAAAAAGGGCTCAGTGCCAACATGAGGTGGGCATAGCCTGCAGCCTTGGCATGCTTAGTCCATGCGGTGGTGGGCCTGTCCCTGCACACTGAATTTCCCCAGAGACTGTATAAATAGAGGCAGCATGCCCTGCGTTAGAGGGTGATGGTCCTGTCCTGCCATGTGTCCGTCTGGCTTCACGTGGAACGTGCAGTGTCCAGGGGAGGTGGCCAGGATGTGAGACTGTGACGCCAGCCCTGGGGCCACTCCAGGACCCTCTTGGGCATGTGCTTGCTGTTTGTGACTGAGACCCTGGGATTCTGGATCTGAGTAGGGGGTGTGTGTGGCTCAGGACGCGTGTCCCTCCTTTCCCTCCTGGCCCCAGTCATCCAGTTAGAGAATGGCTTAATCCCACTTGGGCTTTGCTCTTGAAGGCCTGGGGCTCTTTCCTCTGGTGTTGGTTAAATTTAGAGTTAAATTCTCTAAATCACAGGTTTTCAGTTGTGATTTTAGGCAGTGGAACTGTTTTCTTTTCAAGTGGAAACCCTGTATGGATCTCCACGTGCAGACCTGCTCCCTGCCCCCATCCTCTCCCGCCCTGTCTGTCCGTTGCTCTGACCCCACAGAGCCCACCTGGGGGGACAGCAGCCACCCATGGGAGTGACGTATCCCCTTAAGGCTCTCCTGCCACAGTCCCCCGGGGCAGCTGCAGAGATGGGGACAGCCAGGTGCAGAGCGCAGAGGTAAGCAGCCCGAGAGGCTGTGCAGCTGGAGGCAGGAGCAGAGCGTCTGCATGTCCAAGGCTGAGCCGCCGGCCAGGGGCGGGTGACCCCTCAGGCCAGTCCTTACAGGGGGCTTCCTAAGGGAAGTCACGAAGGCTGGGCGGGAGGGCAGGAGACCAGGAGGGCGGGCTTCCTGGGAGAGGCCATGCTGGTGGGGAGGTGGGGGGGGTGACTGCCAGGCCAGGCTGGCTCCAGAGGGCCAGGGCTGTTCTGTGTTTGAAACCCTCCCTGAGAGGGGCCCGGGGCGTAATGGGGTCGGGGCTGGGGGCACTAACAAGGCCCGGCCCGCGCCACGCCGTGGTACCCGCACCTGTGTGCCTGCCCAGGTCGGGGGCAGGGCCTGGGCCCAGGTGGCGGGGTTCCAGCTCAGCCCCGGGCTGGCTGTGTGCCGCCGCAGGCAGCAATTTCTCCGCCTTTTCCACAGACGGTCAGCTTTTGATGGTCCACTGACACTGTTTTAAGTATTCACGGTTTGGGGGCAAGAAAACGGCTAAAAGAAGCGGAGGAAAATGTGCTGACTTCGTGTGGCGGTGTGCTCGGTGCTTTGCTGCTGGGTGGGGCGGGAGGAGGGGTTACTAGTGGGGGTAGGGTCTTGCCCGGCGCTGGGTTAGATGGCGCTCACTGAGGGTACGGCGGTCCTGGGGCCAGGCTGCGTGGTCTGGAGCCCACCGGGTGGGGGCGGGGGCGAGCAGAAACAGGCTTGACGCTCCCTGTACCTCCTCTGCAGCGGCCTGGGGGCGCATCGCAGGATGTCGCTGGCCCCACCCTGCACCCTGGCGGCGTGGGGGGGAGCCTCCCCCCCGCAGTGGGTGGGGTGCGCGGGGTCTCCTGGTTTCTGCGGCTGGTTCCTTGGGCTGCTGAGGAGGCCCCCAGTTCGTCTGTTTTCACCTGGCAGCTGGAACCAGAGTGCCCTGCACCACCACCACCACCACACCCCCCACCCCCGTCTCCTCCCCTAGCGAGTTTCCGCCTCTGATCTGCTTGGCCCTGGAGGCTGGAGCAGGAGTGGCTGCCCTGGGGAGGGACAGAGCGAGGAGTCAGCTGCCCAAGGCACTTCCTGCAGTGGGCTGCAGCGCTGGACTTCTGGGACTGGGATGGGCGCTGGAGGGCGGAACGTCTGTCCCTGCTCAGAGAACTTATACAGTGAGAGTAGCAAGGACAAAATCACTGGCTGCTCGAATGGCATGGCCTCCCCGTGTGCCACAGGCTGGGAGCCTTCTGCACCACGCACAGCTCATACCCAGACTGGGGCAGACCTGCAGGGCCCTGCTTTACCAGGCGTTGATGCCAGGCAGGGGCCCGGGGACCCCTTCTCAGGAACTTTCCCAGCCAGGTACCTAACACTGACACTGTTACCTGACTTCATAAACCCAATGCCCACTGGGTCTGATTGTAACCCGCAGATGCCCTGTCACCCACCTGGGCCTGATCCAGGGGGCTGCCTGGAGAGCCAGGTCCCTTTCCCTCCAGGTTCCGGCCGGGTCCCTCTGAGTTAAGCTGGACCTTGGAGAGCCCACGGCCGAGTGTCCCTCACAAGATGCTTTTTGCCCAGCCTCATGTGGTGGGACCCCAGACTGTGCAGGGACGCCCTTCCGCATCCGGGGCAGCTCCCTGGGGTGCCGGTTCCACCTCTCAGTGCTCCTCTGCCCCACTCCATCCCCTTCTCAGGGAGAACTCCCTAGGGATGTCATCCTCTGGCCTCAGCCTCAGGGAGCCTTTTATTTCAGAGCAGGTGGCTTGTGTGACCTCGTGGACACCCCACCCTGGTTCCCTGGTTCCCTGGTTGGGTTTGGCGCCTGTGGGAAAGCCAGGTGGGGACTGAGCACCTGTATCTGGGAATGGGGAAGGCACTGTGCTCATGTGGCCTGGGTTTCCCATGTGGGACCTCCCTCTGCTTCTGTGTTCGTACCTGTTTGAACGTGCATGGTCTCACTGTCCTGGACGTTCCTTTGAAACTTTTGGGAGCAAGGTCGGGTATACATACACGAACTCACGCAAACCTGCGAAGCCAATGGATACACCCAGCAGAGTGGTAGATCTGGGGGCAGGCGAAGCATGGGGCGGGCATGGAGATGGCACAAGCAGGGCCTGTGGCACCCAGACTCCCAGGTTCCCCCATGCAACTCTGATTCAGGAGGCAGAGGTGGGTGCCGAGTCTCCAGTGAGCACATCCCCCAGTGAGCTGTTCAGCTGCCGCCTCCTACCGGATGGGGTCCCGCACAACTTGCATCATTCATTCAGGTGTTCACCGAACGCTGGCTGTGCCAGGGGCCTTGGTCAGCTGTGGGGGTGCAGAGGTGCGACCAAGGCCTGCCCTGAGGGAACTCCCCCTATTAGGAGGATGTGGGGATCCATGGCCAGGTGGGGCGGGGAGGGAGTAGGCGAGGAGGTGAGAGCCTCTGGGGTGGGGGCAGGGGTGAAGGCTGGTTCCTGGGTGGCCTGGGCGCAAACCTCCTGACCCACGAGCAGCCTTTCCATTTATGTGGGTCGTCTGTAACAATTTGTAATTTGCCGTGTATGAGTCCTTTACATCCTTGGTTATATTTGTTACTAGACATTTGATTCTCTTAGTTGATGCAGTTGTTTTCTTGCTGTGTTGATCTTGTATCCTGCCAGTTTGCAGAATTCATGTATTAGCTCTAGGAATTTTCCTGTGGATTCTGAAGGATTTCTTGAGTGTGAGTCTGCCGTGTGCCCCGGGCACCTCCCCTCTCTGGGCCCCTGTGTCTTCCTCTGTGAAGCGAGGGCAGGGCAGCTCCATCCTCAGTGGAGGGAGGCTGCAGGAAGGCGGGGATTCTGCGGCCAGCAACGCCACGCTCTTGTTTTCAACTTCTCCGTGTTGATCTCACTAGAGGGATTCACCTCTAGCGGGAATCTCATTTTAGTGGTCTTACTAAAAGAGCTTTGCCTTGGCTTGCCAGGGGCTGTTATGACAAATACCACCCAGCGGATTGGCTTGAACAATGGGAATTTCTTGGCTCCTGGTTTCAGAGGCTAGAAGTCGGCTTCCTCCTGGGGTTGGTAGCTGTTCAGTTTTCTAAAGCTGCCAGAAAGCAAAATACCTGAAATGGATTGGGTTTTTTAATGGGGGTTATTAGTTCACAAATTCACAGTTCTAAGGCCATGAAAATGTCCCAGTTAAGGCATTGATAAGATGATACCTTCTCTGAAGAAAGGCCAATGGCAAAGGTACATGGCCAGAGTCTGCTGGGCCTCTCCTGGGTTTAGCTTCTGGTTTCCATTGTTTCCTACAGAATGTCTCTGGGCTTCTGTCTCTCTTAGCTTCTGTCTCTCAGCTCCTGTGCGTCCTTGTTAGTTCTCCCAGGGCGTTTCCCTCTAAGAGTCTCGTGGTTCTCTCTCAGTTCCTCCGGGGCACACCCTGGACTTCAAATCTTAGCTTCTCTCTTGGTTCTGGCTTCAATGGCTGTCTCCAAAACATCTCTGGGCGTTGTCTCAGTGTGTTTCGACTCTCAGCTCTCTTAAAGCCTTCAGTAAACTAATTAAGACCCACCTTGAATGGGCAGGGTCATATCTCCATGGAAACAACCTAATCAAAAGGTCCCACCCACATTAAGTCTCCCCCACAAGAGTGGGTTAAAAGAACTTGGCTTTTGTGGGGTACATAACAGATTCAAACCAGCACAGCGGCATTCTGACTGCCAGCAGTCCTTGGGGTTCCTTGGCTTTCCTCCCATGTAGAGGTGTCCTCTCCTTTCCCTTCCGGGTTCCTGCTAGCTCCTCCCTGTGGATTTCTCGAGGGGTCCTGTTAACAGGGGGTTCACACCCATGGCATGGGATCACAAGTAAGAACATGTTTTTTTTTTTCCTGGGGCACTTAACTCGATCCACCACAGGTTTCAAGTACTCCTTGGAAGCAGGGGGAAGCCAGGAGAGGGGGGAAGGGTAGAGGATTGGGACAGCATGAAAGGGGTCAGTGTAGAGGGTCACTTTTGGAGACCCCCCAGCGGTTTGAGGCCTACGTGGACTGGTTCCTCTGCCCCACATGCCCGGTGCAGCCTGGGGAGGGGCCGCCCACTGGGTGAGGGCATCCTCGGGGGTCACATCACAGGGGAGAGAGGGCTCTGCCTGTCTGTGAAATGGGGGGAACCAGCAGGGGCTGTCATGAGCTTTGGGTCTCAGGCCTGTATTAGGGCTACGTATTAGTCCAGAGACGTAGAAATGACGGGATGTATGTGTGTGTGTTATATGTAGATACTAAGGAATTTTAGGATTAGCAAGTCCATATTCCACAGGGCAGGTCATAAATCAGAAACTCTGGTGAAGGTGATGTTGAATTCCCCAGGTGAAACTGGCTGGTTGAAGTGGAGCTAGAAATTGTTCTTTTTACCTTCTGAAATCCTTAGTTCTTGCTTTGAAAGGCCTCCAGCTGATTGGATGGGGAGACTCCCCTCATTCCTGAGAGCAGTCTCCGTGGTTGATTGTATATGCAGTCAGCAGTAGATGCAATCAGCTAACTATAGGTGCAAATCCTTCCATCTTCTCAGTATCTTTACAGTGACAGGCCAGTGCTTGCTTGACCAAACCACTGGGCCCCATTACCTGGCCAAGTTGACCCATGAAGTTAGCCATTCTGGGGCTCCAGGTGAGGTTTAGGATCAGAACGAGATTTTCCTTGTGGGAAAATGCCATGAGTATGTGAGCAGAGCAGGGCTCTCAGTCCTGGCTGCACGGGAGCATCTCCATCTTTGGGGGAGACCCATTGGAGCAGGCTCTCCTGGGTGGGGCCTGGGCCTTGGCATGTTTTCAGAGCTGCCCAGGCGGTGCAGATGTGCAGTTGGGGTTGAGCTGTCCTGACTGCAGGGCAGGCGTAGGCTGGAGCAGGGACAGGGAGGGAGGGGGTGTTGGGGAGGTGCATGAGGGAGTCCCTCCTGGAGTTGGAGTGCGGGGAGCAGGTGAGGCATTTGCGCAGTGTGGGAGGCATTGGATGGCAGAGCGAGTGTGGCGGTGCCGTGTGCATGTGCGGGAGGAGCAGGCCAGCTCACCAGGTGTTCTGGGCGGCAGGCACAGCACCTGACTGCTCTCCAGGGGAAGGGAGGGGAGGCACAGGTCCTGGGTGGGTGCAGGGTTGGGTGTGAGGTGCCTCCTGGCAGTATGCTGGCAGAGGAGACCAGGGCTGAACCAGAGTGAGGTCTGCGGGGAAGGTGCAGGGTCACCTGGGAGAGAGTCCGCGGAGGAGGTGGGGAAGGAGCCGCCCCGGCTGGGCCAAGGGCCGCAGGGCCAGGGCTGGAGAGGCCAGGTGAAAGCGGAGGGGCACGGGCCTGGAGTGGACGTGCCCTCCCTCCGCGCGGCCACCCTCCCGCCCCCTCCGCTGCCTCCCGGGGTGCGCGCCGCGGGCTGAGCCTTCTCTCTGTGCCCCCAGCCAGCCCCCGGCCTCCCCCAGCACGCAGGAAGCAATTCAGGGGATGCTGTCCATGGCCAACCTGCGGGCCTCCGACTCCTGCCCGCAGGCCGCCTGGGGCGCTGGCCAGGCCCGGGCCAGCTCCCTGGCCGCCCACGGCCCCAGGAAGAGTGCGGGGAGGCGGCTGCTGAAGAGGACCAGGAGCAGCGAGGCCCCGGATCCCTACGAGGAGGAGCAGGACCACCTGGGCGCCTGCTTCAAGGACTCGGACTACGGTGAGTGCCGGGTGCTGGCCAGAGCGGAACCGGGCTCCCACCCCCGTGCGCGTTCTCCCGGGGTGTGGGGAACAGGGCCCTTTTCCTTTCAGGCTAAACCCCCATGCAGGTAATTCCCCTATTTGCGGTGCACAAGTTGCCGTCATTGATTTTAGAAAAACTTCATTCCCATGAAAGAGACCCTGTGCCCACCAAGCGCAGTCGCTCCCCATGCCCCTTGCAACCATGCGGCAGCCCCTACTCTGCTTTCCTTCTCTGCGGATTTGTCTAGTCCGGGCATTTCCTAGAAATGGAGCCACATAGTGTGCTCTTTATGACTGGTTTCTTTCCCTCAGCATAACGTTTTCCAGTTTGTCCACACCGCAGCGTGTCAGAACCCCTTGCTTCTCAGGGTGGGGTAATATTCCATCATATGTCGTTGTGTGCATCCGTTCAGCATCTGACGGCTCGGGGTGGTTTCCTCTTGGCGGCTACTGTGGATAATGCTGCCGTGGGCCTTGGCCTCCAGTTTTTTTGTGTGTTACCCACTTGCAGTTCTTGGGCATCTGCCTGGGAACAGCAGGGTCATCTGGTGACCCCAGGCAGCCTTTGGAGGAAGCACCAGGCTGCTCTCCATGGCCGCTGCCCTGTTTCACACTCGTTGGTGCTGTTGAGGTGGCAGCATTCCCCGTGTCTGTGGGGACGGGGGAGCCGAGGCCCAGAGCAGCTCCGTGAGGCCACGCCTCGCCCCCCACCCTCTCCCCCAGAGCATCTCCTGGGGCAGGAGGACCTGCTTACTGAGTGGCCTGGAGCGGATCTGAAAGCCCCTCAGGTGCAGGAAGTGGGTGCGGCCAGCCCAGCCCGCTGCCCAGTGCTGGCACAGGCTCGCTGCGCCCCAAGCCCAGGGGCCACCGTTCAACCCCAGCTGTGAAGGCTGTGTCTCAGGGCGTGGGTGGGGACACCTCTCCCCAGTGGGCCTTTGCTGGGCCGTCTACATCTGGGGGGCAGACTTGGACTCGGCCGAGGGGCCTTCTGTGGTTCGCCAGAGAAGGAGGACTCCCATTTTCGGGGTTCCCTGTGCTGCCTCCAGGATCACGAATCCAGGAGCCGTAGGCCTGGATGGGCCCTGGAGGCTAAGGCCCCACTGCAGCCAGGCCGGGGCACTGGGCTGGGGGGTGTTGCTGCTTCAGCCAGGCCTGCCGGCAGCCTGTCTCCCCACCAGAGATCCATGGAGGTGGGGGCGGGACCCGGGGAGTGCACCCATTGCTGTGGGAATCCAACATGGTCCTTTTTTTTCCTCCCTCTTTTCTTTATTTTTCTATTTCTTTAATTTTTACAAACACTTGCAAACTCACAAACACAAACTTCTTCAAGGAGAACAAACATGCTCTTCCTTAGCAGTCTTCTTACCCATTGAAACTTTCCCTGGAACTCAGAAGTGTCTCTCCATGGGAGCCCATCTCCCCGCTCAGCCACAGCAGCCTCCGAGGCGTGGCCTCCAGGGGTCGAGGGCTCTGTGGGCCTGCAGAGCTGGTGGGAGCCCAGGGGGACAGGGGCCTGTCCCTGTGGGCAGGACAGGTGAACAGGAGCCCTGGGGGATTCAGTGGCATGTGGGGCCCTGCCCCAGGGGCATCAGAGGGCCACGGCCAAGCAGGGACTCAGGAGGGAGCGGCGCTTGGGGGGCTGACCCTCAGTGTGCTGCCAAGGCACCCGCGCCTCCCGCCTGTCTCTGGACCACTCTCTGCCTCGCTGGCAGTGGCCTCTCCAGGAGGTGACCGCACCCTGCCAGCTTCCATTTCCAATATGCGGTGGGTGCAGCCTGGGGCGGGGCAGGCGTTCAGGAAGGGTTGCCCTGCCCCTGCTGCCCCCACATCTCTCCTGTGCACCCACCAGTGCCCACATTCAGGGACCCCTCTCCTGCCCTTGCCTCCCCTCAGTCTACCCCTCTCTGGAGTCGGACGACGACAACCCTGTCTTCAAGTCCCGATCCAAGAAGAGGAAAGGCTCGGATGACGCCCCGTACAGCCCCACAGGTAGGGGACAGGCTCCCTGACCCTCCCCAGAGAGTTCTGAGTGCTGCATTCACGCTGCCCCTTCCAGCCGGGTGACGTGAGCGTAGGTCCGTGCCTGTCGGCTCCCCCTAGCAGGCAGTGTCCCGGTCCTTTGGGCACGGTGACTGTGCCTCCCAACCCCACTTTTGTAAGATGTTATCACCCAGATGTGTCTCCACGCAGGTTTCTCTGTCTGTGTTACTCCAGCGGCCGGGGATGCCTGCCTGGGGTGGGAGAGGAGCTCCAGCCCCGGGACGGCCCGGTGCTGCCCTGATGGGTGGGCCGGGGTCTCAGCCTCCCTGGCCTTCTGTCCTTCCCTGTCTTGCACCCCTCACTGTTGGGTGCCTTAAAGTCCAGGAGACCTGGGGCTTCAGGCTCACCTTGACATAGACAGTCACCAGCAGGGCCTGGGCAGGGGCACAGTGGACAGCACCTGCCCTGTGGGAGACCCTCGCCACCTCCCAGGCTTCCCGCGGCCCCACCATCCGGGGGGATGCACAGCCCTGGGCCAGAGCTTGAGATGGGCTGATCCTTCTCCTCTGCAGCAAGGCTCGGGCCGTCGGTGCCAAGGCAGGACAGGCCGGTGCGCGAGGGGACCAGGGTGGCTTCCATCGAGACGGGCCTGGCAGCCGCTGCAGCCAAACTCTCCCAGCAGGTGAGGAGGGTGGAGGTGGGGTGGGAGCTGCTGCACCTGGGGGCCGCCCCAGCAGGTGACACGGGGTATGTGGGGAGCCCCTTGGCCCCCATGCATGGACCCCCCCCGGGGCACTGACCCTCCAAGAGGAGGATCAGCTCCCCATGGGCCCTCGGGTCCCTGGGAAGGCGCCGTCTTGGGTTGCCCAGCTGCTGACAAACGGCACACACAGGAAGGTGTCGGCTCATGGTTTTGGAGCTAAAAGTCTGAAATCAAGGTCAGGACAGGTCATGTTTCCCCTGGAGCCTGCGGCACTCGGGCCAGCTCTCCGGCACTGTGCCTCGGCATCCTCCCTCTTGGCTTTTCGGGCTCAGCCACGGGCGTCTGTTCAGGTCTCCCCAGCCCGCCCTGGTTCCGTCTGGCCTCGTGCAGGCCCCTGTCCCCACGTGACTCGCCGCCTGCCCTGACTCATGGGCACCTTATGGTCCCACTCTCTGATGGGCCCACACCCAGGGCTGGCTGGGACTCCGTCCCCGGCAGGAGCTTTTCTCATTGAAAGCCATCGTGAGGGGTGGAGCCAGAGGATTCCTGGTGAGCCCTGCTTGCCCCTCGTGTGAGGACAACCCCTCCCCAGCAGCGCCCCCAGGAGGGGCTTGTCCCACCCCCGCCGTTGGCGCTCGTCCTGCGGAGCTGGCCTGAGAGATCCCATCTCGGGTGCTCCGTGTGCCTCCGTCCACTGCTCCCGGCCACTCACAGGGTCCCCAGCCATCCTTTGGAGAAGTCTTTTTGTTTGTCTTCTGTGCAGAATCTGTTGCCCAGATCCCACATCCCTCTTGCAGGGCTGCTTTTTATTTTTGTGGTACATTTCTTGCAGTAGATTTTGGAGAAACAGGATGAAAGAAGTAATTAAGTCACATGTTTAAAAGTGTCATCCCTCGCATTTGAGGGTGCTTTGAATAGGAATAGAATTCTGGGTCAGGTGTGGCTTCCCTAAGGGAATTTGGAGGCATTGCTCCATCCCAGCGACTCTAGGGGGTGTGCGACTTGGCACTTGTCCAAGTTAGAAAAGGTGGAATGTTCTAGAACTGAGGCAGCTTGGAGTGGGTGGCAGGGTCAGGCTCCGTCCTCCATGCCCCCAATGAGTCGGTCACATTGAGTGGGAGCCCCGCACAGCCGGTCCTGTTTGTCCAGAGGGCACCAGCCTGCCTGGCCCCAGTGTGGGGCAGTGCCGCGTCCGTGCACGGGGGGAGGAGCATGGCCGGGCAGGGGCCGCATGGGCCTCCCTCCTCTGAGGGTGACAGCCTCTGCCTGCTTTGTCCAAAGGAGGAGCAGAAAAGCCGGAAGAAAAAGAGCACCAAAAAGAAGCCGACTCCCACCACCTCCCCCACACCCCCGGCCTCCACGTCCTCCACGGCCTCAGCCTCCACCCCCTCAGCGGGCACCGCCTCGGCCAGCAGCCAGGCCTCTCAGGAGAGCAGCTCCCCCGAGCCGCCGCCTGAGGTGCCCAGCAGCAGCCTGGTGGACCACGAGTACACGGCCGGGCCAGGCACCTTGGCAGGGACAGTGGCCGGCCGTGCCTCCCAGCCCATGGCCCCAGGCGTCTTCCTCACGCAGAGGCGGCCCTCGGCCTCGTCTCCCAACAGCAACAGCAGCGCTGCCAAAGGTGCAGGCATCTCCACGGGCGGGTGTGGGCGAGGGTCCGGGTGCAGGGCTTAGGGCCAGGAGAGGATCCTGCAGCATGAGGTGGTCCCCCGGGGCCTCGGCTCTGCAGCCCTGTCAGCTGTCCTTGCTGTGAGTTGGGGGTGGGCTGAGGGTGCCCTGGGCCGCCTGCGGGGTGGGGGCTCCTCCACGTGACATGGGAGCTCAGACTCCAGCTGGGCCCCCCGAGCATCACCACAGCCGTCATGTCCCGCCTTTGGCTGCCCCCCACTATCTGCCCACACCCCGGCTGAGGTGCGACTGGGAGAAGCCAGCGGGTGCCTGCAGGGGCTCGGGATGGGCGGCTTTGCTGCCAGCGGGTAGAGCCCAGGCACCTCCCACCCCAGGGGAAATGCTCTCCTGCAGCCAGGCCCCGGGTTGAGGGTCCCTGGGCTCCACCGGCCGAGGGGGGTGTTTTCTGAGATGCTGAGACCTCAGAACTGAGAGCCTCAGAAGCCCATTTCACCAAGAGGGGAGGGGGCTGCCGCTCAGGCTGCCTCCCTGGTCTTCTCTCACGTCCTCTTCCCCATCTCTTCAGGAAAACGTACCAGAAAAGGCATGGCCACTGCCAAGCAGAGGCTTGGGAAAATTTTGAAAATTCATCGGAATGGGAAGCTGCTCCTTTAAAGCTTGGAAAGCCAGGATCCTCTGCTCCACTCAGGACCCCCCTGGAGCTCTGCTAAAAACATCAGCCCTGCCTCCTGGAGGACTGTGGCCTTGCTGCCTCATCCTGGGGAGGGTCTCGCTTCCTCCTGACCACCGTCCCTCCCAGACGAGGATCCGTACCTTGAGCAGGCAGTGTGCCGAGCACGGCTGTCCCTCGTTGTGAACACAGACGTCCTGCTTTCTCCAGTTGCTGAGAGCGACTGGCTCCCGAAAGGCTGCCCTGCTAGTTGGAGGACCTTGTCGGCTTCGGAACAGTCTCCAGGCCCCTCTGGAGCATGGGTGTGATTGCAGGGTTCCTGCAGCTCTGCTGGGACCACGAGTCCTTCAAGGAAGGAAGTGTGAGCCAGAGCTCACCAGGTCCAGAGTCTGAGCTGGTCATGGGCTGGTAGCCTCCAGAGGCTTAAAAAAAGGCAAAGAACACCAGAGAGAAAGAGAAAAAGAGGGGTGTTTATTTATTCCTCTTCTCTTCCAGAGTGACTCTCAGTCAAGTCCAGAGAGCATGAGGCCCCAAAAGGAGCGGGGCTTCTCCATCCCCCGGCAGGTGGGATGGCAGATGGTTGGTGGGGTTGTGACCGGAATGCACCGGTGGCAGGGGGCCGTCACGGGGTCCCCGGGGAAGGGCATGGGCTCAGCCGTGTCTCGGGTCCCCAGGACCCAGGCTAAGCCACGTGGGTGGGCCCTGTCCAGTCCGGATGGCCAGACTCCTGCAGAAGCACTTCTCAGCCGTGGCCCCCTGCCCTGGACTGGCGTGGCCAGCACAGTGACAGGGCGGCCGAGGACAAATGGCCTAGACATTTCTGTCTTTTCACATGTTAGCATTTGGTATCGAGTGCATGGAATGTACCGGAACGGTGTGTCCGCCATCGACATGGAGGGGCTGGATTTGTTTCTCAGGCAATCCTGTATTTTAATTTTAGATGTATTTCCCGAAGCATATTTTTCATAGAATGTAGCATGTAAATAGCTTTTTAAATAACTTCTTTTTTATAAGAGTAAGAGTATCTTTAGGAATTTCTTTCTATAGAGTACTTCATTAACATTTATACAAGTTTTTTGCCAAGTATGATAAATAGTTGGGTTCCAATGCTTTTTCTCTTTTCTTTTTATTATTATTATATTATTTCCTTTTAGGAACTAAGGTATTGCCTGAAAAACAAAGTGATGTGTGTGCAGCCTTACACTCTTTCGAAGCAAACAGTACACAAAAGATCTCTTTCAGACACATGTTGAAGACGAGTCTTCAACTCGAATACCAGCTCTTTGTTTTCCTTCTTGTACGATGAGGGGGTTGGGGAAGACAGTTATTTTACTAGCACCTTGTGAAGTGTTTCTGTGTTTTGTGATGATGTAATTTATTAATGTTTGTAGCTTTTTATATTTGTACATTTCTTACGAGCTTTGTTTATATACCCGTTACCTGGGTGTTACGTCCACAAGAAGAAACAGCTGTACGGAGGCCTTATCAACTCCCGTCTGTCCCATCAGGAGGACCAGGTCCCAGGGGCCAGCGGCTGGGCGGGGAGCATCTCACGGGCTCCCAGACTTCCTCAGAACAGGGGTTTTTAAAGTTTCCTCTCCCCCGTCCTCGTTGAACATTTATATAATCTAACCCGGGCATCAAGCTGTTCTCTCTCTCTCTTTCTTTTTTTATTTTATTTTATTATTATTATTTTGGCAACATGTACATTTCTAACAAAATTTATCGTGGCTATTAAAGTGTTTTATTTCCCAATTCATATTACTCTTGTATTGTCCATGAGGTCTAAGGCAACTTGGATCAAAGTTTTAAAGAAGTAAAGCTATTTCAGGTTTTGTACAGAACCATGTTTGTGTCATCCCTGCCTCATTTGCCATCGATGGCCTGGCCGGATGGGATCTGCAAACGGAGGCGGCTGGGGTGGGGAGTGGGGGGTATGACGGGGTGAGTGCAGGGAGGGTCTGTCTGGGCCCAGCCTGCTTGTGATGCGTACACTGCCTGCACCCCAGAGGGGGAATGGCCCGAGCTGGGGTGCAGGGGACCCCCAGTGGGCCCAGCTGCAGCACTGAGCACTGCTTGAACCCTCAGACCTCCCAACGTCCCCAGATGGGTGGGCTGGTTCACTTGGAGCGAGCACACAGGTGTGCCCCCAGAACGGGGCCTGGCACCCACCAAGGGCATCAGGAGGCCTGTGTAGGAGTTCAGACTAACACAGGCTTGATTTAAAACAAGCAGTGAAAACCAGTAACCCCCTTCTGGGGTTGGGGGCACTGTCCGTGACGGGCACGGGGCAGGGCTGTCGGGGGACCCGAGGCCTGGCTTCAGTTTGGAGAGGTGCAGGCTGGGGGGCTGGTCAGGTCACAGCAGGAATCACAGGGTGCATGTGCACGTGGGCCGGGGCTTCCACTCGCCCCCACCATGCCTCGAAGCCAGAGTCCCCTGTGCAGGGCCTGCCCTGGGGTTCGGGTTTGCGATGCGAGGCAGGTGTGGACAGAGGGTCAGGTGACCGCAGCTCAGGCCCCCTGTGTGCAGGTGGCGGAGCCGGGTTTGCGCCCCCGTCCTGTGCGCACCGAGCCACCCTGGAAGCAGTTTCTCCCGGATCCTCCAAGTGGGGGCCCGGCGGGGAGACCCCGAGCAGAGCGCCGGCCACGCACAGCGCCTCAGTCCCCGGGGGATCACCGCGGGTCGGGGCTGGGGCTGGGCCAAGCCCCCTCCTGCCCGGGCAGGCGGCTGCCACCAGGTGGCGCCCGGGGCCCGCGCTGGCCCTGCCTGAGCTGCTTCTCAGGCCGCTGGGGGCCCTCAGGACCCGGGTCCCCTCCCAAGTTCCCACGAGAGGTAGGTGGCCTTGCACGTCCTCCCTCCAAGACGGATGCTTTCGCCTTCCTGGGCAGCTCCGAGCACTGGGGACAGCGGCAGTCCCTGGGGCTGCTCGGCTCGGGGAGTGGCCCTCCATGCGTCCCCGTCCAGGCCGGGGCTCCCGCCCTTGTCCCCACGTCCAGCCGGGCCCGGGTCTGCAGAGCCCCTAGCCCCGCCGTGGCACTGAGGTGGAGCCCCCACCCCACTATCACTATCACTGCCAGGACCGTGGGACAGCTGAGGCCCCAGGGCCCGCGGAGCCTGACGCTTCTGGGCAGGGGTCCCTGCTCGTGCCTGTGTGTGCAAGGACCCCCGGACGCGAATCTGCGTGCACCCTAGAGGCGACGCACCGCGCGTGTGCGCACCTCTGGGGGCCGCCCCTTGGCCTCACCCTCGGCCCCGCCCCCTCCCCGGGGTGGGTGTTCCGATGCGCCCCCGCCCTCCAGGCACTGACAGGTAGCCCAGTGCCCGTGAACCGGGAGGGAGAGGGCGGAGGGACTCAGCTGCAGGCCCCTCACCGCCCCTTACCTAGCAGTTGGATAAACTGTGGCCCAGGACCTGCCCCCACAATTAAGGCCCCCCAGACCCTCACTGGGCAGGCTGGGGAGGGCCCAGCCCAGCTCGGCCTTCCCCAGTGAAAGGTCAGTCCTCAGCCCCGCATCGAGGCATCTGGGACCCCACCACAGGGCACAGGCCAGACTGGGCACCCCCAGGACCCAAACGCAGAACCCGAGCCCTGGAGGACTCACGACACTGCGGCCTTCCTTGCCCTCTCCCAAGCCCCCACCTCACCCAGCCCAGTCTGCAGGCATCTCTACACACTAAGTACCCTGACACCAAGGGAAAGCTCTGTGGTAGGGAATCGAGTGTTCCGGAAACATCACCGTCATGCCCCAGCCCCTTGGCACTGGGTCCCTTCACTCCCCTGGGTGGAGAGGGCCGGCCTGGGAGGTTTCCTGGAGCTGAGCCACAGAAGATGAAAGTGTCTCCAACAAGGGGCTGGGAGGCCACTGCAGGTAGCAGGCCCTGCAGGTGCAAAGAGCCAGAGGCAGGTGGGCTTCAAGAGGGCAGAAGACAGGGGACCCAAGGGTTGGAGCAAGCGCTGGGGCTGGAGTAGGGCCCAGGGTGGTCCACGCCAGTGGGTGGGATTCCGTGAGCCCTGGAGAGCCAAGGCAGGTTGTGAGCAGACGGAGTGGGTTCCACGGGGGGAGCAGCCTGCTGCAGGGTTAGGGGCGGCAGGGACAAGGGACTCCTGGCTCCTTCCACTCTCTCTCCCCCAGGGCGCTCCCTCTGCTTCTTGCCATCCCGTCCCCTCAGGCACAACTTCCCATCATCTCCATGACTGGCGGGGAGCTCAGCACCTCGCGCTGCCGGGTCTATTTTGCACAGTTCTGCCTGTCAAGGTGCCCAGAACCAATCCCACGGCAGAAAGAGTCCAACGAGAATGCCTGAGGGGCAATATCTGGGGCTACCACCAGGGGGCAGGAGACGGCCAGGAACCACGCGGAACCCCGGGGATCCCCGAAGGCAGCTGTGCAGACGCTCCCGGCTGGGGAAGGCCGATGTGCCTGGTGCTGCCGCTGGGGACGCGGGGGCTGTGGCCGAGAAGCGAAGTAGACGTTAACCAGGACTGTGGACGGACACGCCGGCCCCTTCAGCGCTGTGGCATGGGGTGGGGGTGCGGAGGGAGAGGTGGCGCCGGGGGCAGCACGCTGTGTGTGCGTGTGCGTGTGCGTGTCTTTGAACCCAGGGGTCTCACCCCTCCGTGCATTCACTTGCATCAGTGCTTATTTAAATATCGATTCATTTCCACCTTGCATGCCCCTTCTGTTTTGGAGGGGATCCCCTTTTTGCATGATTCACATTTTTGCAAGATTCACATTCTTTGCAGGCTGTGCTCAGCCGGAGTCGCGTTCCCAGAGCCCGCGGTCAGGGGGCACCTGGGCCGGCCGGGCGAGGCGAGCGCGCAGACAAACGGCCTCCAAGGAGGACCCAGCCTCCCGCGCGCCCTCGAGGCCCTTCCCAGGCCCGAGTCCCGCCGGCCGCCTCATCCAAACAACGCCAGGGACGCCACCTCGGCAGAAAAATGACGCTGTTCCATTAACATCTGACACGGATTTGCAGGCCCCAAACAGACGAGCGCGCGTGTAAACACTGGGCTCCGCGCTGGACCGGCGCCCGGCCCGCGAGGCCGAGTCCTCGTAATTAATGGCCGCTTGCTGGCCCCGCGTCCCGGCCGGTGTTATTTCAAAATGGGAATCCTTCTCGCCCCCTGCAAATGGTATTTACCAAACAGCGGATCTGCCTGCCGGGGGCTTTTAGGAGCAGGAAAAGAGCGGGTGGGGGTGGGGGTGCAGTGTCCAAGCAGAGAAGGGGTACCGTGTGTGTGTGTGTGTGTGTGTGTGTGTGTGTGTGTGTGTGTGTGTGTATGACCTGACTCCACCCAGCTGCAAGATCTCGGCCTCAACTTCCGTCCCTGTAAAATGGGAGCTTCAACTCCCCTTCCCATGGCAATTGGAGAATTGGATGTGACCCTGTTCTGGTTTGCTAATGCTGCTGGAATGCAAAACACCAGAAATGGACTGTCTTTTACAAAAGGGGGGTTTATTTGGTTACACAGTTACAGTCTTACAGCCATAAAATGTCCAAGGTAACACATCAGCAATCGGGTACCTTCACTGGAGGATGGCCAATGGCATCCGGAAAACCTCTGTTAGCTGGGAAGGCATGTAGATGGCATCTGCTCCAAGTTCTGGTTTCAAAATGGCTTCCTCCCAGGACGTTCCTCTTTAGGCTTCAGCTGCTCTCCAAAATGTCACTCTCAGTTGCTCTTGGGGCATTTGTCCTCTCTTAACTTCTCCAGAACAAAAATCTGCTTTCAAAAGCCGTCTCCAAAATGTCTCTGTAAGCTGCAGTTCCTCTCTCAGCTCCTGTGCGTTTTTCAAAGTGTCCCTCTTGGCTGTAGCTCCTCTTCAAAATGTCACTCTCAGTTCCCTCTGTTTGTCACCTCTCTTACATGGCCCCAGTGATCCAATTTAGACCCACCCTGAATGGGTGGGGCCACACTTCCATGGTAATCACCCAATCAGAGTCATCACCCACAGTTGGGTGGGGCACATCTCCATGGACACACTCAAGGAATTACAATCTAATCAACACTGATATGTCTGCCCACACAAGATTACATCAAAGAAAATGGCATTTTGGAGGACATAATACATTCAAACCAGCACAGACCCCCACAGTGTCCCAGCACGGACACACCTGGGCTCAGGCTGGCAAAACAGGAGTTCCATTGGGCAGGGCTAAGTACCTTGGTACCCCATTGCCATTTCTCTTGGATGATCTCTGGGTCCTCACTGCCCCCCCCCCCCCCGAGGGCCAGGTGGCAAGGACACGGGGCACTCTCAGGCCGGTGCTCACCAGCCGTCTGCTCCCACGATGCCTGCACAGCCCTCCTGGCCACCCAGAGGCTGGTGTACCTGTCTGCCCACAGCACTGCCAGCATCATGATTTATCATTTTTCACTTGTTTTCGCAATTTTATTAAGTGTGTGCGGCCACTTCAGAGTTGTTCCAATATATGTCTTTTTGCCGTGGGGAAGGAGACTTTTTACCCTGGTTCATCTAGAATCAGCAAAGCCTCTGATGGATAGCAAAACTCCATCAATGTCCTTGGTCTTCTACTCAAGGAATGATCTTCCAATGTGCACAAATCCTTCACATATTTTGCAGAGTGAGCTTTGATCTGACACATGACCACAGTTGTGTTTTCCAGTTTGTTTCTTTCCTCCCCTTTTGGGTTCATTTCTTTTAGCGTCTAGGAAATCTGTGCAGCTTTGTCTCCAGTGGGCTGTCCAGGGTCGAGGCTGCTCTGTCACCCCAGCTGGGTGGCTGTGGGCTGGGCACCATCTCCCCACATGCTGCCCCCCCCCCGCCCAGAACCCGGGTGGCTGTCTTGCCCCATCGGGGTACTGACGCAGTTAAAGAGATGAGTCACATTAGCTCAGTGACTCATCCATCCGTCCATCCATCCATCCGTCCATCCATCCATCCATCCATCCGTCCATCCATTCATCCATCCATCCATCCATCTGTCCATCTGTCCATCCATCCATCCATCTGTCTGTTCATCCATCTGTCCATCCGTCCATCCATCCATCTGTTCATCCATCTGTCTGTCCATCCGTCTGTCACAGAATTGCACACACAGTGTTTACCAGGATCATTATATTTTCTCAAAAAAAGTTATTTCACCTTTAATCTGGGAAAACACACAGTGCTACTTCCTTACTGCTTACTTTTTATGCCATTTAACTCCAAGCCACTGGAATTTATTGAGAACTGGAGTCCCCCTGATTTTATTGCCTGCCAACACCCTAGTATTTATGGCACATATCAAATAGAAATTTATTTTCCTTATTGGTGGCTCATTCCTGATGGTCATGTATCTGGCTCTTGTAAAAGTTCCAAACAATTTCTTGACTCTTTGCTCCTCCTGGGGTTTCCAGGAGCAATGGCAGGTGGTGGTGGTGGTGGTGTGTGCTTCTGTGAGAAGGAATTCCTGGGGCTCAGGAGATGTGGATGAGGACACCTGATGGAGGATTTTATCGCTTATCGTATTCTGTTTTGAACTCAGGACCATACAGTTTTCATGATGGTTGCTTTATGATTTGTTTTCTACCAACCAAATCCTTTGTGTCCTCCTCAAATTGACATGCTGCAAATCTGTGAGGCAGCTCTGAGGGCAGTTTGAGTGTCTTTGTACTCCATCTGCCATCTCTGCCCATGCAGGAAGGATATGGCCTCCATTTAAACCCTCCCTCCCTCTGTTTATCTCTCCCTCCCTCCCTCCCTCCCTTCCTTCCTTCCTTCCTTCTTTCCTTCTTTCCATTGGGACTTGGGGATTTTCTTGGAGTGGATCAAGGCCTAGTATTGGGTTATTTATAATGTTTTGATGGGTTTTGGTTGGCAGCAGTTTTGGCATTTCTACTGGATGTCATATTCCAGACACATATTCATTTGCTCATCCATCCATCTTTCTGTCTGTCCATCTGTCCATCCATCCATCCATCTGTCCACCCATCTATCTGTCCATCCACCTATCTGTCCATCTGTCCACCCAACCATCTGCCCATCCATCCATCCATCCATCTATCCAACCATCCATCCATCTGTCCATCCATCCATTTGTCTGTCCATCCATCCATCCATCCATCCATTTGTTCATCCATTGTCTTTCCATCCATCCATCCATCCATCCATCCATCCATCGATCCATCCATCTTTCCATCCACCCGTCCATACATCCATCTGTCCATACAGCCATTCATCCATCCTTCCATACGTCCATCTGTCCATCCATCCATCCATCCACCCACCTATCCATCTTTTCAACCTTGTTTAACCTGGCTCCACAGTGTGGCAGGGGACCCTGGGAAGCCTGTGATGGCACAGCCAGTGCCCACGAGAAGCAAGGACTGAGCCTGGGTGTGGCTCTGGGGCCAAGGCTGTTCCCAGTCAAGTCCTGGCCCCCGGGAGCTGTGACCCCTGAACAAATCATGCCACCTCGCCGAGCCTCAGCCTTCTCATCTTCCAAGTCCCCACTTGGAAGGATTTGGAGGATTAAATGGCACAATGCATAGAAAGCAATTGTGATGCAGTGTGACTCTTCTTATCTCAATTCAGGAGGGTGTGGACAGAGCAAGGAGGGAGAAAGAGAAGGCTTCACAGAGCAGGGTGGCATTTGAAGAGTGGAAACTTAGGGCCAGGTGTAGACACAGCACAAGCAGAGGCGCGGTGGGTGGGGTACATGGGACCCAGGGCAGGGGGGCAGGGACAATGGGGAAAGAAACAGGAGCTACAACAGGTCAGGTCTGGGGACCTGGGGGCTGGGCTTTGTAGGCACAGGGGTTCCTGGGGTGGAGGGGCAGGGGCCCCTGGAGAGGTCCAATTAAGGTCCAAGGCTGCTTCCTGGGGTCTCCCAGAGATGGATTTGGGGCCCCTCTTACTGGTTGTCATCAATTTAGGATGCCCAACCGAGATGCTCCTAGTTTTAGGAAACCCCTCCAGGAAACCCCCCTTCCTGGGGCAAACTTCGCTGCTTCCTCCTGGGCTGGGGGAGAGTCATCCTGCTCTGCCCTGTGACCCTGTCCTGGGTTTTACTTTCCCCTCCGTAAAAGGGGAGCAACAGGGAGCCTGAGTAAGCCCAGGTGCCCCCAAGGGCTTTACGTGACCCCCCACCACCACTTCCTCCCCATGCATTTCATTTACAGCCCCCCTCCTTTATCCTTGCACCCTGGGGAAGGGGTGGGCTGCCAAGGCCTCACCCTTGCCGGCTGCCCTCTGCCCCACTCCCCTCCATCTCCCCTCCCTCCTCCTCCTCCTGAATGCAGACATTCTCCAGTCTTAGCGTCCCCCTCCCCGCCACACCACGCAGCACCCCTGGGACCCCCAAAGCTCTGAACACTCCAAATCCTCAATCAAGGCTTGGACTCCAGAGGAGCCTCGGGGACCCATTCTGCCCCACATACACTTGGCCTGGCCCTGCTCTAGTTTCACCAAATCTCACCATCCTGCCTTCCCACCTTGGTTCCCCTCCCTGGGAACCCTCTCCACCCTCTCTGCCCTGTCTCTCTGATTCCCTCCTTCCCCACCACCAACTCCATCTTGGGCATTCTCCAGCTCAACCACCTTCCGTGGCTCCCCGTCACCTGTGGGATCCCAAGTTCCTGACCCTTCACCCTCTCAGGCCTCAGAAACACAGACCCTTCAGTGTGGCCAGTGGGACCCCCCTCTAGGCTCACTTCACCACTGAGGACATCCTGTAGCCCCAACTCTATGCTGGGCAGTGCTGGGGTCATGGGGGCTTGCATGCCCTACTTGTATGCCCTCATGCTGGGTGGGGTGATGTCCTATCTCTTCAGGCTCTGACTGGGAGAAATCTCTGACCTATGCAGAGCTGGGCTGGGGTCCGCCTCCCCCATGTCCAGGGCATTGACTGTGCCCTGGCCTGTGTGTCTCCAGGCCCATCCTGCTCCTGCAACCTGAGGCAGCTCTGGGGGCTTCGAGGACAGTGCCTGGGCCCCAGAGATTGCTGTTCTTGAGGCTGAGCTGCCCCAGCTCCTCCCAGAATGGGGTCTTCACCCCTCTCAGCTTTTCTGGGAGTTTCAACAGGAGTAAAATGCATGAAAAAAATAGCATAAAGGGCAGAAAGAGGGAAATAAAAGGACTGGAGTTTCTTATATTATACCTGGAGTTATTTGAAGATGGACTACAGTGACAATGTGTCAAAGACGCATATTGTAAACTCTAGAGCATCTCCTGAAAAAATAGAGCAAAACAGTAGAGCTGGGGATAAAATGGAATCATAAGATGCTTAAATCAAAAGGAGGCAAGATAAGAAGGAGAAAAAAATCAAAAGAAAAATAGAAAACAAATAGCAGCCATGTTAAACCTAACAGTACAGGTAATTACATTAAATGTAAATAGACTAAAAATTTCAATGAAAAAGGCAGATATTATCAGACTGGACAAAAATGCAAGATCCAGAAATATACTGTCTGTAAGAAATGTCCTTTATATATAAAGATGTAGACAGGTTAAAAGAAAAAGGATGAAAACAGGTATATCATGCAAACACTGATCAAGAAAACTGGAATGGCTATGTTAATTAACTTCAGGTCATCAAATATTTACCAGAAACAAAGAGGGGGCATTTCATAATATTAAAAGGGTCAATTCATCAAGAAGATGTGACAATCTTCCCTAAGTATGTACCCAATAACAGACTTTCAAAATACATGGATCAAAAATGGACAGAGCTGAAATAAGAAACAGATCCAGCTCTGTTCTGGTTTGCTAAGGCTTCCATTTGCAAAATACCAGAAATGGATTGGCTTTTATAAAGGGGGTTTATTTTGTTACAAAATTACAGTCTTAAGGCCATAAAGTGTCCAAGGTAAGTCATCAGCAATAGGGTACTTTCCCTGGAGAAAGGCCATTGGCATCTGGAAAACCTCTGTCAGCTGGGAAAGCTCGTGGCTGGCGTCTGCTTGCTCCCAGGTTGTGTTTCAAAATGGTGTTCTCCAAAATGTTGCTCGTGGGCCATTTTGTCCTCTCTTAGCTACAGCTGCTCTTCAAAATGTCACTCTTAGCTGCTCTGAGGCCCTTCTGTCAGTGAACTCCTTTATAGGACCCCAGTGATCCAATTAACACCCACCCTGAATGGGTGACGTAACACCTCTATGGAAAGTATCCAATCAAATGTTTCACTCACAGTTTATTGAGTCACATCTCCATGGAAGCACTCAAAAAATTCCAATCTAATCAACACTAATACATCTGCCCCCATAAGATTGCATCAAAGAACATGGCATTTTCTGGGGGACATAAGATCACCAAACCAGTACAAGCTCATCTCCAGGTGGAGACTTTGATGCTCCTCTCTCAGTAATTGAATGAACAAGTATACAAAATCACTTAAGGCATAAAAAACATAAATGACACTATTAATTCACTTAAAGGAACTGACACTGATAGATCACTATACCCAATAACAACAGAATAAACACTCTTTTAAAGTGTTTGTGGATTGTATCAAGATAAACTATGCTGAGCAGTAGACAAGCCTCACTGAGTTTTAAAAAATTGAAATCAGGCAGTATGATCTCTGACTACAATGGAATTAAATTAGAAAACAATATGTAAAGATATCTGAAAAATTCCCAAATATTTAAAATTAAGCAACACACTTCTACATAGCTATCAAAGAAGAAATCACAAGAGAAATTAGAAACTATTCAAATATTTTTTGAATGACAATGACAATGGAAACACAGCATAACAAAGTAGTAAGACACAGCTAAAGCAGTTGTTAGAGGGAAAGTTCATAGCTTAAAAGGTTTATAATAGAAAAGAGGAGAGGTCTCAAATCAGTAGCCTGTTGCACCTTAAGAAGCTATTAAAAAAAGAGTAAACATAAGGAAAGAAAGAATACTGATAAAAGCAGAAATCAATGAGGAAAACAGAAAAACATTAGAGAAAATTGGGGAAATAAAAAATTGGTTCTTTGAAAAGATCAATAACATTGACAAACATCTACTTAGACAGAATGAGAAAAAAATGGAGATGATGCCAATTACCAATATCACAAATGGGAGAGTGGCCATTCCTATAGATCCTGTGGATGTTACAATAATAGGGACTATTATGAGCAACTTTATGCAAATAAGTTTGATAACTTAGTTGAAATGGACAAATTCCTTGAAAGAGACAAACAACCAAAATGGATGCAGGAAGAAACAGAAAATTTGATTAGTGCATCATGTATTAAAGAAACTGAATTTGTAAGTAAAAAGCTTTCCCACAGTCAGTAAATTTCAGGACCAGGAGGCTTCAATGGTGAATTCTAGTAAGCATTTTATAAAGAAATAATACATAATTTCTTTCAGAAAATAGAGGAAGAAGCAACACTTCTCATTTTATGAGGCCGGCATTGCCCTGATATCAAAACTGGAGAAATTATAAAGAAAACCACAAAACTATATCCCTTATTGTTGGGGACTGATTACGTACCCCCACAAAAGCACACTCAGATCCCAAATTGTCTCTCATCTGCAGCTCCTCTCTCAGCTTCTGTGCATTCTTCAAAGTGTCCCTCTTGGCAGTAGCAAGCTCATTCCTTCTGTCTGAGCTTTTGTAGGGCTCCGGTGAACCCATTTGTAAATAGAACATTTATTAAGGTTAAGATGTACCCAAACAGAATGAGGGTGGGGTTTATTCCAATATAGCTGAAGTCCTTAGGATCAAAGGAAATTGGACACTGAAAGAAAAACCACATGGAACAACCAGAAGCTGGAATTCAACACAACCCAGAAGAGAAAAGAGGGCATGCTGCCATGTGATGATTGCAGATCAGCCAGAAGATACTGGGTGCTGCTATGACAAACACTAAAAATTTGGACATGGCTTTGGAATTGGATAATGGATAGAGGCTAGAACAATTGTGAGGAGCTTGAAGAAATATGGACATTAAATGTACATCTGATGAGGCCTTACCTTAGAAGGGAAAAACAAATGTGTGTTTGGAAACTGGAAGAAAAGTGATCTTTGTTGTAAAGTAGCAGAGAACTTGGTGAAATTGAGTTCTGATGTTGGTTGGAAGGCAGAACTTGAAAGCAATGAACTTGGACAGTTAACTGAGATTGCCAAGCTAAGAAGGTGCAGCCGAGTAGTAAAATGCAAGAGGAAAAGGATAAGATGAAAATTAAACTCCTAAGCACAAAGGAACCAGCGATTGATGATTTTAAAGACTCTCAGCCTATCCAGATAGCATGCTCTGAGATGAGGGCTCCATCAGGGACCTCCATGAGCTTTCAGGAAGTGAGTCCCCAGAGGACAGAGTTCCATGTGCTGAAGGAGGTGTGGCTGAATGTGGATCCAGTCAGCCATTTCAGTGGAAGTCAGGATTGGAAATGCAATTATCCAGGGAGGCTCCATGGAATGCTCTATTGTCTGATGGTTTGTACTCCCTGGAACTGCACACAAAGCCAACAAGGTTTTTGCAAAATTTCTATGAACAGAAGCAGTGCCTAAAAAGGACAGATAAGTGATTGTTCCAGTTTGCTAATGCTGCTGGAATGCAAAACACCAGAAATGGATTGGCTTTTATAAAAGGGGAGTTATTTGGTTACACAGTTACAGTCTTAAGGCCATAAAGTGTCCAAAGTAAGTCATCAAAAATCGGGTACCTTCACTGGAGGATGGCCAATGGTGTCCAGAAAACCTCTGTTAGCTGGGAACGCATGTAGCTGGCATCTGCTCCAAGTTCTGGTTTCAGAATGACTTTCTCCCAGGACGTTCCTCTCTAGGCCACAGCTCCTCTTAAAAATGTCACTCTCAGTTGCTCTTGGGGTGTTTGTCCTCTCTCAGTTTCTCTGGAGCAAGAGTCTGCTTTCAATGGCCATCTTCAAACTGTCTCTCATCTGCAGCTCCTCTCTCAGCTCTGATACATTCTTCAGTGTCCCTCTTGGCTGTAGCAAGCTCGCTCCTTCTGTCTGAACTTATATAGTGCTCTAGTAAACTAATGAAGGCCCATGCCAAATGGGTGTGGCCACACCTCCATGGAAATTATCCGATCAGAGTAATCACCTACAGTTGGGTGGGATGCATCTCCGTGGAAACACTCAAAGAATTACAACCTAATCAACACTGATATGTTTACCCACACAAGATTGTATCAAAGATAATGGCATTTTGGGGGACATAATACATTCAAACTGGCACAGTGATGAAATGAAGGAAGGCTGACTTCAAGTGCAGTACCATGGAAGCCAAGATCTAGAATGAGGACATCTCAAGCCAAGAGAGCACACATACCCATATGTATGGAAAGGTAGGTTTGCCACTGTGTTTGGAGGGAGCGAGCTATCTGTCCTGGTGTTTGGAGGGCCTTGTCTCCATTGTGCATGGAGGGTGCTACCACCCCAAAGCTCAGAGATGTGGGGTCTGTGCCCTGGTGTTCACGAGGAACCTGGTCACTGTTCCAGTGCACAGAGAGAGTGGGCTCTACACCCCAGTGTTTGGGGAGAGTACAGTTGTTGTGCAAGCACTTGGGAGAGGTGGGTCTGCTGCTCTGTCAGTCTGGAGAACAAAGAATCAAGCCACAGGTGGCTCTCAGAGCTTGAGATTTCATGGAGTTTGCCCCTCATGAGACTTGTGACCCCTGGAGAAGCAAGAAGCTGGAATCAATGGAACCTGGAAGAGAAAGGAGAAGATGCCACCATGTGCATTGCTATAGAACCCCAAAGATTGCAGGCAGCCAGAAGATACCAACCCCAGAAGGACGCAAGACTTCTGGCCTCTGAAATCATGAGCCCATGAATTACTGTTGTTAAGACAACCCATTGTACAGTATTTGTTTTAGCAGCTGAGAAACTAAAGCACTTATGAATATAGAAACAAAGATTCTCTATAAATTATTAGAAAATCAGATCCAGCAATATATAAAAATGGGTAAGTCATCATTCTTTTTTTCCATTTTTATTGAGATTGTTCAGATAACATAGAATCATCCAAAGATCCAAAGTGTACAATCACTTGCCCCTGGGTACCCTCATACAGCTGTGCATCCATCACACTTAATTTTTGTTCAGTTTTTAGAAACTTTTCATTACTCCAGACAAGAAATAAAGTGAAAGATGAAAAAAGAAAAAAAGAAAAGGAAACTCTAATCCTCCCCTATCCCTAACCAACCCCCCTCAATTGTTGACTCATAGTATTGATACAGTATATTTGTTACTGTTTATGAAAAAATGTTGAAATACTACTACTGTAGTATATAGTTTGTAATAGGTATATAGTTCACTCAGTATATTGCCCTCCAGGTTTTGTCATCAACCCATTTTTTTTTAAATATGGTTTTGTTCACTCACCATACATTCCATCCCAAGTAAATAATCGATGGTTCTCTGCATGGTCATACATTTATGTGTTCACCACCTTCACCACTATCTATATAAGGGCATCTACATTTCTTCCACCAGGCAGGAGGGAGAGTCAAAGAAGGTAGAGAGGCAAAAGAAAGAGGAAAAAAGGAAAAAAAAATGACAGCTAGGAAGCAGCAAAAGGAAAAATGACCTTAAATCAAAGTAGAATAAAGAATCAGACAATACCACCAATGTCAAGTGTCTAACATGCCTCCCCTCTCCCCCTCTCTTATCTGCATTCACCTTGGTATATCACCTTTGTTACATTAAAGGAAGCATAATAGAATGATTCTATTAGTTACAGTCTCTAGTTTATGCTGATTGAATCCCTCCCCCAATGCCTCCCCATTTTTAACACCTTGCAAGGTTGACATTTGCTTGTTCTCCCTTGTAAAAGAACATATTTGTACATTTTATCACACTTGTTGAATACTCTAGATTTCACCAAGTTACACAGTTCCAGTCTTTATCTTTCCTCCTTTCTTGTGGTGTCTCACATGCTCCCCATCTTCCTCTCTCAACCGTATTCATAGTTACCTTTGTTCAGTGTACTTACATTGTTGTGCTACCATCTCCCAAAATTGTGTTCCAAACCACGCACTCCTGTCTTCTATCATCCTGTAGTGCTCCCTTTAGTATTTCCTGTAGGACAGGTGTCTTGTTCACAAAGTCTCTCATTGTCTGTCAGAAAATATTTTGAGCTCTCCCTCATATTTGAAGGACAGCTTTGCTGGATATAGGATTCTTAGTTGGTGGTTTTTCTCTTTCAGTATCTTAAATATATCGCACCACCTCCTTCTTGCCTCCATGGTTTCTGCTGAGAGATCCACACATAGTCTTATTAAGCTTCCTTTGTATGTAATGGATCACTTTTCTCTTGCTGCTTTCAGGATTCTTTCTTTGTCTTTGACATTTGATAATCTGATTATTAAGTGTCTTGGCGTAGGTCTATTCATATCTCTTCTTGAGTACGCTGCTTCTTGGATCTGTAATTTTATGTCTTTCATAAGAGATGGGAAATTTTCATTAATTATTTCCTCTATTATTGCTTCTGCCCCCTTTCCCTTCTCTTCTCCTTCTGGGACACCAATGATATGTACATTATTGTACTTTGTTTCATCCTTGAGTTCCCGGAGACATTGCTCATATTTTTTCATTCTTTTCTCCATCTGCTCCTTTGCGTGTAGGCATTCAGGTGTTTTGTTCTCCAGTTCCTGAGTGTTTTCTTCTGCCTCTTGAGATCTGCTGTTGTATGTTTCCATTGCGTCTTTTATCTCCTGTGTTGTGCCCTTCATTTCCATAGATTCTACTAGTTGTTTTTTTGAACTTTTGATTTCTGCCGTATATATGCCCAGTGTTTCCTTTACAGCCTCTATCTCTTTTGCAATATCTACTCTAAACTTTTTGATTTGATTTAGCATTAGTTGTTTAAATTCCTGTATCTCAGTTGAAGTATACGTTTGTTCCTTTGACTGGGCCATAACTTTGTTTTTCTTAGTGCACGTTGTAATTTTCTGTTGTCTAGGCATGGTTTCCTGGGTTATCCAAATCAGGTTTTCCCAGACCAGAACAGGCTCAGGTCCCAGAGGGAAGAAATATTCAGTATCTGGTTTCCCTGTGGGTGTGTCTTAGAAAATTGCTCCACCCTTTGATGCCTCAGGTCACTGTGCTTTTCTGCCCAGCAGGTGATGCCTGTTAGCCTATAATTCTTGAATGGTGTGGGGAGGTATGGCCGTGTTCCCCCAGGCTCTGGGGTCTGGTTCTGAATGGAAAGGGCCCCACCCCTTTCCTCCTAGAGAAGACAGACCCCCCAGGTGGAGGTCATTAGCATTTTAATGGTCTCGCTCTCTGCTTGTGCTGTCTCCACCCTTCCCCAATTCACAGCCCTGGAAACTGAAAATGACTGGGGCTTTCTCCACTGAGTCGAAAAAGAAACAGATAGTCCCCTTCAGACCCAGTCCAAGGCGACCCTCCGGCTCTCCAAGGTCAGTCGTCACCCAAAGCTTCTGTCTGTTTTTTGGGGATGCGTACCTGTAGTGAGCAGTTCACACTCGCTACTTAAAACCCCAGTTGGAGCTCAGCTGAGCTGTATTCACTTGCTGAGAGAGAGCTTCTCTCTGGCACCATGAGGCTTCGCAGCTTGGGCTATGGGGGAGGGGGTCTCACGACTTGGATCCGCAGGTTTTACTTACAGATTTTATGCTGTGTTCTCTGGCATTCCTCCGAATTCAGGTTGGTGTATGATGAGTGGATGGTCTCGTTTGTCCCCCTGCAGTTATTCTGGATTATTTACTAGTTGTTTCTGGTTTTTTGTAGTTGTTCCAGGGGGACTACTTAGCTTCCACTCCTCTCTATGCCGCCATCTTGCCCCGCCTCCTCCTAATTCATCATTTTTAAATGGGGTACAATATTGCCAAGAAGGCAATATTGGTTTAGCATTCTAAAGTCAATCAATGTAATTCAACATATTAAGAGAATAAAGAGGAAAACACTATGATCATTTTAATAGAGTTAAAAAAAGAGCACTTGATAAAATTCAGCACCCATTCAAGACAAAAACTTACAGGAAACTACAAGTAAAAGGGAATGTCTTCAACATAAGTATGCATGTATGCATACTTCATGGTGAGAAGACTGCTTTCCCCCAAGAACAGAACTGAGGTAAGAATATCCACTGCTAGCATTTCTGTTCAACATACCCAGAGCAATTAGGCAAGTAAAAGAAATAAAAGTCCTACAGATTAGGTGGCATTCACAGAAATATTGAAATTCCTAAGGCATCTAAAGAAGATCTACTTGAATTGTTTTAAGTAAAAACCTGGAACATGAATCAGCAGGGGATCTATAAATTTTATGTGTATTGGCCAATTACAGAGATAAGGAGGAAAAAGTTTTAAGGCAAGGGAGTTTTGTAAAGGCCAAGTTATCAAGGCCATAGGATACAGGATCAATAGAAAAAATCAATTATATTTCTTTATATTAGCAATGAACATCTGGAAAACAAAATTAAAAAGCAATACTTTTCACAATAGCATAAAAACATGAATTTTTTAGGGATGGATTTAACAAAAATATGTGCAAGACCTAAACACTGAAAACTACAAAACTATTGAAATAAAAAAGACTTAAATAAGTAGAGAGATAAATTGTGTTCATGAGTTGGGAGAATCAGTATTTTTAAGATGTCAATTCTCCCCAAATTGATCAATTCATTTATTGCAATTCAAATCTTACCACATTTTTTGGCAGAAATTGACATAGAAATGCAAAGTACTCCGAATAGCCCAACCAGACAATTTTTTAAAAGAAGAACAAAATTACAGGACTTACACTGATTTCAAGATTTGACTTAAAGTTATAAAGCCTTGTTATAAATCTAAGTAAAAAAGATAATGTAGGAGATACAGGAAAATTTAACAATGGAATGTGGAGACATTAATCCATATGCTTATAGATTGGATGGATAGTGCTTTCCTTTTAAGGCTTGGAAAATGTTGTGTCACTTCCTTCTGACCTCCATGGTTTCAGATGAGGAATCTGCTGTCATCTAATTGATGTTCTTTGTAAGTAACGTGTCTTTTCACCATGACTTTTTAACAGAAGTTATCTTTGTCTTTAGTTTTCATGAGTTTAATTAAGGTGTGTCCTGGTGTAAATTCAATTTAGAAAGGAAACTCTTTTCAACAAGTGGTGCTGGAAGAACTAGATATCTGCCTGGAATTAAAACCATAAACTTTGACCCTTATATCACACCATACACAAAAATTAAGTCCATGGGGATCATAGACCTGAACTTAAAAGGTAAGACTATACAACTTACCGAAGAAAACATAGGAGAAAATCTTCATATTTTTCTGCAAAGATTTCTCAGCCTGGGCAAAAAAAGAATGGAACATAAAATTAAAAATGGACAAAATGTACTGCATCAAAACCAAAATATTTTGCTCTGAAAATTTCCAATAAGAAAATTAAAAGATAAACCACATGAAAGACATAAATCTCAGAAGCTAGGTGGACCTCAAATAGGATAAATCCAAAGAAATTCACACCAGGGCACACCTTAATTAAACTCTTGAAAACTAAAGACAAAGATAACTTCTGTTAAAAAGTCATGGAAAAAAGACACATTACTTATAAAAGAACATCAATTCAAATGACACCGTGTGTGTGATTGTGAAAATGTTGTGGATCTCACTCCCTTTATCCAGTGCATGGATGGATGAGTAGAAAAATGGGGACAAAAACTAAATGAAAAATAAGGTGGGATGGGGAAGATGGAATGATTTGGGTGGTTTTTTTTACTTTTATTTTTTATTCTTATTTTCATTCTTTTTGGAGTAATGAAAATGTTCAAAAATTGACTGTGGTGATGAATGCATAACTATGTGATGGTACTTGAACAGTTGATTGTATACCACGGATGATTGTATGGTACGTGAATATATCTCAATAAAACTGAAAAAAAGAAACAAAAAATAATTGCTAAAAGGAAGCTCTCCAACAGAAAGAGATTAACAGAAGACTGTGACCTTCTGAAAGGAAAGAATAACAGAATAGGTAAAAATAGAAATAAACATAGTGAACTATCCTCCCAGAATTTCATTAATCATATTGTATGGTTCAAGCAAAAGTTACAGCATCCACAAAGGTGGTGCTCAGTATATGTGGTTGAAAATATATTTATGATAAGTACATATATATATATATATTTGTTGTTGAATTCATTTATTTGAATCATGATAAGTATATTTTAAAATTTGGGAAGGTAAAGGAAGACTAAATGGAAGTAAGGCTTCTACGTGTCACTCAAATTAGTAAAATGTCTGCACCAGGAGGCTGTGATAAGGTCTATTATTCAAAATATTACAAATAAATAAAAATGGAACTGTCAAAAATGTTCAAGTTACCCACAGGAAGGCAAGACAAAACAAATGAAAAAACAACAAACAAAAGGAACAAATAGAAGATAATAAACTGGCAGACTTATCAGCAATATCAACATACCAGTAATTGCTTTAAATGTAAATGGTCTAAATAACACAGAATTAGGTGTCTTGATTGTGGCGGTAATTACATTAAACTACATGTGATAAAATTACATAGATACACACACACACACATGCACATGCAACAAATGCATGAATAAGTCCTATAGATTGTATCAATATAAATATCCTGGTTTTGATATAGTACTGATGTTATACAAGACGTTTACACTGTGGTAGGCTAGGTGAAAGGTGAAGGGTCTATGGGACCTCCCTGTACATTTTTTTTTTTGCAACTTGCTTTGAATCAGCAATTGTGCCAGTTCAATGTATTATGTCCCCCCAAACACCATTATCTTTGATGCAATTTGTGTAGGCAGACATATTAGTGTTGATCAGATTTTGGAATCTTTTGGGTGTTTCCATGGAGATGTGATTCAATCAACTGTGGACAGGACCTTTGGTTGGATAATTTCTGTGGAGGTGTGGTCCCACCCCTTCAGCGTGGGCCTCAATGAGTTTACTGGAGCACTATATAAGCTCAGACAGAAGGAGCAAGCTTGTTACAGCCAAGAGGGACACTTTGAAGAATGCCACAGGAGCTGAGAAGAGAGGAGCTGCATATGAGAGACAGTTTGAAGACAGCCACTGAAAGCAGACTTTTGCTCTGGAGAAGCTAAGAGAGGACAAACGTCCCAAGAGCAATTGAGAGTGACGTTTTGAAGAGGAGCTGCAGCCTAGACAGGAACATCCTGGGAGAAAGCCATTTGAAACCAGAACTTGGAGCAGATGCCAGCCACATGCCTTCCCAGGTAACAGAGGTTTTCCGGACACCATTGGCCATCCTCCAGTGAAGGTACCCAATTGTTGATGCATTACCTTGGACACTTTATGGCCTTAAGACTGTAACTGTGTAACCAAATAAACCCCCTTTATAAAAACCAGTCCATTTCTGGTGTTTTGCATTCTGGCAGCATTAGCACACTTGAACAACAATTATTTTTAAATAAAAAGCTAAAAACTCACAGTTCAGAGAAAAAGAATATCTAAATAGAACTTGTATATCCAAAATACACAAAGAACTCTTACAATGCAGTAATACAAAGACAACCCCCAAAAAATGGGCCAAAGGTTTGAAAGACCCTTGTTAGAAGAAGATATTCAAATGGCCAAAAAGTACACAAACAGATGCTCAGCATATTCGTCATGGAAATGTGAATTAAAGCCATAATATTAGGCCACTCACTGCCCATCCATTAGGAGAGTGACAATATCACATGTTGGACATGTGGAGCAACTGGAACTCTTCTACACTGCAGACAGCAGTATGAAATGGGTCCCACTCTGTCAAACATTCTGGTGGTTTCTTATTAAGTTAAACACATACCCAATCATTGCTTGTTAGGTATTTACCCAAGAGACATGAAAACCCATGTCCACGCAGAGACCTTGGCCAGTTTGAATGTGTTATGTCCCCCAAAACTCCATTATCTTTGATGTAATCTTGTGTGGGCAGATGTTATCAGTGTTGATTAGATTGTAATTCTTTGAGTGTTTCCATGGAGATGCACCCCACCCAACTGTGAGTGATGACTCTGACTGGATAATTTCCATGGAGGTGTTACCCCACCCGTTCAGGGTGGGTCCAAATTAAATCACTGGAGCCATATAAATGAGCTGACAAACAGAAGGATCTCAGTGCAGCTGAGAATGACATTTTGAATAAGAGCTACAGCCAAGAGAGACACTTTGAAGAATGCACAGAAGCTGAGAGAGGAGCTCCAGATGAGAGACATTTTGGAGATGGCCTTTGAAAGCAGACTTTTGCTCTGGAGAAGCTAAGAGAGGACAAACACCTCAAGAGCAACTAAGAGTGACATTTTTGAGGAACTGCAGCCTAGAGAGGAACATCCTGGGAGAAAGCCATTTTGAAACCAGAACTTGGAGCAGATGCCAGCCATGTGCCTTCCCAGGTAACAGAGGTTTTCCGGATGCCAATTGCCATCCTCCAGTGAAGGTACCCAATTGCTGATGATTTACTTTGGACACTTTATGGCCTTAAGACTGTAACTGTGTGACGAAATAAACCCCCTTTATAAAAGCCAGTCCATTTCTGGTGTTTTGCATTCTGGCAGCACTAACAAACTAGAACAACAATTATTTTTAAATAAAAAGCTAAAAAGTCACAGTTTAGAGAAAAAGAATATCTAAATAGGTAGGACTTGTATATCCAAAATGTGCAAAGAACCCTTACAACTCAATAATAAGAAGACAACCCAATAAAAGTGGGCCAAAGGTTTGAAAGACCCTTGTTAGAAGAAGATATTCAAATAGCCAAAAAGTACATGAACAGATGCTCAGCATATTAGTCAGGGAAATGTGAATTAAAGCCATAATGATACGCCACTCACTGCCCATCCATTAGGAGAGTGACAATATCACATGTTGGACATGTGGAGCAACTGGAACTCTTCTACACTGCAGACAGCAGTATGAAATGGGTCCCACTCTGTCAAACATTCTGGTGGTTTCTTATTAAGTTAAACACATACCCAATCATTGCTTGTTAGGTATTTACCCAAGAGACATGAAAACCCATGTCCACGCAGAGATCTGCACTCAAATGGCCATCATGGCTTTATTTATAATGCACTCCAACTTAAATAGCCCAGACATCCAGCATCAGGTGACTGGATAACCACATGCTGAACCATACGTACCATGGAATACTGCTCAGTGATAAAAGGGAATGGACTCCTGAAACAGGCAGCAACAGCAGGGGAGAGCCCCAAAGCCATGATGCTGAGTGAAAGAAGCCAACATAAAACAGGACATATGTGGTGATTCCATTTGTGTAAAATTCTCAAATGGGGAGACTTGCCCGATGGTGACGAGATCGATGACTGGTTGCCTGAAGCCAGGGCTGGGGCTGGGGATAACTACAAAGGGGTGTGCAGGAATTTCACAGGGTGATGGGAGAACTCCAGATCTCGAATGTGGCGGAGGCCAAAATGCACCAGACAGTGCACTTAAAATAGGTGAATTTCATGGTCTGTAGATCCTACCCCAAGAGAGGTTTTTTAAAAACACCTTCCTTGATGTTTGACTTGTGGAGTTTCTATTGGGGTTAATCGTAAGGTTTTGGTAATGGATGGTAGTGATGGTGGCAGGACACTGTGCACATAACAGCACTGAATCAGATACATGCATGTGATTAAAAGGGGGAAATTTTAGGTTGTATATATGTTACTGAAATAAAATTTTTAAAGAAACAGGACATTACAACACAAACAGTTAATCCCATTGCAAACAATGGATTATAGCTAATAATATAATGATTAAAATGTTCTTTCATGAGTTGTAACAAATGCACCACACGAATGCAAGGTGTTAATAATAGGATGGTATATGGGAACTCTGTTGTATTTTATGCACTATTGTTCTGTCTCCCAACTTCTGTGATAAAAACAAACACCTTCCTGCCTCTGCCCCTTATTTAAGGCCTAAATCCAACGCTATCAACAGTCTCCAGCAGCCTTGCTAGACTCGGCCCCTGCAATTTCTTCTAGCACGAAACCTGAAATCCTCTACACCTCCTTGTCTCCTTGTTAGGACACTGTGCTGGTTTGGATGCATTATGCCCCACAAAACTCCATGTTTTTTCATGCAGTCTTGTGGGGGCAGATTTATTAGCGTTGACTAGATTTTAATTCTTTGATTGAGTGTTTTCACGGAGATGTGACTCAATCAACTCTGGGCGAGATCTTTCATTGGATTATTTCCGTGGAGGCGTTGCCCCACCTGTTCAGGGTGGGTCTTGATTGGATCACTGGAATACTTTAAAAAGAGCCACACAGGCCCAGATGCTTGCTGCAGATGAGAGACAGTTTGAAGACGGCCTTTGAAAGCAGACTTGTGCTCCAGAGAAGCTAAGAGAGGACAAATGCCCCAAGAGCAACTGAGAGTGACATTTTGAAGAGCAGCTGCAGCTCACAGAGGACAAAACACCCCAAGAGCAAAATTTTGGAGAAAGCCATTTTGAAACGCCACCTGGGAGCAAGCAGACACCAGCCACGTGCCTCCCCAGCTAACAGAGGTTTTCCAGACGCCATTGGCCATCCTCCAGTGAAGGTACCCGATTATTGATGTGTTACCTTGGACACTTTATGGCCTTAAGACTGTAACTTCGTAAACAAATAAACTCCCTTTATAAAAGCCGATCCATTTCCAGTGTCTTGCATTCTGGCAGCATCAGCAAACCAGAACAGGCACCATGCAAAGTTCAGATCCTCTGCAGATCCCCTCCCCAGCCTTCACTCGACCTAGAAGTCTCCACACTTTACCTGTCAGATCCCTACTTTTGATTCTACGCTTGGTCGCAGGCATCATTTTCTCCTCCAGAAAGTTTTGTCTGATCCGCTGGTGGGTCTCCAGCCCCCATGTCCCGTGCACAGCACTGACCTGCTGTTCTGTTTTTCTAGGATGCACAAAGCCCCTCCACCTGGGGTCTCCTGGTGGTTCTGACAGCTTGTCTGAGCAGTCCTGAAGGAAGCTGCAGAGAGCTTTCTCTCTACAGGAGAAGGAAACCTGTGTCCAATCTCGTCAGTGGCCATACCTGTATTTGGAAATGTAAGCCCAACAGGTGGGGAGGGTCTTGGATGTGGGGCTTCAGGACCGATTCCTTAAAAGGTTTTGCAAAAACATGCTAAATTGACCGTGCAATTGCGAGACTGAGTTGTTCTCTGGTGGAAATTACTCAGCCATTTGGTTTTTATTTTTGCAAAAGCAGATTGGCCCTTTTGAGCAACTCACTCAATATGCCTCGCCATCAAAGCCACAGGAAGATATGTTCTGAATTCTCTGTAAAACCCCCATGTAAACACCAGGCTTACGGATAATTGCAACAAAACACCATCTCCTCTCCCAGCGCCTTCACATGCAATTTCCTCCCTGACTACCGCGTGTAAACACGGGGACTGGCCCGGGCTGCCTGCCCCCATGGCACACACCGCCCAAAGCTCCGAGGGTCTCCAAATGTGCCACTTCAGCTCACACCCCAAACAGACAGAGGCAGGCCTTTTCCCACCTCAAGTCCTTGGAGAGCGGGGCTCCCCATCTTTCCCGGGTAATTCTTACTCATTTTCCAGTTTTGAGCTCAAAAGTCACTTCCTGACAGCTCAGCCGGAGCAGCTGCCTCCTGGCCCAGCCTCCCACCCCCACCGCCCTAACTCGAAACCCTCCCACGGAACCCATCGCCCCAGGAGACAAGTTGTCCTCTTTCCCTGGCCTATTTGCCAACAGTCTTCCACAACTCCCACCCAAGCCCCTTCGCGTTGCCTGGGCACCTTCTCCTGGGGCTCACTGACACTCATACTCAGCATTCACCATCCGGCAAGAAGCCTTTTAGGATGTTGTAGTCAAGTTAGGGACCCCGACTCAGAGTGTTCTTAAATTTAACCTACATTCCCCAGGGAGATGAACCCACTGTGAAGAGGATCTCTTAATCCCTGGAAGCCCGGAGACAGCGGAAACTGGAAGAGCCGACGAAGGGAAAGTACCCGGCCATATGTCAGAGACAGGCATGGGCGGCAGCAGAAGTCAGGCTCCTGGAGAAAGCATGTCTGAGGCACAGTATCTAGATTTTGGACTTCTTCTAGCCTCGAAATAGTAAGCTGATAAATTCCTGTTGTTTAAGCCAAAACATTGTGTGGTATTTGTCCCAGGAGCCAGGCAAAATAAGACACCAAATCTCCCCAGCAGGGACAAATGTCCCTTGCTTCGAACTTTTCTGTCTCAGCCGTCATTGCCTTGGCCTTCCATTAGTGACTTGTGTGTGTGTGTGATTTACTCTTGTCCTTCCCTGGCTTGGGTGACCCTTGAGGGTGGTGTGTTTGGGGACTGGCAGAGGGTGAAACTGTGAATATTTGCAGGATGTTCAAACAGAAGTTTCAGCTGAAGCCCCCACAGATGGTAGATGGAAATTCCAAAGCCAAATTCAGAATTTACATGAAAAGTATTTGTTCTAGTTTGCTAATGCTGCCATTAAACAAAACACCAGAAATGGATTAGCTTTTATAAAGGGCATTTATTTGGTTACACAGTTATAGTCTTAAGGCCATAAAATGTCCAAGGTAACACATCAACAATTGAGTACCTTCACTGGAGGATGGTCAATGGTGCCCGGAAAACCTGCGTTAGCTGGGAAGGCACATGGCTGGCGTCTGCCCCAAAGTTCTGGTTTCAAAATGGCTTTCTCCCAGGATTTTCCTCTCTAGGCTGCAGTTCCTCAAAAATGTCACTCTTAGTTGCTCTAAGGGCATTTGTTCTCTAGCTTCTCCAGAGCAAAAATCTGCTTTCAATGGCCGTCTTCAAACTGTCTCTCATCTGCAGCTCCTCTCTCAGCTCCTGTGCATTCTTCAAAGTGTCCCTCTTGGCTGTAGCAAGCTTGCTCCTTCTGTCTGAGCTTTTATAGTGCTCTAGTAAACTAATCAAGGCCCACACTGAATGGGCAGGGCCACATCTCCATGGAAATTATCCAATCATAGTCATCACCCACAGTTAGGTGGGTCACATCTCCATGGAAACACTCAAAGAGTTACAGTCTAATCAACACTAATATATCTGCCCACACAAGATTACATCAAAGATAATGGCATTCAGGGGACATAATGCATTCAAACCAGCACAGTATTTGAGAGCAGTTTCTCTGACATGGGACCCTCAGCCTGATGATGTCTGTGGACAGGGGACTTTGGGTGACTATTTCCCTGGAGAGCTGAGAAGTTGTGCCTTCCTTCACTTCACACCCAGTGAGGGGCTCCTGCGGGACCCCTGGAGGCCTTTTCTCTGTGGCTGGGAGGAGCTGGGGAGGGGCCCAGGGGGCTGCCTGGAGGCCCGAGGATGGAGATGGGCAGAGGGGGCTCCCCTCTGCCTTCCAGAACCTGCCATCCCCTGTGCTGTTGGCTTGGGCGTCTGTGCGTGGCATCTCCCAGCCCCGTGCCATGCAGATGGCGCCTGCCACGCAGGACGATGCGGGAGTTGGAGGCGGTACTGCCCTCGAAGTGAGACCCACCTGCTGGGGCAGCAGGAGACGAGCAGGGGTCAGGGTTGCACTCCCAGAGGCCGTGGCCCCTGCCAGCTGACCACAGCTTTCTGGCTCCCGAGCAGAAACTGAGAATGATGAGGGTGGCACGGCCCATTCCTTCTGGGATGTGGGAAGCCACGGGGCCTGCTGGATTCCCAGCCAGGGCCCCCCACCTCCCAACATTCACTGCTCAAGTCCAGTGACATCTATAACGATGTGGACACTGGGAGGTGAGTGTGCAGCCTGGGCAAGGCCGTCATTCATTTATTCATTCATTCATTCACTTGTTGCTCACCCAGCAGTTACTGCTAGCTCAGAGGAGTCCCTGGCCCAGCCTGGGGAATGGTGGAGATAGGTGACAAGGGGCTTCAGGTAGGGGACCCACGTGCAGCAAAGGGCCCTCTGATCCACCCTCCTCCCTTGCAGCACTCGCCACCAGGAGACTCACAGAAACTAGGCTGTCTGGCTCCTGCTCACCCACCCAGCCATGGCTGTCGGCTCCTCTGGCAGCTCACTCCATCCCCGCCTCTCTCTCAGCAGGAGCTGGCTGACACGGTGGCATCTGCTACCAGGACATGGAGTGAGGACACAATCTCAGTTCCTTGTCACAGCCCCAGTTTGCAGCACCTAACTCAACCCAGAGAGGGCACTGATAAATTCCAGAGCGGTTGGGACCCTGTTGGAAGGACTCACGCGGCTGGAAGCCTTGTCACTCACATGCGCTGGGGCTGGGGTGATCCCCAGGCAGGGCTTGCTGGGACTGTCGATGGCAGCATCTGCATGCAGCCCCTCCAGATGACTTGAGCTTCCTTGCAGCATGGAGGCCTCAGGTCAGTCAGGCTTTCCACGTGGCAACCCAGGCTCTACAGACAAGGTTCTCGGTGAACAGACACTGCATGACCTTTGGTGACCCGGCCTCAGAGGGCACACGGGGTCACTCCCCCTACTCAACTTCATTGAGCAATCGCCAGCCCATGCACACTCAGAAGGAGACCAAGTCCCCGCATCTTGCCGGGAAGAATGTGGCAGAATTGGCAGCTGCGTTTCCAATCTCTGTGAGCCACACATAAACCGACCCTCTGGTTACTGAGGCCTTCCCACTGCCGTGTGCGGGGCTGGGTTTTCCTGACACCCTGCGAGTTAGACATTCATTGCTACCCCGGGGATGAGGAAACTGAGTCTCAGAGGGGCAGGATGTGCCCCTGAGGGTCCAAGAGACCAGAACCCACCCCACGTCCATTTTAAACCAATACTCTATCATTAGATGAAAAAGTCATTCATTCCATCGGCAGATGCTTGCTGAGTGCCGGCCACGCTGATCGAGCCAGCCTTGGTTCCTGCTCCCTGGAGCTCAGGAGCAGGGCAGGAAAGGAAAGAAACAGACAAAGAAAGACCAGGTCCCAGGGGGTACGAGGTGGGGGTCCAGGGAGGGCATTGCTGGGAATGTGACTTTCCATCTGAGGCCACAACAGAGAGAAGGTTGGGGTCTTGCACAGATCTGGGGATGAGCATTCACTCCGGATGTTGCAAATAGCACGTGCAAAGGCCTGGGGTGTCTGAGCTTGGGGTGTCTGAAGGCAGAAACCGGTGAGTCGGGGCCAAAGGGGTGACCAGAAAGGTTGCGAGGGGCCTGTTGGGAGGGTTGCAGTTTGGAACTGGGGTGGATGAGGACACGGACACCTCCCTGCCTCCTTCCCTCACCTTTTCCTCCTCAGCTGGGGTAAGATGGCACGTTGTACCCTGCTCTGGCACTGATCAAAGGGCCTCCCTGAGGGCTCGGGCTTGCCCATTGGGGAAACATCACAGTGGCCCTGGAATGAGAGGATTTCAAGCAGCCGACGCAAGGAAATGGGTCTTCATGTGACGGTGGGCATGGTTTTTATTTTCCCTAATTTTCAGATTACTTTCGATTAGGCCTCTGCGGAGGAGAAATGGCTTGAAGTGAAATGGATCTGGCCTAAACCATTATGGCCAGAGGCCGCCTCTGCAGGCAATTACCCCAGACCCCAGGGTTAAGGGGCAAACTCCAGGCTGCGGCTGCTTCCTTGGGACATGGGGCGGCCAAGGTGCAGCCCAGACGGGGCCTTTTGTGCTCGTGGGGACACACGGCAGCCAGTGGCGGCCCTGCTGCTTGGGCCAGAGGGGCTTGGGGGAGGGGAATCACTAACATGAATTCCCACCAACATCTGGACTCTATCTCTTCTCCCCACCCCCCAAGTCAGGACAGGGACGGGGGTGGGGAGAGGGAAAAGGGGGATTAAAAAAAAAAAATGCCCAGGCCAAATTCAAATGCTTTCATAAATTTTGCACCAGAAATGTTTTGACGTGAATATTTTTGTCGGTCTCTAGCTTTTTCCAAGTGAAACTCGACTCCACGTGGACAGCTCGAATGCAGTCTCTTGTTTGCTACAGAGCTGGGCCCCCCCAGGCACCTGCAAAAGGGCATGGTGGGGGCTGGTGCCTGGCCTGGGGTGGGCAGGGAGGGCTGCTGGGGTCTCAGAGGCTCTCTGGTGCTGCAGACCTGGCTGACAGCTCGTCCTTGGACTGGGGTTCTAGTGCATGCCCTTTGACCCTGCATTTCCCTTCTAGGAAAAGGCCTGAGGTGTGTGTACTGAGGCAACCCCAGAGCTTCCTTCTGGACAGCCCCCACGGCCAGGCTCCGTCACCGGTAGACTGGGCCCAGGGCAGCTGGGCAGGGAAAGTGAGGACAGTAGAATGTGTGGGAAGGTCCAAATGGAGAGGTTAACACCTCAGGAAGATAACAGGGACTTTTTTTTTCCTGGGACGTTGGAAAAACAGTCGTTTTTGGTCTTTTTTCTTGACTCTATTTTGTGAAATAAAATAACTTAAAATGTTGCTTTAAAAAATGTGTCTTCCTTATGGATACGTGTGGATACCTGTTCCCCACCCTATCACGTTCTCTGGGTGTCTGGGGATGAAGACACAGCTCCCCGGGGCCGCGGTCCAGGGACGGTCTCTGCGAGCAGAACCAAGCCAGGGCTGGTTTGCACGTGGCTCCCACACTGGCTGATGCCGTGGCCTCGGTTTTCTCATCTGCAAAATGGGACAATGCCCTGTTTTCCCGATGCTTTGGGAAAAGACCAGGTGGTTCCAGCACACCAGGTGCTCGGGATGTGGTGGCATCTATGGAAATCACCAGGGGCAGGGCGAGGGGCCCCAGGGGTCCGGGGTGGGCCCACATTCTCAGGCGTCAGGTCCCTTCTGCAAACACCTTCTCACCAGGAATTCTTGAATGGTGGAGGAAGAGGCCTGGACCTGGAAACACCTGTCCAAGAGGTCAGCACCTCTCCAAGGTAACACATCAGCAATTGGGTACCTTCACTGGGGGATGGCCAATGGTGTCCGGAAAACCTCTGTTAGCTGGGAAGGCACGTGGCTGGCGTCTGCTCCAAGTTCTGGTTCCAAAATGGCTTTCTCCCAGGACATTCCTCTCTAGGCTGCAGTTCCTCAAAAATGTCACTCTTAGTTGCTCTTGGGGCATTTGTCCTCTCTTAGCTTCTCCAGAGCAAGAGTCTGCTTTCAACGGCCATCTCCAAAATGTCTCTGTAAGCTGCAGCTACTCTCTTAGCTCCTGTGCATTCTTCAGTGTCCCTGTTGGCTGTAGCAAGTTCGTTCCTTCTGTCTGAGCTTATCTAGTGCCCCAGTGAATTAATCAAGGCCCACGCTGATTGGGTGGAGCCACACCTCCATGGAAATTATCCAATGAAAGATCTCATCCACAGTTCAGTGATCATATCTCCACGGAAACATCCAATCAGAAGTCTCCAACCCAGTCAACACCAATATGTATCCTGCCCACACAAGAGTGCATCAAAGGTAATGGCGTTTTAGGGGACATAATACATCCAAACTGGCACAGCACCTCCCTCTGGGGTGGTTATGGCTAGTGGCCTTGGGCAAGCTCTTACCCACCCCTTGCCTCAGTTTTCCCATCTGTAAAATGGGGCAGCCATGAGGATGAAGAGGGGGAGTTTTGGTGCTCAGGAAGAATCAGTGAGCAGCGGTTCTTTATCCCGTGAACATCTGGCATGGGGCCCGACGAATGCTAAATGCTCAATAAATGTTGGCTACCGTTATTTTTGTCTGCAGCATGGAGACCCAATGTACTTCTTCATTTGTTTCTTCAAAAATAATTTACTGAATGCCTGTCCAGTGAGCCCAGCCCAGGCTCAGTAAGGAAAAGTTTAATTGGATTACTGCTGACAGAAATGTCACACTGCCTCCCGACGGCGGGGGACACAGGCTAGGAAGGAGATCCCTGAGACCCTGTCATCGGGGACACTGGCCTGGCTGGGGGGTGCAAGAGGCTTCCAAGGAGAGTAACTGAGGCCAGTTACCCAGGCAGAAGGAGCAGCTGGGTGCTGGGAATTGCCAAGATTTCTACATGTGTCTGCTCCGAGCAGGCAGTAGCCAGGAGCTCAAGCTGAAGACAAGTCTCTGGAGAGGGCAGAGGGCCATGCACAGATGCAAGACCCACCCAGCCACAGCCTCATGGATCTAAGTTAAAGTGCAGCACCAACCCAATATGGAAACCTTGCTTCCTCACTCGTGTTCTACACTGACTCTTCCCCATACCCTCTTCCCATTTCCTGTTGCCTTAAAGGGTAGAACAAAGAGATTACAGGTGAAAAACACTCACCACCATGTCCGGCATCTGGTTGTGGGGGTTATAGCATGGTAGTTTCTTTCTGTTCCAAACAAGACTGCCTGGCACAGTGGTGCAAGTTGAGCACTGCACAACTCCAGGGGGCACCATTAACATAGCCTTCCCAAAGTGGGGCAATCGTGGGAGCCTGGTTCCAACTGGTTAAGCAGAAGGGTGGAAGCTGGCTGGAAAAGGTCAGGGGTGAGCTGGCTGCATGTAAGACTGGACTTGACGTGCCAACACCATCTCCAACTTTAGCTTCAGGTTCACGTGGCAGCATTTGGGTCAGCAGGGAAGAACTAAACTCTTGCGTCTTATTAGGGTCTGAACCACTTACCATAGCTGAGAGTCCTGATGCCCTTACAGGCTGGGACTGGGATCCCTCTGGCTGGGGTACAGGAGCCACATGGACAGAAGACAGGAGAGGAAAATCAGGAGCCCCTGATCCCAGAGCGGGAGGCAACAGGTGCAGGGCAGCTGAGCCGAGGCTGTTCCAAACAGGGACTGCTCTCATGGTCAGTGCCATCGAGCACCCCGGAAAGCCACATGGTGTTGCAGTGACAGTGGCCATCCCGGGGTCATTCCACAGTTTCCTGGCTGATCTATATGGCAGGTTGAATGACGAACCTCAAGGAAAGACAAGTTCTCAGTCTTGCTCCATGTTCTTGTGGTATGAACTTGTGGAATTAGGACCTCCTGAGGATGTCATTTTTAGCTAAGGTATGGTCCAACTGAGTCAGGGTGTGTTCATCTGAATTAGAGGGGGGCCTTTCCAAACAGAAGAAATTCAGAATCAGCCACTGAGAGAAGCCAATGTAGGAAGAAGCCAGAAGAGCAGATGCAAGAAGCAAGAGACATCATGTGACAGAGGCAGAGATGAAAAAGCCAAGGGACCCCAAAATTGGTGGCAAGCCAGTCCCAGAGAGCCACGGACGCTGGGGAGAGACTGTGGCCTTGCTGATACCTGGCTGTTGGACTTCTAGCTTCCAAACCATGAGTCAACCCATCATGTAGCATCCGTCATAGCAGCCCTGGCAGACTAGGGCTGTCAGCTCTCCAGACCGCGGTGCTGGGTGGGCTCCCCTGCACAGCAGGGATAGTTCTAGCGCCTGCCATTCAGGGATGATGTATGGACTACAGGAGATGGTACCCACCACATGCTTAGTGTATGGCCTTGCATGCTGCAAACGCTCAGTAACTGCTGGCTTTTAGGGCCCCCGATGCACACCACCCTGCCTGACACTTCTTCAGCTTCGTACCTGCCCCTTCTGACTTGCGACCAGGGACACTGTGCCCAGGAAATCTTCCTGAAGTTAGGGTCTGTTATGGTTTGCTAGAGCTACCATTATGCAAAACACCAGAAATGGATTGGCTTTTATAAAGGGGGTTTATTTGGTTATAAAGTTACAGTCTTAAGGCCATAAAGTGTCCAGGGTAAAGCATCAGTTAGTACCTTAACTGAAGGATGGCCATTGGCATCTGAGAAACCTCTGTTAGTTGGGAAGGCATGTGGCTGGTGTCTGCTGATCCCTGGTTGTATTTTCAAATGGCTTTTTCCAAAATGTTGCTCTTGGGGCGTTTTGTCCTCTCTTTGCTGCAGCTATAAGCACTTCTAAGTGTCAGCATCAGCCAGCTAGTGCCTGGGCCTGTGATGGCTCTTTTTAAAGTGCTCCAGTAAAACTAATCAAGACCCATGCTGAATGGGTGGGGCCACACCTCCATGGAAAATATCTAATCTGAGTCTTCAACTACTGTTGGGTGGGTCACATCTCCGTGGAAACAACCTAATCCAGATTCCAACCTACTCAACACTAATGCATCGGTCCCCACAAGATTGCATCAAAGAACATGGCTTTTTTCTGGGTGGTGTAATATTTCTAAACTGGCACAGGGCCCAAGGACTTACCTTGGAGAAGCCCCTTCCTCCATCCAAACTTCAGCTTCCTCACTGGTGATCTGCCGGTCTTTGTTTCTGGTTGTGTTGAGGTGTTTCTGGATCTCCAACACCTCAAGTTAGCCAGGTCAGCAACCCCAGGCCCTCCTGGGCCACATCCTACATGCGGACAGACTCCGTTTGGCCTATGTTCCAATTAGAAATATTTTAATATCGATTGCCAACATTTAAAAATCAGGAGATGGGGTAGCTATTTTCGTGGCTAGCTGAGAACTGTTCCTTCAGCAGGCTGTGACGAGATTGCCCCTCTTGTCCCTCATGGCTTCATGGGGCTGTGCAAACACATAGCTCTGACCAAGCAACTGTGAGCAGAGGTGATGGGTCCCTTTTGAGATGGAGCGTTTAACTGCAAAACTCAGGCCCTCCAGGGCACAGTCTTCCCTTTGGAGTGGAGACATCTGGGATGGCAGCTGCTTCTTCAGCTGGGGTTGACAAGAGCCAGCCCCCCTATTTCCCTCCTCCCCAGATAAGTCAACGTTGGACATAAATCACAATGAATGACTATGCTGAGCAGAGGCCAGCAGGACCCAGAATATGAGCAAGAAAAAAATTTTAGTTGTTTTCAGCCACTGAGATTTGGGGGTTGTTTGTTACTGCAGCGAAACTAAGACAATCCTGATTGATACAGGTGATGTCGCATAAATACCTGGACCTCTGGATTTTCTTGAAAATCTTAGGAAATCTGGCCATACCAGGCTCATGTTCCCATATAGTAACTAGTGGATAAGCTTTATATGGGGCCAGACCTCTTTACTTTGCCTCAGTTCCTCCTTCCCCCACCCTGGTCTGAGTTGGCATCAGCATTTGCTTCTCCAGCTGTTTCCCCCCAAAGGGGCTTCCGTCTCTCTCTGACTCTCCCCACTTTTGTGAAACACTGCTCCCAGGACAAGATCTGGCACTCTTGATGAATAAGTGGACCCCAGGCCTGAAGGCTGCCACTCTTTGGGGAGCATTTGTATCCAGTGCAATGATCTTGGTGGGTACTAAGTATGCAAAACATTATCTGTTGAATAACAATTCCTTAAACTAAAGTGATGAATCATTAATGGAATTTGCAGTCAGAATTGATGGCTGGGAGCTATCACCACATGGAAGTCTGACCACAACAATTTTGGTTTGCTAGATTGGGAAGATTTTATTCACAGGGCTCAGAAGAAGGTGGGAGGCCCTTGGGGTAAGAGGACAGTGAAGTTTAGAGACCGGAGGTGACCTGACAGAGGTCACACAGCCAGTGAGGAGAGAGTGTGATTGGCCTAAAGCAGATGCATACGTTGATCACCCCAATTCTCTTGTGCTGGTCCCCAGAGGGAACACAACACTCCTCCTACTCCTGCTTTCTTCAAAGCCCACCAGGCACCTGAAAATTTTCACAGGATTCTTAGTCTTACCCCTTTCCAGAAGAGAAGTTGCCTCTGCATGCTGCCACCAAGTGGCTGCCCGACCAGTCACAGTCCCAAACCTTCCCTCATGGGTGTTCTCTCCAGTTTCCTAATGCTGCCATTATGCAAGATACCAGAAATGGATGGACTTTTATAAAGGGGGTTTATTTGACTACAAAGTTACAGTTCTATGGCCATAAAAGTGTCCAGACTGAGGCATCAACTAGAGGATACCTTTACTGAAGAAAGGCCGATGGTCTCTGGAACACCTCTGTCAGCCGAAGAGCACGTGGCTGGCATCTGCAAGTCCTGGATTGTGTTTCAGCTCCTCTCTCAGCTACTTTGTGTCCTTAGCTTAACATCTCCAAATGTCCTTCTGTCCGAAATTTGTTCCAGTTTGCTAATGCTGCTGTTTTGCAAAACACCAGAAATGGATTGGCTTTGATAAAGGGGGTTTATTTGGTTACACAGTTACAGTGTAAAGGCCATAAAGTGTCCAAGGTAAGTCATCAACAATTGGGTACCTTCACTGCAGGATGGCCGATGGGGTCCGGAAAACCTCTGTCTGCTGGGAAGACATGTGGCTGGTGTCTGCTCTGGAGTTCTGGTTTCAAAATGGCTTTCTCCAAAGTGTCTCTGGGCTTGTTTCTTTCAGCTTCTCCAGAGCAAACTCTGAGCTAGAGTCTCCAAACGTCTCCAGGCATCTCCAAGTGTCAGTGTCAGTGTCAGCTCTTAGCTTCTCTTCAAAATGTCCCTCTCAGCTGCTCCAAGCTCTTTCTGTCCATGAACTCTCTTATAGGACTCCACCCTGAATGGGTGCGGTAACACCTCCATGGAGGTAATCTAATCAAAAGTATCACCCACAGTGGGGTAAGTCTCATCTCCATGGAAATACTCAATCAAAAGTTTAATGTCTGCCCCCACAAGATTGCATTAAAGAACATGGCTTTTGGGGGGACATAATTTATCCAAACTGGCACAGCATCCCTACCGCTCATTTCTGAAAGGAAAATACATCAAACCAAGAGAAATGTCCTTACTCAAGGAGTCTGCCATAAGCACACCTGAAGGAACTGATCCAGCCACCCCAAATCTTCTCCAAACGAGTTGAACAGGCTATTTCCCCATCCTCGTGACTCAATCCCCTGCGAGGCAGAGATTCTGGTCCTCTCTTTGTTGATGAGGAAAACGAGTTTCAGAGAGATGAAATGACTGACAGTAAGCTGGGGGCAAAGACTGGAGCTAAAACTTCTGCTTCCCAATCCATTTTTCTCCTGCCTGTGGCCTGATGGAGCACCCTTCCCATGTCTAGAAACTGAGGGAAAACTTGCAGGCAGACCTGGATTCAATTCTAGATCCTGCAACGTGTGATCACTAGAAGCCTGGAGCAATGCCTCTCTGAGCTTCAGTTTCTTCATCGGTAAAATGGCACAAGCACCCCCCCACTAAAGAGTGCATGAGGCTCAGCTAAGACTGTGTGAGGCTTGGGGCAGTGAAGGTTGGTTATGATTTACCAAGTTACTGCCCATCGATTACTCGCAGAAATCTGCTTAGAAAGCAGATTTTCCCCATGTGAGATGGCAGCTTTGCCATCTGGAAGTAGAATGAGAATTTCCCCTTTGCTTGCAGAATTAAGCTGATGAAAACAGGAGAAATCTTTCTCCTTCCTACTTTGGGGATGAAAGTACCCATCTGCTTAATTTGGAAGTGGCTATCTGCAAGGATCTGTTGATGGAAGCTGGACTGGGAAGGGCAAATATCCAGTCCCCCCTGGCACCAACCAGCACAGACATGTGGGTGCCCAGAAAATGGTCCTTTGAGAAGCACCTGGTCACCATGGAAACCTTAGGAATGGGTGGGACAGGCCTTCATCGATGGCCAATCCGAGCGATGCTTGAGGATGCTTGAGGATGCTCAGGTTGTCTGGGGAGCAAAGCCGTACTCAATTAGTCATGTCTGCCCATGGAGCAGGCAGAAAGGGGGCATGTGTGCCTCTTGTTTGTCATTTGTGATCCACGACCAGCTCAGTTCCTTTTACATGCAGGGAGAGAGATACCCAAGGGGAGTCACACAAGCAGCCCACAGCCAAGTTGGGCCTCAGACTCAGAATGCAGGGCTCAAAGATCCTGAAATTCTGCTTCTCTATCACTGTGTGGTAAACCACCCCCAAACTCGGTGGTGAAAAACGACAACCATTTCATTATTCTCAGATGCAATGGGTCAGAAATTCGAACAGGGCATGATGGAGACAGCTTGTCTCTGTTCTCCGATGTCTTGTGGCTCCTCTGGGCAGTCTTGAAGGGTTTTGTGCAACTCTGGCAGCTGGGGTGGGAGGGTCTGTCCAGGCGGCTGGGGTGGCTGAGGGACAGGCCCCATGTGGTCTGTGGAGTGGAGGCTCTCACGTGGTGTGCAGCATGGGGGCTGCAGAGGCCTCAGCTGCTGACATTGCATGCCAGGGCTCCCGGTGTAGCCTTCCAGCGAGCAGGGTGGAAGCCACGAGACCTTTGGTGCCCCCATCTCCCCCTGCTCTATTTTTCTATATAGCCACAGCCCACACAGATGCTAGGAGGAGACACAGACCCACCTCTCGGCAGGGCAGTGGCCAAGAATTTGCAGCCATATTTTGAAGCCTCCACACCTGCCTGGAAGGTAGAGCTCTTTGCATTGGAATGGAACCAGCTTCCTGGTGGGCCTAGCCAACTTCCACAGGGGATGGGGGAGGGGATGTGGTGCTTTAGGGATGCCCCAGGAGGGTGGTGACAGGCACTGTTCTGCCATATTTGGGTCAGCATCCTTCTAAAAAGACAGTCATGGAACCAGTGACATTGAGCCAGGGATGTGAAGTGCTTCTGAGCAAACCATTCCCTCATGGGAAAGAAAGAGACTGGGCCAAATATCTTGGGGGGTAGAGTCAGTGTAATGGAACAGAACCATGTCTGGGAAGCAGGGAGTGATGATGATGGTGATGATGATGACTTTATTTTCCCAAAGAGGGCGCTGGGCTCACTGGCCCCTGTAGAGGTATTCTGCAAAGGGTGTGATCCAATGAGATTGGGGAGCCCTGTATTCCCAGAGATCCTCGTTGCATGTCTACCTCTTAAAATCACTGTGATGGTTGGGGTCATGTGTCAAACTGGCCAGGTGATGGTGCCCAGGGGTCCAGTCAAGCAAACACTGGCTTAAACGTTACTGCAAGGACATTTGTGGCTGTTAATAAACCAGAAGACTGGTTTATCAAATCATCAGTGAATTGGTTGCATCTGTGGCTGATTATATCTACAATCAACTAAGGGCACGTCTTCTGCAATGAGAAAATTCAATCAGTTGGATTTAATCCAATCAATTGAAGACTTTTAAGGGAGAAGAGAGAACTTTCAATTCTTGAGCCAGCCAACCTCTCCTGGGGAGCTCATCGAAGACCTTCATTGGAGTTGCCAGTTTGCTGCCTGCCCTACAGAATTTGGACTCATGCATCCCCACTGTTGCGTGGGACACTTTTCTAAAATCAAAATAAAAACAAATACCTCCAATTGGTTCTGTTTCCCTAGAGAACTCTGACTAATACAGCTGTCACTCAGCATCTCTTGGGTCACTTGCTTTGATGACCTGCCAGCTCTGGCTTTCTCTTGTCTTCTTTGAGCCTCAGTTTCCCCAGATGTTGGCCCTCAGATGGCCCTGCCAGCTCCGGCTGCCAATGACAAGGGTACCTGGGAAGCTGGGAGGCTGCTCTGAGAGGAGGCAGCCCCAGCCCCTGCTTTCCTGGTGAACCTGGGCAAGCTGCTTCACCTCTCTGGGCCTCGATTTCCTCCTTGAGGGTTGAGAGGATTTGGGGATTTCTGGGGTGAAATCCGGCATGGCTGCCCCCAGTTTCTAGTCTGCCTGCCCCTGGGAGAGCTCTGGGTGGCTGCTTTGGAGTTTCTCTGCCTCTCTCTCCTTCACCCCTTCCCAACGACACTGCTAGGAAATCTAAGAATAGAATTCCAGTTGGGATGTGGCTCCAGCAGGCCTGAAACTGGATATACTGGACGTGAACTGCCTGACTGAACCCAGCAGACCAGAGCAGGACAGAGGCCAGAGCAGGCTTATGTGCTCATGGCCCTCGGCCCAGCCATCTTGCCCCTCTCCAGGAGAAGTTTTTTTATACCAGGTTCACAGACAAAGAGAGATAATGATTCAATTAACATGCAACAAGAGAGGTAGACAAAAAGGCTTATCTATATCTGGGGGTTTGGGGCAATCTCCCAGTGATTCTTTAATTGGCTAACCCCATTAGAGACAAAGGAAGTCAATCAATTTAGCTACTTCCCATTTGCCTGTTTTCTTCAGGAGCTAGGGGACATCTGAGAAAGGTGCAAACATTTGACTTTTTATCTTGCTCTCCTCTGAGACTAAATGTCCTGACCCCCCCCCCCCCCCCCCACTTCCAATTTCAAGATTACATTCAAAGCTGCTTTAAGTTACATTCCAAGGTTAATTTACAATTTCCTGCTTGCTTCCAGTTTTTGGTTATATTTTAAAAGTTACTGTTACAGTGCCAGAAAGGAAGTTCTCAAATCTGACATGGAGACATGTCAAAGGGACACAGCAGTCAACATCAAAGAGCTCCTGATGGCCAAAGCTGAAAGGCCAATATCAAAACATTAGGGATAGAGTCCACAGATGGTGTTTTCCATTGATCTAACTCAAAATGGGGAGTGAACTCAGGAGACCTACAGAGAAGCAATCCTCTCAGTTGAGATTTCTGGGCTTATATGGGAATGGGTGAGGCTCTGCATTCATATACACCTCGACTCTGGTCTCCAAAAGAACACTTCCCTATGGGCTTCACATTGGTTGCTAGCCCACCTCCATGCCTCCAGCAAAGGGTGGAAGTCCGAGCCCGCCACCCCACAACACCAATAGAGCCCCACCTCCACCCACACCAGGTCTGATGGTTTTTTAAAACTTCAACTTCTGTTATCCATGGATGGGTGCTGCCAGGGCACTCCCACTCTGACCTGCAGTTCTGAAACAAAGGGCTGTGTGGGCTCATGCCAGTTTGCATAGTGGTCGCTGTGCCTCTGGGGGACCGTCTGTGCCACTGCTTTTGCCAGCGACCCACTCCAGCCAGCAGATGGGGGGATTAGAGCAGACTCACGCTGGAGCGCTATGGTCGCCATCACCATCCTGGGGCCATAGCAGCTGCCTTGCACCAGAAAGCACTTTTTAAACATAATAAAAGTGTTTTGATATTGTGTCTGTGTTTAGTCTTACAGCTGTAACACCCTGGGACCAGGAATCACTTGTTGCTGATCATGTAGCTGTTTTAAAATAAAATTGAATAACAACAACAACAAAGGCGTAAAGATCATGCAGATATTTCCTAGCTGTCTCTGGATGTACATATTTTTCACCCAAAGACAGTTGACATACGGCAAAGTGCACATAACTCAGAGAATGTTTCACATGTAAAATATAGCTGAAGCTTTTTAATAAGTCTCTATTAAAGAACAAATTTCTTTGTACTTTTTTAAACAATGTCCGATGTGAATTTTGCATTCATTTTTAAAAAGTTCAGTTTTATTGAGCTATATTCTTATATCACACAATCATCCATGGTGTACAATCAGCTGTTCACAGCACCATCACATAGCTGTGCCTTCATCACCCCAATCTATTTTTGAACATCTACCTTACACCAGAAAGAATAAAAATATTAGTAAAAAATAAAAGTAAAAAAGAACACCCAAATCACCCCCCCCCATTCCACCCTATTTTTCATTTAGTTTTTGTCCCCATTTTTCTACTCATCCATCCATACACTGGATAAAGGGAGTGTGATCCACAAGGTTTTCACAATCACACTGTCACCCCTTGTAAGTTACCTTGTTATACAATCGTCTTCATGAGTCAAAGCTACTGGGTTGGTGTTTGGTAGTTTCAGATATTTACTTCTAGCTGTTCCAATATACTAAAACCTAAAAAAGGTTATCTATATAATGTGTGAGAGTGCCCACCAGAGTGACCTGTCAACTCTGTTTGATATCTCTCAGCCACTGAAACTTTATTTTGTTTCATTTCGCTTCCCCATTTTTGTCAAGAAGATGTTCTCAATCCCACCATGCCAGGTCCAGATTCATCCCCGGGAGTCATATCCTGCATTGCCAGGGAGATTTACACCTCTGGGAGTCAGGTCCCACGTAAGGGGAAGTGCAGTGAGTTCAACTGCTGAGGTGGCTTAGCTAGAGAGAGAGGGCCACATCTGAGCAACAAAGAGGCATTGGGGGAGGCTCTTAGGCACAATTATAAGCAGGTTTAGACTCTCTTTGTAATAACAAGCTTCATAAGGGCAAGTCCCATGATGGCTCAGCACATCAAACCACCAGTTCTCAATGTTTGTGAGAACATCAGCAACAATCCAGGTGAGGAAGTCCAACACTTCCACATTTTCCCCCAGATCCTCAAGGAGGCCCTGCACATATATTTTTATTATCTGCCCAAATAACTTTGGGATGTGTTGCTATTTCACACTAGCCTATGCAAGCCTACCAGAGCTCACTTCCTATTCAAAGTTCCATGTAATTATGGTGTTTGAATAAACTGACCTTACAAGTCAAATTATTCAGTGTACTACAGAAAATACAGATCCTGCACCAAACAAACATCGCTTCCGTTGGTCTCACATGGAAGTTGAAGTTTTAAAACTCAGTCAGTATCATCCTTTACCTTTGGCCTGATTGCATTTATTTTGAAATCCAATATTTTCATACACATCCATTCATAACATATGTTCAGTTTTCAGATAGTTTTTTTCCCAATGTGCTTTTGTCTTTTTAAAATGTTATTTAACTGAGATATATTCACACACCATACATTAAATCCAAAGTATGCAATCAATGGATCACAGTATCATCACAGAGTTGTGTATTCATCGCCATGATCATCCCCAGAACATTTGCATTACTCCAGATAAAGAAATAAAAAGAAACAAGAAAACCCCAAACATCCCAGATCCCTTACCCTCCCCCCTTATTGGCCACTTTTATTGTGCTTTACCCAATTTGGAGACTCACAATAGAACTCAGTTAACCAAAACAGCATAGGATTGTCAGAGCTAGATATATAGATCAGTGGAACAGAACAAAACATCCAGAAGTAGATCCATGCAAACATTTTCCCCTCATTTTTGAAAGACTGTTTGCCAGATAAAGAATTCTTGGTGGGCAGCTTTTTGCTTTTTGCTCTTTAAATATGGCATCTCACTGCCTTCTTGCCTCCATGGTTTTGGATGAGAAAGGAGCACTTAATCTTATTGAAGCTTCCTTGTATCTGACACGTTGCTTCTCTGTTACAGCTTTCAGAAATCTCTCTTTATTTTTGGCATTTGACAGTTTGTTTACAATTTGCAGTGGTGGGGGTCTATTTGGGTTTATCCTATGTGGAGTTCATTGAACATCTTGGATGTGTATATTCATTTCTTTCCTTAAATTATGGGAGTTTTCAGGATTTTTTTTAAATATTCTCTCTGCCCTTTTCTCTCTTTCTTCTCCTTCTGGGACCTCCACAATGTGTATTGGTACACTTGATGGTTTCCCACAGGTTTCTCAGGCTCTGTTCATTTTTCCTCACTCTTTTCTCTTTTAGCTCCTTAGACTGGATGATTTCAACTGTCATATCTTCAAGTTCACTGATTGCTTCTTTTACCAGCTCTAATCTGTTGTTGAACCCATTCAGGGAATTTTTAATTTTTGTAACCGTAGATTTCAGTCCTATTTGGTTCCTTTTCATAATTTCCATCTCTCTATTCATATTCTCTTTGTGTTCACCTATTATTTTCCTGATTTTCTTTAGTTCTTTGTCCATGATTTCCTTCAGCTCTTTGGGCATATTGAGGACTATTTTAAAAAAATCTTTGTATGGTATGAACCAAGTCTGGTCTCCTTATTGGTGGTTTATAATGCTTTAATCTTCTCCTTTGCCTGGGCCATTGCTTCCTCTTTCTTTTTATGTTTTATGACCTTTTGTTGAAACCTGGACATTTTGATGTTTTATGTTTTATCACTGGAATTTAGACTCTGGGGGTGTCTATTTCTTAAGAGTGTATCCAGCTAGTGTTATGACAGAGCTCTCCTGAAATGCCAGGAACTAACATAAAAAGAAGAAGAAGGAAAAGAAAGGAAAAAAGTCACCTTTTCCAGTCTTTGCAGATTGACCTGTGTGAGTGCTCTCCTTTAGGGCTTATCCATATGATTCTGTGTGACCCTAGGAATTCCCCCATTTACACAAATATGTCCCCTCTTCCCTAGGAAACTATTTCCTCACAGTCCAGGGCACTGCACTGTATGTCCTACAGTCAGCAATATCTTATCCCAGGCAGCACAACTTTGCTGTTTCCCAAAGGTCTCTGTAGGAGAGCTCTGTGAGCCGCCTTCTACACTCAGGGCAAGTTCTAGGATAGTGAGTCTCTAGGCCACCACCAGACATATTGAACCAGACATACATGCTCCCAGTGTGTGCACAAGGACCAATGTGCTCCATCTGGAGCCATGTCCAGGGACCCCCACTGGGAGCGTGACTGGCTTAGCACCAAGTCAGTGAGGGCTGGGGGAGGGACAGCCAGGTGCCTCAAGATCTTACCACTTTTTTTCTTTACTAAAGAAGTTGTGGGTTTCCAGAACTATCATGCATAAGATACAAGATTCCCATATACCGCCCTATTATTTAACACCATGCACTGGTGTGGAATATTTGTTACAATTGATGGAGGCACATTTTTATAACTGTCCTATTAACACAGTCCATGGTTTAACTTAGGGTTCATTGTTTATTTGTTTTGTTTTTTTCTAACTTTTCATTAAAATGCTTAGGATACAGAATGCCTTTCTTTTGTAAAGGACCATTTTACTTTTCCTGAAACTAAGACATATATGCATTGCAATAAAATAGAATGAAAAGCGTCAGTTCATGGGAATTCCTGTAGACAGCTCTGGAGCAGAGCTCCTCACAGCAGTTTCTTTCAGGTGTGTATTCTAGGAATGTTGTTCTGTGGGGCAAGAAAGAGACTTTTGCTCCTCAATTTTTCAATCCCCCTTTTCTCCTGTGGCCAAAATAACCACTTCACAAAGAGCTGCCCTATCATAGTTTTCTTGCTTGCTACCATGTGAGTAGGCACAACTGGGAAAGAAACAAAAACAAGAAAACTAACACTGAAGCAATTATACTTTTCATGTCTCTGGATAGAGAAGTATGGGTGAATTTTAGCCAAAATGTATTCTTATCAACTACCTAGTTCACTCGCTGTTAGCTAGATTTGTTCACTCAAGGCTTTACCCCCTTTCCAAACAATCTTGTCTTCATCCAGCTATGCCTTGCTAACACATGACATGCATGTTCTTCCCAGAGGTGACTTCATAGAGCCTCTGCATCCAGTACCCAACTTGTTTTGCAAACAGGACAGTACTGAGGACTGAGAATGAAAAATCCAGTTAAAGGACAATACTCACACATCCCCAGGAATATTTTATCCATATTTTCCCCATCCTAACATCAGAAGCAGGAATCCATTAAATTTAGTTCAACCCTCTGCAGACAAACATCATCATCACAATTTCTGATTTTGAGGAAATTACTTCTGAACTTTCATTAAAGGGAAAATGAAAAAAGAAAGCCTCCCATCTTAAGACAAAATCCTATCCCTTCATCTTTCACTATGAGGTCAGAACTTAGGTTAATATAATGAAAATCCAGTTTCACACATAGCATTAGGAGAAACAGAATGTTATAAGAAGAATCTTTTTTTTGAAAGGAAGAAGCAAAACTTTCTTTATTTGCAGATGATAAAGTCTTTTTTAATTCAATTTTATTGAGATATATTCACATACCATGCAGTCATACAAAGCATACATTCAATTTTTCATAATAGCATTATATACTTGTGCTTTCATCACCAAAATTAATTTTTGACATTTTCATTACCACACACACAAAAATAATAAGAATAAAAATTAAAGTGAAAAAGAACAATTAAAGTAAATAAAGAACACTGGGTGCTTTTTTTTTTTTTTGCCCTCATTTTTCTACTCATCCATCCATACACTGGACAAAGTGGAGTGTGGTCCATATGGCTTCCCCAATCACATTGTCACCCCTCATAAGCTACATTTTTATACAATTGTCTGTAAGAAGAATCTTAAGGTACACCATTGGGGATGCTGACACTTATGCAGGGTGTTTATCATCTGGTAAGAAACTGCTCAAAAGGAAAAACTTTATAGACATTCTTGGAATAATGTTTCCCCCAGCTTGTTTCTGGAATGGAAAGGGCAATTTCAAACCCAAAAGAAAAAATATGGGAAAGCTATAGATGTTAACTTTTACTTTAAACACCAAAAAAAAAAAAAAGATAATTGATAAAAAGAAAAGATATGAGAAAAAGAGCTCAGGATCAGACTTATAAAACAGAACAAATTCTACAAGAGGAAATTTCACAGAATAAACCTTTCCTAGATTTAAACAAGTGTTTCAATACCAGGTTTTTAAGTTCTCAACTTACAGAATTTAGAGCTCTTGAACTGTTAACTTTGCACTGCTTGACTCTCCTGTTCAGAAATTTTGTCCCCAAGGGTAACTGAGTTACATCTGCAGTGTGTAACAGCACAGGTGACCTGGAAAAGTGTCAACTCTTTCATGAGGCAAAAGTCAGTTTTTATACCTAAAAATGAATAAGGAAGTTGCTATATGGAAAAATGAAATTTCACAGCAGTATAAAAGCAGAGACAGGCTGAAATTCCTAATTTTGTAAGTAATAATTATAACTCATTCTATAATTAACTCCTCAGTAAACAATCTGCTACAATTTCCTTTGATTAGGAATGATTCTGGCTCACCACAGTGGAATCCTGGCACAAATGCAAAAGGCCAGTGTCCTGCCAGTGTGTCTGTGTCCAAGGGGATTTCCACCACCAGGCAGTTACAGAGACTGGTGAGCCCAGGGACTCCTCCCACCAATCTCTTAATTCAACAGGAGTAAGTTCACCTGGATGAGTGCTGGCCTCCAATGTGTGTCTGTTCATAATTTTATGAAATATCTTCATGCCATTCACTAGATTAAAAAAAGAAGTTTGGAAAACTCTGGACAAAGTAAATTGTGTACTCAAAAAGTTAGGAGGGAGGAGGGGCAAGATGGTGGCATAGAGAAGAGTGAAATTTAGTCAGTCCCCTGAAACAACTAATAAACAACCAGGAACAACTAGTAAATAATTTGGAATAACTGCTGGGGGACAACTGTGACTGTCCACACATCATGCACCAACCTGAATTGGGAAGAATGCCTGAGATTGCAGCATAAATTCTGTAAGTGAAAATATGGAACTGTGCTGGGAGCCCCTCCCCCCATGGCAGGCTGAGCTGCAAAACCTTTCTGTTGTAGAGAGCAGCACTCTCCCAGCAAGCAAGTATAGCTCAATTGAGCTCCAGCTGGTGTTTTAATTAACAAACGTGGACTGCTCAATTCAAGCTACAAACCCCCAACAGCAGAGGCTTTTAGTGATGACTGACCGTAAAGAATCAGAAGACTCATCTGTCCCAGAAGGGGGAGCCCAGAAGACCAGGTGTTACCTCTGGCCAATGAGTGAAACTGGGGGCCATGTTCTGGATCTGAAAGGGGGCTTTCTGTCACTTTTTCTCTCTCTCAACATGAGGGGCTCAGAAGAGAGAGCCATAGCCATTTTCAGTTCGCAGCCCTCTGACTCAGACAGGGGAGGAGATACAGATTCAGAGAAACAACAATTCAAATGCTGATGAAAACTCCTTAGGGGTGTATCTTCCCTAAGAGGAAGGAGGTGGGGCCCAGCTTTCCCATCAGAACCAGCCCCAGAGCCTGGGGGAAAACAGCCAAAACAGAAACTGAAGCCAAAACACATCTCCTTACACAAGTCAGGAGCAACAGGCTGACAGGCACCACCTGTTGGGCAGCTTTGAAAAAGCACAGTGGCTAAAGCCCTCACAGGAAAGTCTGTCAGTCTTCTAAGACACACCCTCAGGGAAACCTATACTGAATATTTCCCCCTTCCAAGACTGAGCCTGGTCTGGTCTGGGAAAATCTGATTAGGGTAACCAAGGAAACCAGATGCCTAGACAACAGAAAACTACAAATTACATTAGGAAAAAAGAAGATATAGCCCAGTCAAAGGAACAAATTTATACCTCAATCAAGATACAGTTGAGATATTGTTTCACTTTAATGAAACAATCTATTAAAGATTTTCAAAGAAATATGCTAAATCAAATCAAAAACTAACTCAATGAATTCAGGGAAGATATAACAAAAGAGATGAAGGCTATAAAGAAAACACTGGGCAAACATAAGGTAGAAATCAAAAGTTTGAAAAAACAACTGGCAGAATCTATGGAAATGAAAGGCACAACATGAGAGATGAAAGACACAATGGAGACATATAACAGCAGATCTCAAGAGGCAGAAGAAAACACTCAAGAACTGGAGAGCAAGGCACCTGAAAGCCTACACATAAAAGAACAGATAGAGAAAAGAATAGAAAAATATGAGCAACAACTCAGGGAATTGAAGGATAATGTGAAATGCATGAGTGTGCATGTCATGGTGTCCCAGAAGGAGAAGAGAAAGGAAAAGGGGCAGAAGCAATAATAGAGGAAATGATCAATGAAAATTTCCCATCTCTTATGAAAGACAAAATTACAGACCCAAGAAGCACAGTGTACCCCAAACAGAATAGATATGAATAGATCTATGCCAAGACACTTAATAATCAGATTATCAAACATTAAAGACAAAGAGAGAATCATGAAATCAGCAAGAGAAAAGCAATCCATCACATACAAAGGAAGCTTGATGATTATATATGGATTTCTCAATAGAAACCATGGAGGCAAGAAGGAAATGGGGTAATATATTTAAGATACTGAAAGAGAAAAACCACCATCCAAGAATCCTATATCCAGCAAAACTGTCCTTCAAATATGAGGGACAGCTTAAAATATTCTCTGACAAACAGACAATGAGAGAGTTTGTGAACAAGATACCTGTGCTACAGGAAATACTAAGGGGAGCACTACAAACAGGAAAAGACAAGAGTGAGAGGTTTGGAACACAATTTTGGGAGATAGTAGCACAGCAATGTAAGTACACTGAACAAAGATGACTATGAATATGGTTGAAAGAGGAAGATTAGGAGCATGTGGGACACCAGAAGGAAAGAGGAAAGATAAAGACTGGGACTATACAACTCAGTGAAACCTAGAGTGCTCAAAGCAATTGTGATAAATGTACAAATATGTTTTTATATGAGGTAGAACAAATGAATGTCAACCTTGCAAGGTGTTAAAAATAGGGCAGTATTGGGGAAGAAATACAATCAATGCAAACTAGAGACCATAGTTAACAGAAACTTTGTTAATGTAACAAAGGCAGTATACAAAAGATAAAAGCCTATAAGAGGGGGACATAAGGGAGAGGTATGGGACTTTTGGCATTGGTGATGTTGTCTGACTCTTTTATTCTACTTTAGTTTAATTCTATCTTTCCTTTCATTGTGTTTTAGCTGTCATTTCTTTCTTTCTTTTTATTTTTCTTTTTTTTTTGTCTCTCTACCTTCTTTGATTCTTCCTCCTTCTTTGTGGAAGAAATGGAGATGTCATTATATAGATAGTGGTGATGATGGTGAATACATAAATATGTAACTATACAGGGAACCATCAATTGTTTACTTAGGATGGAAATTATGGTGGGTGAACAAAGTCATTTAAAAAAAGGGTTGAAGAAATCTTGAGGGCAACACATTGAGTGAAATGTCAGACACACAAAGACAAATATTGCAGGGTCTCACTGATATGAACTAATTATAATATGTAAACACATAGACATGAAATATAAGTTAACAGGATATAGAACAAGGCTAAAGAATGGGAAGCAGTTGCTTATTATGAGTAGAATGTTCAACTAGGTTGAACCTAAGTGTTTGGAAGTGGACAGAGGTGATGGTAGCACGCTATTGTGAGAATAACTAACAGTGCTGAATGGTGTGTGAAGGTGGTGGAAAGGGGAAGCTCAGAGTCATGTATGTCACCAGAAGGCAAGTTGGAGGTTAAAATATGGGAATGTTTAAAACAGTGAACCTTGTTGTGGGCAATGTCTGTGATTAACTGTACAAATATTAGAAATCTCTTTCATGAACCAGAACAGATGTATGACACTACAACTAGAATAATGGAGGGGTTTATAGGAAAAAATATACCTATTGCAAACTATGTACTAAAGTTAGTAGTATTTTAAAATTCTTTCATCAACAGTAACAAATGTACTATACTAATATCATGAGTCAATAATGGAGGGGGTGGTTAGGGGTATGGGAGGATTTGAGTTTCTTTTTTGTCTTTATTTCTTCTCTGGAGTAATAAAAATGTCCCAAAAATTGGAAAAAAAATTTATTGTGGTGATGGATGCACAGCTGTGTGATGGTACCAGGGGAAATTGATTGTACACTTTGGATCTTTGGATAGTTGTATGGTATGTGAACAATCTCAATAAATTAAATTTAAAAAAAGTTAGGAGGGGCACCAGTTTTCATTAACACCACTTTCTTTAAAAAGATAGAATCACTGTCTTTGAAATCAACCTCAGTGGTGAGATGTGTTTTTCTTTCCAGGTGCCCCATGATGGCACACAGCCTTACTTGGCAAATCCTGACAGTTTCCAAGTCCTGGGATACAGACCTGCACCAGCATGTGGGGCAGTGTCACCTCCCAGAAGTGTTGAGAAGAGTATGTGTCACCAATAGGCAAGGAGAGAGCTCACCAGAGACTTCTTCATGTCTGGCTTCTCAATGCCAGACATTGTTGGAGAGCTTCCCATGTTCTATTAGAAAAGTTCAGGAGAAAGCTGTGAATAGGATCACTCTTTTATTTTCACTGTCCACACATCTGTCAATATACTGGGAAAGCCAGTGGAAACCCCCACCATATCCTTGCCTCTGGAGCTGATGGCAAATGAACCTTCCATGGGGTGGGTATTCAGCTCTGAAAGGGTCACATTTCCCTTCCAGGATCTGTCCTTAAAGTCCCAATAACTCAACGGAGATTTTTTCACTGATTGCATCTGTTCTCTTTAGATAAGGATTGTCACTCTGGATATTGTTCCTTCAGTCATTAAAGCACTAAGCTCAACTTTGGATTCCATAAGGTGAGCATGATCTACACAGTCCACCTGAAAGACAATCCCATTAATTGCCAGGAGATAATTTTTTCAAAGTCCTTGCTCATGCCCAACAAGATTGGAAGTTGTAAATGTCATCCCAGAAATTGTCAGCTCTTCTGAAGTTAGATGTAGTGTTGGAATGTGTTGGGCCAATCTGTCTTCTTTGAGCATGTGTGGAAGAGTGGTTTTGTCCACATTGCCAAACCCAAGAATCCAAGTTTTCCAGATTTCTTGTAGAGTCCTGGGGAATGAAGCACACTGCTGAAGCCTTTCTAGATCCACTCAAAGATGAAAGGCATTATTAATGATTACCACCACCACCTGCCCAGCTCCTCCAGCTCTGGCTCGCTCTAGCAGTGTGGCTCCTGGACTCACAGCTAGAGGGGCCCTTCTGCAGTGCCCTTGATGCTCTAAGAACACACAGAACAGCAGGATTAGCTGTTTGTGTAATGTAGTTCCATGGATTTAAAAAAATACTTTATTCTTACCATATGTACAATCTAACATTTCCCCAGTTAATCATAGTCAGGTATATGTTTCAGTGTTGCTAATTGCACTCACAATTGTTGTGCTACCATCACCACCATCAATTATCAAAACATTTCTGTCATTCCAAATATGAACCCTGTACATCCTAAGCCTTAACTTCCCATTCCCTACCCCTACCCCATCCTCTGCCTATATACTAGATTCTGACTCAAAGACTTTGTGCATTCTAATTATTTCAAATCAATGGGATCATACAATATTTGTCCTACTGTGTCTGGCTAATTTCACTCAACATGATGTCTTCAAGTTTTATCCATGTTGTCACATGTATCAGGATTTCATTCCTTTTTACAGCTGAATAATATTCCATTGCATATGTATACCACCTTTTTTTATCCATTCATTGCTTGATGAACACTTAGTTTCTTCCATCTTTTGGCTATTGTGAATAATGCTGCTATGAACATCAGTGTGAAAATATCTGTTTGAGTCCCTGCTTTCAATTCTGGGTAATTCATGTGGTAATTCTATACTTAGCTTTCTGAGGAGCAGTCAAACTGTCTTTCACAGTGGCCGCACCATTTTCATTCCCACCAGCAATGAACGAGTGTTATTTCTCCACATCCTTGCCAACACTTGTCATTTTCCATTTTTTTAAACAGCAGCCATTTCAATGGGTGAAATGGTATCTCGTTGTGGTTTTGAGTTGCATTTCCCTGACGGCTAATGATGTTGAGCATCTTTTCACGTGGTTTTTGGTCATTTGAATATTCTCTTGGAGGTGATGTCTATTCAGGTCTTCTGCCCATTTTTAGATAAGGTTTGTTGTTGTTGAGTTGAAAGGATTTCTTTATATATCCTGGTTATTAAACTTTTCTTGGATATGTGGTTTCCAAATATTTTCTCCCACTATGTAGGTTCCTAGTTCTACTTTCATGATAAAGTTCTTTGAGGCACATAAGTTTTTAATTTTGAGGGAGTCCCATTTATCTATTTTTTTCTTTTGTTGCTTGTGCTTTTGGTATAAGTCAAAGAAACCATTGCCTAACACAAGGTCCTGAAGATGTTCCCCTATGTTTTCTTCTAGGAGTTTGACAGATCTATTTTATATTTAGGTCTTTGATCCATTTCAAGTTGATTTTTGAATGTGGTATGAATAGGCATTCTTTTTTTTTCAAATGGAGATCCAGTTTTTCAGCACCATTTGTTGAAGAGATTACCTTTTCTCAGTTGAGTTGTCTTTGCCCCTCTTGTCACAAATCACTTGGCCATAAATATGAGGGTTGATTTCTGAACTATCAGTTCAATTCCATTGGTATATATGTTTGTCCTTGTGCCAGTATCATGCTATTTTGATTACTGTGGCTTTATAATAAGTGTTAAGATGGGGAAGTGTGAGTCCTCTTCTTTTGCAAGATGGCTTTAGCTGTTTGGGGCCTGTTCTAGTTTGCTAATGCTACCAGAATGCAAAACACCAGAAATGGATCAGCTTTTATAAAAGGGGTTTATTTGGTTACAAAGTTACAGTCTTAAGGCCATAAAGTGTCCAAGATAAGTCATTAACACTTGGGTACCTTCACTGGAGGATAGCCAATGGTGTCCAGAAAACCTCTGTTAGCTGCTCCAAAGTTCTGGTTTCAAAATGGCTTTCTCCCAAGACGTTCCTCTCTAGGCTGCAGTGCCTCAAAAATGTCACTCTTAGTTGCTCTTGGGGTGTTTGTCCTCTCTTAGCTTCTCTGGAGCAAGAGTCTGCTTTCAGTGGCCATCTTCAAACTGTCTCTCATCTGCAGCTACTCTCTTAGATTCTGTGCATTCTTCAAAGTGTCTCTCTTGGCTGTGGCTCCTCTTCAAAATGTCACTCTCAGCTGCACTGAGTTCCTTCTGTTTGTCAGCTCATTTATATGCTCCAGTGATTTAATTTAGACCCACCCTGAATGGGTGGGATCACATGTCCATTGAAATTATCTAATCAGAGTTGTCATCCACAGTTGGGTGGGTTGCATCTCCATGGAAACACTCAAAGAATTACAATCTGAACAACACTGATATGTCTGCCCACACAAGATTGCATCAAAGATAATGGCATTTTGGGGGATGCAATACATTCAAACTGGCACAGGGCCCCTTACTGTACCATACAAATTTGAAGACTGGCTTTTCCATTTCTGCAAAGAAGGTTGTTGGCATTTTGAGTGTGATATTGTGATTGCATTGAATCTATAAATAGCTTTGGGTGTGATTTATACCTTAATGATATTTTGTCTTCCAATCCATGAACATGGAATGTGCTTCCATTTATTTAGATCTTCTTTGATTTCTTTTAGCAATATTTTGTAGTTTTCTGTGTATAAGTCCTTTGGTTAGTTATTCATAGATATTTGACTCTTTTAGTTGCTATGGTGAAAGGATTTTTTTCTTGCTTTCTTCTTCTGATTGTTCATTGCTTGGGTACATAAACACAAATCCTAGTTGGGCATGGAGTATAATTCTATTAATGTGCTGTTGGATTTGATTTGCAAGCATTTTGTTGAGGATTTTTGCATTTGTATTCATAAGAGAAAATGGTCTGTAATTTTCTTTTCTTGTGGTATCTTTATCTGGCTTTGGTATTAGGCCAACATCATGTTGGCCTCATTGAAAGAGTAAGGTAGTGTTCCCTCTTTGTTCTAGTTTGCCAATGCTGCCATTTTGCAAAATACCAGAAATGGATTGGCTTTTATAAAGGGGGTTTTATTTGGTTACAAAGTTACAGTCCTAAGGCCATAAAGTGTTCAAGGTAAGACATCAAGAATTGGATATACCTTCACTGAAGAAAGGCCATTGGTGTCTGGAAACCTCTGTCAGCTGGAAGGCACATGGCTGGCATCTGCAGATCCTGGGTTGTGTTCCAGCTCCTCTCTCAGCTCCTGTGCGTTCTTGGTTCTTTCTCCCTGGACATTTCTAAGTGCCTGGGAGTCCTGTCTTAGCATATCCTGGAGCAAACTCTGGGCTTCATCTATTAGCTAAACATCCTTCTGTCTGCATCTTCAAGTGTGTCTAAGCATCAGTGTCAGCAAGTGTCTGGGCCTGGAGCTCTCTTTTTAAAGGACTCCAGTAAACTAATCAAGACCCACATTGAATGGGTGGGGCCACACGCTATGGAAATAATTTAATGAGAGTACTCACCTACAGTTGAGTGAGTCACATCTCCATGGGAAAAAACTAACGTAAATATCCCACAAGATTGGATTAAAAGATCATGGCTTTTTTAGAGGGATATAATATATCCAAACTGGCACACTCATCTTCAACTTTTTGGAGCAGTTTGAGCAGGATTGGTATTAATTCTTCTTGGAATGATGATGGAATTCACCTGTGAAGCCATCTGGTCCAGGGCTTTTCTTTTTTGGGAGGTTTTTGATGATTGATTGAATCTTTTTACTTGTAATTGGTGTGTTGAGGACTTCTATTTCTTCTAGAGTCAGTGTAGACTGTGTGTGTGTTTCTAGGGATTTGTTCATTTCATCTAGGTTGTCTACTTTGTGAGCCTACAGTTGTTCATAGTATCCTTTTATGCTCTTTTTTATTTCTGTGGGGTCAGCAGTAACATCCCTCCTTTCATTTGTGATTTTATTTACTTGAGTATTCTCTCTTTTTGTCTCTGTCAATCTAGCTAAAGGTTTGCCAATTTTATTGATCTTTTCAAAGAACCAACTTTTGTTTTTGTTAATTCTCTCCATTCTTTTCTTATTCTCAATTTAATTGTTTTCTGCTCTAATGTTTATTATTTCTTTCTTTGTGCTTGCTTTGGGATTAGTTTGCCATTCTTTTCTAGTTCCTCCAGGTGTATAGTTAGGTCTTTGAGTTTAGCTCTTTCTTCTTTCTTAATATAGGTATTTAGGGCTATAAGTTTCCCTCTTAACACTGCCTTCACTGCATCCCATAAGTTTTGATATATTGTTTTGTCCTTGTTTTCATATTTCTCAAGATATTTACTGATTTCCCTTACAATTTCCTCTATGACCCACTGATTGTCAAAGGCTGTGTTATTTAACTTCCATAGATTTGTGGATTTTCCAGTTCTCTGCTTGTTACTGATTTCCAGATTCATTCAGTTATACATTGAAATGTGTGCTAGTTTGGATGTATTATGTCCCCTAAAACAAGGCAATCTTGTGGGGGCAGATGTATTAATGTTGATTAGGTTGGAATCTTTGGATTAGGTTGTTTCCATGGAGATGTGACCCACCCGACTATGGGTAATAACTTTGATTAGATTATTTCCATGAGGTGTGGCCCCACCCATTCAGAGTGCATCTTAATTAAATCACTGGAGCCCTTTAAGAGCATGCAGACAGAAGGAGCTTAGTGTTGCAGCTGAGAGACATTTTGAAGATGGCCATTGAAAACTGCTGCTGATATTTTGGAGAATGCCATTTTGAAACAACCTGGGAGCAAGCAGACACCAGCCACATGCCTTCCCAGCTAACAGAGGTTTTCCAGATGCCAATGGCTTTTCTCCAGTGAAGGTACCCTATTGTTGATGCCTTACCTTGGACACTATATGGCCTTAAGACTGTAACTTTGTAACCAAATAAATCCCTTTTGTAAAAGCCAATCCATTTGCAAAACGGCAGCATTAGCAAACCAGAACATGTGTAATTTCAATCTTCTTAAATTTATTGAGACTTAGCTTGTGACCCAAGTCATGTGGTCTATCCTGGAGAATGATCCATGAGCACTCGAGATGAATGAATATCCTGCTGTTTTGGGGTGCCATGTTCTGTATATATTTGTCAGGTCTAGTTCACTTACCATGTTATTAGGTTCCCTGTTTCCTGACTGATCCTCTGTTTAGATGTTCTCTCTATTGAAAAGAATTGTGTGTTGAAGTCTCCCACTACTATTGTAGCAACATCTATTTTTCCTTACAGTTTTGCCAGTATTTACCTCATGTATTTTTGGCACCCTGGTTAGGTGCATGATTGTTTTTTCTTACTAGTGGATTGTCCCTTTTAGTAATATATAATGTCTTTCTTTGTCTCTTATAACAGTTTGCAGTTAAATTCTATTTTGTTCTATATGTGTGGAATATCTTCTACCAACCTTTCACTTTCAACCTATCTATGTCCTTGGGTCTGAGGTGAGTCTCCTGTAGACAGTATGTAGAAGGATCATATATTTTTTTTCCCTTCTGTCAATCTGTGTCTTTTGATTGGGGAGTTTACTCCATTAACATTCAATCTTATTGTTCTAAAGACAGTACTTACTTCAACCATCTTATCCTTTGGTTTTTGCATGTCATACCTTATTTTTGTCTCTCTTTTCTTCCCTTTTAGCTACCCTTACTGATAATCTTCATTTCTACACTCTCCAAGCCTCTTTCCTGTGTTTTCCTTTCAGCCTACAGATATTCCTTTAGTGTTTCTTATGTGGCAAGTATCTTGTTAATGAACTCTTTCAGTTTCTGTTTATCTGTGAATATTTTAAACTGTCCTTCACTTTTTTATGCTATTTTATTGAAATACAATCACATAACATACAATCATTCAAAGTGTACAATCAGTTGTTCACAGCATCATATAGTTGTGCTTTCATCACCACAAACTTTGAACATTTTCATAATCCAAAAAATAAAATGAAAATTAAAATAAAAAAGAACTTCCAAAACATCCCATTCCCCTCCTCCCCCATTGTTCATTTACTTTTTTAAAATACAATTTAATGAAGATACATTCACACACCCTACAGTCATCCACAGCATACAGTTTTCACAGCACCATCATACCATTGTATGTTCATCACCAGAATCAACATTTGAACCTTTTCCTTGCTCCAAAATAAAAATAAAACCAAAAAAGAACCCCTAACTCTTTCCATCCCCTCCATCCTACCCTATTCTTCATCTAATTTTTGTCCCCATTTTTCCACTCATCTGTCCATACACTGGATAAAGGGAGTGTGAGCAACAAGGTTTTCACAGTCACACAGTCACACTGTGCAATCCACATAGTTATACAACCATCTTCAAGAATCACGGTCACTGCATTGCAGTTTGACAGCTTCAGGTATTTCCCTCTTGCCATTCCAACACACTAAAGACTAAAATGTGGTATCTATATGACACATAAGAATACCCTCCAGAGTGACCTCTCAACTCCATTTGAAATCTCTCAGCCACTGGAACCTTATTTTGTTTAATTTTTCCTCCCCCTTTTGGTCAAAAGATCCTTTCATCCATGATGTTGGGTCCAGATTCATCTCTGCCAGGGAGGTTCACACCCCTGGGAGTCAGGTCCCACATAGAGGGGAGGGCAGTTGGCTTAGAGAGAGAGGCCACATCTGAGTAACAAAGAGGCTCTCTTGGGGGGACTCCTAGGCACAATCATTAAGTAGGCTTAGCCTCTCCTTTGCAGCAACTAGCCTCACAGGGTAAGGCCCCCAGATTGGGGGCTTGGCCCACTAAATTGTCAGTCCTCAATGTTTGCAGGAAAATCAGCAATAGCCCAGGTGGGAAAGTCCAACATTTCCACATGTCTCCCTAGTTCCTTGGGGGAGCCCACAAATACACTTTTACTCTCTGCCCATGTCACTCTGGGATGTGTCAGGATTTCATGCCAGCCTGTACAAACTCACCAAATCCCACTTCCCATTCACCATTCCCTGCACCTATGGTGTTCAAACAGACTGTACAAGTTAGGTTATCTAAGAGCTATAGAAAATATAGATCCTGCACCAGGTAAACATCTTCTCCCCTGGTCTCACACATAAATTGTAGTTTAAAAACCCTGTCAGTATCATCCTTTACCCTTGGGCCTGATTTGCCTTAGTCCTAACCAGATCCTCTTTGGTCATCTCTCTAATTAAAATCTGAATTCTTTCTCAGCTCTTTCAACAGTTGCCATAGAGGGCAATGCTGACATTCATAGCTGCCCAGTTCTAGCTCTGAGTCTCAAGTGTCACACATACACCCAAAGTTCCAGAGATCAACCAGGTTATACACAAGGAGCTCAGCATCTCAGGATTTAGAGATAATCATCACAACTCAGGAATAGCTGTGACTGCTGTAAGAGCTTACAATCTAGAGACCATTACAATAAGCATTCCCCTGATAAGCTGTGCTCTAAGATTCAGTTCTCAGCATTTACACATTATAAATAGTCCATATTAGTGAGGCATTATAGTGTTTGTCCTCTTGTTTCTGGCATGCTTCACTCAAAATGCTGTACTCAGGATCCATTCACCTATTTGCATGTCTCACAGTTCATTTCTTCTTGTAGCCACTCAATAGTCCATTGTATGCATACACCACAGTTCACCATTCTGTTCATCGGTCAATGTACTCAGGCCACCTCCATCTATTGCAAATAGGGAATACTGTTACTATATCTACTGGTGTGTAAATGTCCATTCATGTCCCTGCTCTCCAATACTCCAAGTATATACCCCATGCTGAGGTTGCAGGACCTTGAAACCCCCACATACCTAGCTTCTTGTGGGACCACCATACTGTCCTCCAGATGGGCTACACCATTCTACTTCCCCACCAACAGTGAATACATACATGTCTCCCTCCAAGTTCTCTCCAGCACTTGTGTCCCTCAGTTTATTTTTTCCTGCAATTTTATAGGGATATATTCAAATACTGTCCTTCAAAAATGAAGGACAGTTTTGCCAAATAAAAGAATTCTTGGCTGGCAGTTTTTGTCTTTCAGTATCTTAAACCTATCATACCACTGCCTTCTTGCCTCCATGGTTTCTGATGAGAAATTGGCACTTAATCTTATGGAAGTTCCTTATATGTGACAAATCACTTTTCTCTTGCCACTTTCAGGATTCTCTCTTTATCTTTGGCATTTGAAATTCTGATTAGTATGTGTCTTGGGGTAGGTCTATTGGGATTTATTCTGTTTGGAGTATGTTGTGCTTCTTGGACATGTGTATTTATGTCTTTCACAAGAATTGGGAAATTTTCAGCCATAATTTCTTCAAAGATTTTTTTCTGCCCCCTTTTCCTTCTCTTTCTGAGATGACATGTATGTTTGTGCACTCAAGTCCCTGCAACACTACTCATTTTTTTCTATTCTTTTCTCTGTTCTTCTGACTGCATGATTTTGATTGTTCTGTCTTCTAGTCCTCTGACTCTTTATTCTGCCTGTTCAAATCTGGTGCTGTATACCTCTAGTGTATTCTTAATCTGCTACTTTGCCTTTCATCCCTATAATTTTTTTCTTTTAATGCTTTCAAATTTTTCTTTGTGTTCACATATTGTCTTCTTAATATCCTTTATCTCTTTATGCATATTTTCCTTAATTTCCTTGAATTGATTTAGGAGATTTCTTTCAACTTTTTTGATTAGTTGTTCCAAATTTGGTGTCTTGTCTGAAGTTTTAATTTGTTCCCTTTACTGAGCCATATCTTCCTGTTTCTTAGAATGGCTTGTAATTTTCTGCTATGTCTGGGACTGTGATCATCTTGATGAGTTAACTTTGTAGGCTGGTTTCTCCCTCTTGTCTAGGGTTTTATTGTAGATTGGCTTTGTGTTAAGGTTCTTTTTGACACTTGTTCCAATCTACTTTGAACATTTAGAGTGGCCCATGTTTACCTGGTCAGATTTTCTCAGCTCTTCATCTGATTCCTGCCCTGGGTATTGGTACAAGCCCATACACTTCTGTTGTGAAGCCAACCCATTTGTGTGGTATTTGTCTTAGCAGACAGGAAACTAATACAACCAACTTTTTGTTTCATTAATTTTCTGCGTATTTTCTGGTATCTTCAAATAAATTCTTGATTCTTTTCTTTCTGTACTTTAAAAATGTCATTCTGCTTCCTCTGGCTTCCATAATTTTAGATGAGAAATCTACTAAGTTCAAATTGGTGTTTCCTCATACAGAATGCATTATTTCTCTCTGGCTGCTTTTCAAATCTTTTTTGTTTCTATAATTTTCAGAATTTTAGTTATGATTTGTCTTGATTGAATTTCTCTGATATAAAATTTAAGATTTACTCATCTATTTGATCTGCATGTTTATAGTCTCATGCTGAATTTGGGAAGTTTCTGGCTATTATTTTTTTAAATCTCTCTCTCTTCTCTCCTGTTGGAACTCTTATTTTCCCACAGGTTCCTGAGATTCTGCTCATTTTTCTTTTTGGTCTATTGTCTGTATTGGGCAGATTCTATTACCTGTCTTCACATTCACTGATTCTGTTCTCTCTCATCACCACTCTGCTGTTGAACTCTTGCTGTAAGTTTTTTAAAACTTTGTCATTGTATTTTTCTTTCTAATTTATAACTTCTATTTCTTTGTTGATATTTTCTATTTTTTATTTGTTTCAAGAGAATTTGTAATTGCTTGTGAAAGCTTTTATTTTAATCAAATAATTCCAACATCTCACTCATCTCAGTATTGATGTCCATTGATTGTCTTCTCTTATTCACATTGTGTTCTGACTCTTGGAGTGACAAGTGATTTTTAAATTTTATCTTGGACATATTGGAAATTATTTTATGAGAATCTAGACTATATATACTAGCAATGCATCCCCCTGCTCACATGTAGAGCAAGAAGGCCAAGTGGTTGTGCATGTTTAGCTATCTCCTTGGCCCTGCTGGAAACTGGAAATCTCTTGATAATTTTAATGCAGGATTCTCATTTGCCCTACTGGACTGTGAGCTCCCTACAGGCTGAGAAAGACTGAACTAAGTTCAAACCCTCACTCTGGCTTGTTAGCTGTGTGACTTTGGGTGAGACCTTTAACTTCTCTGAGCCTCCTTTTTCTCTTTTTGGAGATGGATAAAATATTACCTATGGTTATTATGAAGATTATGTGGAATAATATTATAAAGCACTTAGCAAAGTGCTTAGAACATACTAGAGCCTTGATAAACATGACTCAGCATGCATGAATTGAAGCTTTACCTACTCTCAGCACTCTCATCACCAAATGGGCTGCCACCTTACACCCCCTTTCTGAGCTGTACCAGGGTAGTAACAATGACCAACACCTATGAGTGTGGACTGTGTGCCAGGCACTGTGAACCCATGATCAAGTGAAGCACTTGATACCTCTCTGAGGTTCACCCCATGAGCATCCTCATTTACTAGGAGGACATCTGTAGCCCAGGGATGCTAAGGGATTTGTCCAAGGCCATTCTGCCCTAGGTGGTGGAGCCAGGTTTGAACCTAAACAGGCTGCAGAGCATTGCTATCTGTTTTAATTTCTTAGGCTTCCATAGCAAAGTTCCAGGTGGCTCGAAACAACAGGAATTTATTCTTTCACAGTTCTGGAGGCCACAAGTCCTGAATCAAGGTGTCAGCAGGGTCATGTTCTCTCTGTTCTCCAGTTCCTGAGTGTTTTTTTCTGCCTCTTGAAATCTGCTGTTGTATGTTTCCATTGTGTATTTCATCTCTTGTTGTGCCTTTCATTTCCATAGATTCTGCCAGTTGTTTTTTTGAACTTTTGATTTCTACCTGATGTTCACCTAGTGTTTTCTTTATATCCTTCATCTCTTTAGCCATATCTTCCTTGAACTCATTGATTTGGTTTTTGAATTGGTTTAGTACATTTCTTTGAAAATCTTTAATTGATTGTTTCATTAAAGTGAAACAGTATCTCAACTGTATCTTAACTGAGGTATAAGTTTGTTCCTTTGACTGGGCCATATCTTCATTTTTCCTAGGGCAATTTGTAGTTTTTTGTTGTCTGGGCATCTGGTTTCCTTAGTTACCCCAATCAGATTTTCCCAGACCAGACCAGCTCAGGTCTCAGAATGGGGCTATGTTCAGTGTCAAGTTTCCCTGAGGGCATGTCTTAGAAGATTGACAGACTGCTGTGAGGCCTCCAGCCACTGTGCTTTTCCTAACCTGTCCAGCAGGTGGTGCCTGTCAGCCTGTCTCTCCCAACTGGTGTAAGGAGGTGTGGCCCCTTTTATTCTCAGCTTAGGTTGTTTCTGCTTTGACTGTTTTCCCCCAGGCCTTGGGGTCTGAGTTCTGAGGGGATGGCAGGCCCTTGAGCTTGGCCCCACCTTCTTCCTCTTAGGGAAGATACACCCCCTAAGGAGATATCTCCTGCATTTCAATAGTTTCTTTGTCTCTCTAACTCTGCCAACTCCACCACTGTCTGGATCAGAGCACTGTGAACTGAAAATGGCTGAGGCTCTCTTCACTGAGCCACTCAGGTTGAGAGAGAGAAAAAGGGAAAGAAAGCCCCCTTTCAGGGCCAATCCATGGTCCCCCAGTTTCTCCTGCTGGTAAGAGAGAGAACCTGGTCTTCTGGGCTTCCTTTCCTAGGGCACAGGTGTTTTCTGGCTCTGTAAGGTCAGTCACCCTTAAAAGCCTCTATATTTTCCTTCTTTTTTTTAAATTAATTTTTTTCTGTCAGCCCCACCTCCTCTCCACCGGGAGTGACCTCAGGGTACTTTGCTTCTTGTCTGTGTTTGTAGTTTATATTCAGTGGTCCACATTTGTTAATTAAAACCCCAGTTGGAGCTGGGCTGAGCTATATTCGCTTACTCCAGGAATGCTGCTTTCTCTTACAATGAGGTCTTGCAGCTCAGCCTGCCATAGTGCAGTTCTGCAGCATTTCCTTACAGATTTTATGCTGTGATCTCAGCCATTCCACCCCATCCAGGTTGGTGTATGATGTGTGGACAGTCATGGTTGTCTCCCAGCAGTTGCTACAGATTATTTACTAGTTGTTCCTGGTTGTTTATTAGTTGCTCCAGGGGACTAACTAAATTATACTCCTCTCTATGCCACCATCTTGCCCAACCTCCCCATGTTCTCTCTGAAGGCTCAAGTTGAGGACACTTCCTTCTCTCTTCCTAGATCCTGGTGTTAACTAACAATCCCTGGTTTCCTTGGCTTGTGGCTGCATCACTCCATCTCTGCCTCCATCTTTACATGGCTGCCTTTCCTCTTTATCTATCTCTGTTTCCAAAATTTCCTTTTCCTGGAAGAATATCATTCATATTGGATCTGGACCAAGCCTAATCCAGTATGACCTCATCTTAAATAATTCCATCTGCAAAGTCCTTATTTCCAAGTAAGCTCACATTCACAGGGGCTGGAGATTAGAGCTTGAACCTATCTTTTTGGGGGGGGCTCAACTCAACCCACAATGCAAAGTACTGAAGGCCTACATGCTGCTCTGCAGTGCCACGACATGAGAAGATAGGTGCACAGTGATGTTTTCTGTGTAAAAACCAACTGTTCTAGTTTGCTAATGCTGCAGAATGCAAAACACCAGAGATGGACTGGCTTTTATAAAAAGGGGGTTTATTTGGCTATACAGTTACAGTCTTAAGGCCATAAAGTGTCCAAGGTAACACATCAGTAATCAGGTACCTTCACTGGAGGATGGCAAATGGCGTCCGGAAAACCTCTGTTAGCTGGGAAGGCACGTGGCTGGCGTCTGCTCCAAAGATCTGGTTTCAAAATGGCTTTCTCCCAGGACATTCCTCTCTAGCAAGCTTGCTCTTCTTCAAAACGTCACTCACAGCTGCACTCCCTTTCATCTCTGAGTCAGCATGTTTATATGGCTTCACTGATCAAGGCCCACCCTGAATGGGTGGGGCCACACCTCCATGGGAGTATCCCATCAGAGTCACCACCCACAGCTGGGTGGGGCACATTCCAAGCAAATCTAATCAGCACCAAAAGTCTGTCCCACAAGACTACATCAAAGATAATGGCGTTTGGGGTACAAAATGCATTCAAACCGGCACACCAACTTTTTCACTTTTAAAAAACCAACTAAGTTGATCAGAAAACCCAATGAATTCATAGCCATGCCATTAATCCATCATGCCATATAAAAGCCTGGGCCTCAAAATTTTCATAACAGGTAACTTCCCACTAAAATTTAAGACATCAAGAGATAAGTGAAGCAGGAAGGCTTTCTTGAAACTACATTTGCAGTGTGGGGAAACCATCTAACTTGATCACAATCATAAATGCCAAATAGGTTTAACTCTCCAAGCAAGGAACTATGCCATCAAGATCACCAAAACTGAGTGCAGCACAGTTTTAAATAGTCAAATCTAATTTATTTCTTTTACATGGCTTAGAATTCAATAGATGCAAAAGGGTATGTGGGAAAATCTTCCCCTCCCATTCCAGGCCCAACCACCCATCTTATCAGTATCCTGGGTGTATTTTATGGTTAGACAAGTGCTTTATCTATATATTATTTCATTTTTAACAAACACTGTCTAATTGTATAAACTGTTGCACCATTGTTTTTTTGTCACTTACTAGTATATTTGGAAATCAACCCTTATAAGTATATAAAAAGCTTCCTCACCCTCATATCCTTCTTTCTTTCCATCCTCAGTGCTGGATCTTTGGAAGGTAAGTGTGAGGGCTGGTGCCCAGCAACCTCATCACCTACCTGAGTCTTGCATGTGTAGGCTGAATTCTCACCACCCCTGGAGCATGCCTTTTTGCCTATGGCCCTTCAGGAAGCTCTGAGAAAGCCCCCAGAGTCTTACCTAAGATACTGGGGCCTCCTTGTGCCTTCCACGATGGATCTGAACACAGCAAGGGAGAGGGGAGGGAGGCCAGAGAGAGGAAGGGTCCACACCCCAGGAGGAAGGGACTGCTACTCCACGTGACAGGTAGAGAGGAACATGACCTGGCCCACGTTCTTGTGTTGGCAAGCTGCTGAGAGTGTGTTCAACCACAGATCCACAGCAACAATTATGGAATAAGTATCTCCATTTTCATTTCCCTCAGGAAATCACCATCTGATTCCCCTGCCTGCGCTTTGAGACCAAATGTCTGTCCTCTGAGTCCTGGCTCTACTCAGCTTCTGTGCACCTTGGGCACCTCCTTAACCTCCCTGAGCTGCAGTTTCTACACCTGGAAAAGGAGCAATGGAGCCTATGTCCTGGATGGTGGTGGGTTCTGCAGGCCAGGAGTTGTAAGGCACGTGGATAGCACCCGCACTGTGTTAATGGAAGCACCCACTGATGGATGCTGAGTTTTATCAGCTCTCCATTTATTGGAATACAGTCTCCCTTCCTCCTGCCAAGTTGTCATTCCCAGAACCCTGAAGCCCCCCCTGCCTGATGGGTCTTTCTAAAGGGCATGGAGCTCTCTGACTTGCTTCTTCTCAGAAGTCCAGCTGTCCTTTCTGAACCCATCTGATAATCAGGCACAAAATGATGGCCTTGGGTGATGTAAAGGACATTGATTTCCCCTGTATGTTTCTGGGTGTTGGCTCTGTGATTGCAGAGCTTGGGCATTGTCAGACACGGCCAGAGTTGCCAGATCCCAAGACATGCCAGATGCTGGGTCCAGTGGGATGGCAGGGAAGGCTGAAGGACAGTCCCTTAGAAGTGCCCTTCCTCTCTGCCCCTTGACTTGTGAGAAGGGGGCAGGGAGGTGGGCAGGACATAGGACTGCCTGCTCTTCAGTCAGAAATGTAACTACATCCCAATCAGCAAGAGGGATGGTGGGTGAGCAGCTATTTCAGCTATTTCAGCTGCTCACCCACCATCCCCTGCCATCTGGCCATCTTGCTTTGGAGAACCACATCTCTCTCTCTTTCTTGGTCCAGATTTAAGTGCAGCTGACCATGCGACCCAGTCCTGCCCACATGATCCAGTCCTGCCATGTGACCCAGTCCTGGCCATGTGACCCAGTCCTGTCCATGTGACCTGGTCCTGCCCGTGTGACCCAGTCCTGCCATGTGACCAGTCCTGATCATGTGGCCCTTTCCTGACCATGTGACCTAGTACTGGCTAGTTCAATCATGGCATTCCCCTACCTGCTGTGGTTAGCTCAGGACTGGATCAGTGCTTGGTGAAGCAGATTTAAAAAGCATCATACAACTATATGCTGTTCAAAAAAATCTCACATCAAATTAAATGACATAGGTAGGTTGAAAACAGAAGATTAGAAAAAGAAGTTCCAGGCAAATATTAATTTTAAAAGAGTAGGAGTGATTGTATAAATATCAGATAACATAGACTTTAGATCAAAGAAAATTACTAGACACAAAGAGAGATATTACATAATGTGAAAAAGATCAATCCACCAGGAATACACAATGATTCTAAATGTGCATGAATCAAACAGCAAAGCCTCAAAATACCTGAAACAAAAATGATGCAACTGAAAGGAAAAATAGACAAACCCACAATATAGCTGGAGACTTCAACCCTCCCCTCCCAGCAAATGATAAAACCATTAGACATACCTCAAAGGACTTTATCATAAAAGTAAAATATTAACCTACACAATGGGAGAAAATGCTTGGAAACCAATATCCAATTGTGATGGTTTGAAGTTGTACGTACTCCAGAAAGTATGTTCTTAAAGTTAATCCATTCCTGTGGGTGTGGACCCATTGAAAGTAGGCTCTTTTGGTGAATGGGATATTAACTTAAGGTCTTAATCCTCCTACTGGAGTCTTTTATAAAAGAATGAGATTCAGAAAAAAAAAGAGAAATCCATGGAAGGAAGAAGCTGGAAGCAACTAAACCGGAAGAAGAGGGAGAGACCAGCTGATGCTGCCATGTGCCTTTCCATGTGACAGAGGAGTTCAGGATTGCCAACTGCTGGTCTTCAGGAAGAAGATATCATCTTGATAAAGCCTTAATTTGGACATTTTCATGGCCTCAGAACTGTAAGCTTGCTAGCTAACAAATTCCCATTACTAAAAGCCAACCTGTTATCTGCTTTTGGCAACCTAACAAACCAAAACACCAATAAAGGTTTAATATCCAGAATATGTTAAGAAATCCTCCAACTTACAACAAAAAGACAAGAAACCCATTTTAAAAATGGGCAAAAGATCTGATCAGACATCTCTCTAGACGGATGTACAAATGGCCCAAAATTACATAAAAAGATGCTCAAGATCATTAGCCATCAGGGAAATGCAAAGCAAAACCACAATGAGATACCATTTCACACCCATTAGAATGGCTGCTATTAAAAGTACAGAAAATTACAAGGAAAACTCATTCATTGCTCATGGCAATGCAGCCATTCTGGAAGACAGTTTGGGGGTCTTTGGAAAGCTAAGTATAGAATTACCATATGATCTGGCAGTCCCACTTCTATGTATATACCCAGTAGAATTGAAAGCAAGGACTCAAACAGATATTTGCACACAAATGTTCATAGTGACATTATTTACAATTGCCAAAAGATGGACACATCCCAAGTATCCATCACCTGATGAACAGATAAACAAAATGTGATATATGCACACAATGAAATATTATTCAGCCATAAAAAGAAATGAAGTCCTGATACATGCGACAACATAGATGGACCTTGAAGACATCATGTAGAGTGAAATAAGTCAGACACCATAAGACATATATTGTATTGCAATTAGAATAAGGAAACTCATAGAGTCAGAATCTAGAATATACATTACCAGGGGACACGGTAGGGATAGGGAATGGGAAGTTAAGGCTTAAAATGTACAAGGTTCCTACTTGGAATGCTGGAAATATTTTGGTAATGGATGGTTGTGATGATAGTGCAACATTGTGAATGCAATTAACGCACCAAAATATTTATCTAATGTGGTTAAAAGGGGAAATGTTAGGGTGTATTTATGGTAACAGAACAAAAAAATTTAAAAAAAATCCATAGAACTGCACTGCACAGTGAACCCTAGGTTAAACATGGACCACAGTTAACAAAACAATTACAAAAATGTGCTCTCATCAATCATAACAAATGTTCCACACCAATGCAAGTTAATAATAGGGTGGTTTATGGGAATCCTCTATTTTATATATGATTGTTCTGTAAACCCACTTCTCTAATAAAGAAAAAAAACTATACACAGAAAAGCAGCAATGAAATAAGGGATCTGAACAACTCAATCAATCAACAGGATCTAACTGGCATGAATAGAATATGCCACCAACAACAGCAGAATACAGATTTTTTCCATGTTCTCATGGAATACTCACGAAGGTAGACCACATCCTGCACTATAAAACAAACTCAAGAAATTTGAAAGCATTGAAATCATGCAGAGTTTGTTCTCTGAACATAATGGAATGAAACTATGAATCAATAAGAGAAAGAAAATAGGAAAATCTCAAAATACTTGGAAATTAAACAACACATTTCTAAACAATCCATGTGTCAAAGAGCAAGTGTCAAAGGGAAAAAAATCAAAATATGTGTGATTAAACTAATGCAGTGCTTGGAGGGAAATTCATAGCACTAAATGCTTACATTAGAAACAAAGAGAAGTCTCAAGTCAATAATCTAAGTTTATACCCTGAAGAAATTAAAAAAGATTAAAATAAACCAGAAGTAAATAAAATGTAGGAAGGAAATAATATATGGATAAGAGGAGAAATTAGTGAAATTGAAAATATAAAAAATCAGAGAATATTAATAAAACAAAAAGCTGGTTCTTTGAAAAGATCAATTAAACTGATAAAATTTTTGCAAAACTTACAAAGTTAAAAAGAGAGAAGATACAAGTCATCAATGACATAAGGTCCATCCCTACAGACCCTGCAGTCATTGAAAGACCAGTAAAGGGTTGCTATGGTTCACTTTATACCCATAAATTAAACAACTTAAAAGAAACAAACTAATTCCTCAAACACTACAAACTGCAGAAACTCAACAAAGATAAATAGATAACATGAATAGTCCTACAACCATCAAAGAAGTTAAATTTGTAATTAAAATGTTTCCAAACTAGAAATCTCCAGGCCCAGATGGTTCACTGGAGAAGTGTATGAAACAGTTAAAGAATTAACACCAATCCTACACAATGCCTTCCAGAAAATAGAAGATGAGGGTATACTTCCCATCTCATTTCATGAAACCTTCAACGAGTGAATGGTCAAAAAAAACTATGATATAGCCACACCATGGAATTACTTAAAAATAAAAAAGAATGAAGTATTGTTATAGCAACTTGATGCAACAAGTTAGATGAATCTCCAGGGAATTAGGCTGAGTGGAAAAAAATCCTAAAATTTTACATACTGTATGATTCCATTTATATAATATTCTTGCCATGACAAAATTATAGAAATGGAAAACAGATTAGTGATTGCCAGGGGTTAATAAATAGGTTAGGAGGTGAAAGGGTGAGTGTAGTTATAAAAGGACAATAGAAAGGATACTTACGGTGATGTAATTGTTCTGTATCTCCACTGTGCTGGTGGATCCATGAAACTACACTCTTGATAAAATTGTGTAGAATTAAATACACACACAAATGAGTATAAATAAAACTGGGGAAATCCAAATAAGATTGGCAGATTTTATCAATGTCAACAATCTGGTTGCTATATGGTACTATACTTTTGTAAGATGTCACCATTGGGGGAAATTGGGTAAAGGATACATGAGATCTCTTTCCATTAATCCTTATAACTGCATGTGAATCTATGATTATCTCAATAAAATTTTCAATTAAAAATAATAACAGTACATCTGGAGAATTTTGACAAAGAGGGCAAACCAACAAATTAGGTTTTATTCAAATAGGTAAAAAAAAAGGAGCATTCAAACCTTCATGAATAGCTGTTTATAAATAAGAATATATTAATTATCTTTACCTTCCACAGAGAATGACTGTCAATGTGGTGTCTTTTCCCTAGAATAACTTGACAGATATCTATTTTAAAGTTGAGGATCTAACTCTTCAGTAGTATGTCTTTATTTAACTTCATCCTGTTGGTGTGTGTGTGTGACTTCACTTTTTGCTTTGATTGCTGTTTGCTTTTACATTTATGGCTTATTTTGACATTAGATAAAACTTCAGACCTTTAAGTCAATTTCAATGGAAATATGACTCTTACAAATGTAAATATGCCATATGTATAAGACTGGCTCTGCTTCTATTGTTGAACTTTGACTGAAACAGATTTCAGTACTATAAGTAGTCCCTGAGTGTTCTGGTTTGCTAGAGCTGCCATTATGCAGAATACCATAAATGGATTGGCTTTTATAAAAGGGGATTTATTAGGTTACCAGTTTGCAGTTCTAAGGCCATGAAAATGTCCAAATCAAGGCATTAACAAGAGGATACCTTCACTGAAGAACAGCCAATGGCATCTGGAACACCTGTCAACAGGAAATCACATGGCTGGTGTCTGCTTTTCCTTTGCTCCCAGGTTTCATTTCTCCATGGCATTCTCCAAAATGTCTTTGGGTCCTTCTTATCTTCTCTGGGGCAAACTCTGGGCTTCATCTCTTAGCTTAGCATCTCCAAACATCCTGTCTGCATCTCTAACCATCTCTAAGTGTCAGCAACATCTGGGTCTGTGTTGATTCTTAGCTTCTCTAAGTACTTGAGTGAACTAATCCAGACCCACCCTGAATGTGTGAGACCACATTTATTTAACTTCATCCTGTTGGGGTGTGTGTGTGTGTGTGTGTGTGTGTGTGTGTATGTGTGTGTGTGACTTTGCTGCATGTAAGTAATCTAATCAAAAGTATCATCCACAGTTGGGTGAGCCACATCTCCATGGAAACACTCAATCAAAAATTTGTACCCTCAACAAAAGACTAAGTCTGCCCCAACAAGATTGCATTATAGAACATGGCTTTTTGGGGGACATAATATATCCAAACCAGCACACTGAATAAGGGTAAAAGTTCTTTGTATTGGCTCTGGATTTTCTGGAATTGATCCTCTAATCTTATTAGATTTAAAGGCACCAATAACCCCATTTCCAGGGGTAAAGGAGACAATAGAAGTTCACGAAAAAAATATTGCAAAAGAGTTACTCAAGTTGTTGATATTGGACATTATAATCAAATGTTTCTAGATGGTAGAGTTCTGGGTAGCCAAATACTTGCTACCTTAGAATATTTTGGTCAAAATAATGAGTATAATAACATTGGTTGGTTACTTCTAACTGTGCTGGAGGAAGTGCGGAAAGAAAATGATGGCCTTGGAGTTTTAAATTCCCAGTTCAAGCACCATATCTAGGACCCAAAAGCTTCTATATCTTCCCTGAAACCCTTATCTCCTGTGGCTGAAGGGCTGAGATAAAAAAAAAAAAAAAAAGCCCAGATTTGCATGATGCAAGTGGCTGAATTACAAAATAAATGGAATTTCCAACCTCTCTAGAGCTCTTCTGTTAAAATCGGGGCATTGATGGAGAAGGAATAGGATCCTGAAATTGGAGTGGGGATATATGGGTAGCTTCTGATAAAACTGGGAGCTCAGCTAAATTCTGCTGAGTCTTCTTTGCCAGTAGAAGTAGCCATTCCACCCCTATCTGAAGAGATTAGCTCTCCTTTTCTTGAAGACCCTGTAATAGCCTCCTCTGAGGAAGTTGTCTTGCAACTGCTCATTCTCCTCAAGGCTTACCCCTGCCATTCCTCCTTACTTTCAGACCCTTAACAAGACTTGGTTCCAGAATGCCCCAAAGGGTGAGATAGAAAGTGTGACCAATGAGTAGGTGTGATATTCATGAAAAGAACTGCATGATTTTTCCAACACATACAGACAGAAATCTGGGGAATATGTATAGGAATGTATATTAAGGGTGTGGGATCTGGATGGATGGGATATAAATTTGGATTAGGCTGAATTAATTGAGATAAACCACCAAGCAGAGATTCTGGATTCAATATTTTAACACAAGGGTTTAGGAAGTGCTCTGGTAGTTTGCTTGGCTGGTTTTACTGAACTATGGACCCTTGAGGAAGGATTCCACTACATGACAAAAATTTATACTAATAATCTTTCTTCCAGCACTTCCCAAGTGAACCTATGGCCTTCAGCCAGGGTGACTGTGCCCTGAGAAAAAGGAAATGATCCAACTTTTCAAGGATTAATGGACACTGGCTCTGATATGACTCTAATTCTTGGAGATCCAAAATGTCACTCTGGTCCCCTAGTCATAGTAGGGGCTTATGGAGGTCAGATGACCACTGGAGTTTTAGCTCAAGTCCATCTTACAGTAGGCCTTGTAGGTTCCTGAACCCATACTGTGGTTATTTTCCCAGTTCCAGAATGCATAATTAGAATAGATATACAACAGCTAGAGGACAGTGATCCCCTGACCCATGGAGTGAGGGCTAGCATGGTGGGAAAGGTGAAGTGGAAGCCACAATTGCCTCCACCTACAACATAATAAACCAAAAGCTTTCCTAGAAAGATCAAAGTGCCATCATCAAGGACTTGAAGCATGCAGGGGTGATGATTCACATTCATTCAATTCACGTATTTGGCCTCTGCAGAAAAAGAGTGGATCTTAGAGAATGGCAGTGGATTACTATAAACCTTCATGGGTGGTGACTCCAATTTCAGCTGTTGAGTGGACCTACTGAGCAAGAAGCAGCAATTACTCTACTTTTTGGTAAGGCATTTTCATATCAGAGGGTGGGAGATAAATCCAAGAAAATATCAGAGGCTTTCCACCTCAGTGACATTTCTAGGCATCCATGGCATAGAGCATGTTGAGATTCCCTTCTAAATGAAGGATAAGCTGGCCCTCCTACAACCAAAAAAAAAAAAAAAAAAAGGAGCAACACTTAGTTGGCCTCTTTGCATTTTTATAGGAAACATATTCCTCACTTGGGTATGTTCTTCTGGCCCATTTATTGAGTGACTGAAAATCTGCTAGTTTTGAGTAGGGACTAGACTAAGATGAGGCTCTGTGACAGCTCCAGGCTGCTGTGCAAGCTGCTCTGCCAGTTGGGCCATATAATCCAGCAGATCCAATGGTGCTAGAAGTGTCAGTGGCACATAGAAATGTTGTTTATGGCCTTTGGCAGGCTCCTATAAGAGAATGTCAGCATAGTACCTTAGGACTTTGGAACAAAGCCTTACCATCCTCTGTGGGTAACTACTCTCCTTTTGAGAAGCAGCTTTGTCCTGTTACTGGGCCTTAGTAGAGACCAAATGCTTAACCATGGGCCACCAAGTTACCATAAGAACTGTGCTGCCTATCATGAGCTGGGTGTTGTTTGACCTGCCAAGCCATAAAGCTGGGCATGCACAGCAGCACTCCATTATTAAATGGAAGTTGGATATATAAGGTCAGGCTCAAGCAGGCCCTGAAGGCACAAGTCCCACGAGGAAGTGGTCCAAATGCCATGGATCCTAGTTCTGCCACTTCTGCCACATGACCTTCTTTCTCCCAGCCTGTACCTATGCCTTTATGGAGTTCCCTATGATTAGCTGACCAAGAAGAGAAAACTTGGGTCTGGTTTGCAGATGGTTCTGCATGATATGCTGGTGCCACCTGAAAGTGGACAGCTGCAGCACTGCTGTCCCTTTCTGGGATGTCCCTGGAGGACAGTGGTGAGGGGAAATCATCCTAGTGGGTGGAACTTTGAGCAGTGCACCTGGTTGTTCATTTTGCTTGGGAGGAGACCTAGCCAGAAGTGCATTTGTATACTGATTCATGGGTTGTTGCTAATGGTTTGGCTGGATGGTCAGAGACTTGGAAGGAACATGATTGGAAAATTGGTTACTATGAATCTGGGGGAGAGGTATGTGGATAGAACTTTCTTGGTGGGCAAGAAACATGAAGATATTTGTGTCCCATATGAATGTTTACCAGAGGGTGATTTCAGCAGAGGAAGGTTCTAATAATCAAGTGAGTAAGGAGACCCATTCTGTGGATACCAGTCAGCCTCTTTCCCCAACCACTCCTGTAATTGCCCAATGGGCTCATGAACAAAGTGGTCATGGTGGTAGGGATGGAGGTTATGCATGGGCTCAGCAACATGGACTTCCACTCACCAAGGCTAACCTGGCCACAGCCACTGCTGAGTGCCCAATCTGCCAGCAGCAGAGACCTACCCTCAGTCCCCAATATGGCACCATTCCCTGAGGTAATCAGCCTGCTACCTGGTGGCAGGTTGTTTACATTGGACCACTTGCATCATGGAAGGGGCAGCAGTTTGCTCTTATGGGAATAGACACTACTTTGGATATGGATTTGCCTTATCTGCATACAATGCTTCCAACTTCTAGAATGCCTTATCAACCATCATGGTATTCCACAAAGCATTGCTTCTGATCAAAGAACTCACTTCACAGCAAATGTAGAGAGGGAATGGAATTCTCTGGTCTTACCATGGTCCCCATCATCCTGAAACAGCTGAATTAATGGAATGGCAGAATGGTCTTTTGAAGACTCAGTTAAGGTGCCAACTAGGTGGCAGAGCTGGGGCAGTGTTCTCCAGGAGGCTGTGTATGCCCTGAATCAGCATCCACTCTTTCTCCCATAGCCAGGATTCACGGGTCCAGGAATCAAGAGGTGGAAACTGAAGTGCCACCACTCACTATTACCCCTAGTGATCCACTAGCAAAATTTTTGCCTTCTGTCCTGGTGGACTTATGCTCTGCTGGTCTGCAGGTCTTAGTTCCAAAGAGAGGAGTGCTCCCACTAGGAGACACTACAAGGATTCCATTAACCTGGAATAAGACTGCCATCAACCCACTTTGGGGGGCTCACACCTCTGAATCAACAAAGAAGGGAGTTACTGTACTGGCTGGGGTGATTGAACTTAATACCCAGTGGCATTGGGATGCTACTGTACCCTGGAGATAAGGAGAAATATGTATGAAATATAAGATGGCATATCTTAACCCTACAATATCTTGTGATTAAAGTCAATGGAAAACTATAATAATTCAATTCAGGCAGTACTGCTAATGGCCCAGACCCTTCAGAAATGAAGGTTTGAATCATCCAGCCAGACAAAGAACCACAACCAGCTGAGGTGTTTGCTAAGGGCAAAGAGAATATAAAATAGGTAGTGAAAGAAGTTAGTTATAAATATGAGTTATGATCATATGACCAATTGCAAAAACAAAGATTATAATAGTTATGAGCTATTCTTCTTTCTTCTGTTATTAGTATATTTACATATAGATTAAATATTTTCCCTCTCATTACTTTATTATCCTATATAAATGTATTAATAATAGTTAACTTTGCATCATAGTATTTAAGTTACAGTAAATGAAAGAGAAGAGTGAACATCACCAACCACTTTGAATCCTCTTCTGGTGAAAGGGTTGGTGTGTTTTTGGTGTATACAGGATAGTTGTACCACGTTAGTGGAAGTATGACTTTGTCATTGTCTTTATTTGGAGATTAGGTTTAGTTTAAGGAGATGTTCATGGGTGCAAGTTCACAAAGGATGGACTGTGATGGTTAATCTCATGTGTTAACTTGGCTAGGCTACAGTCCCCAGTTATTCAAACACTAATCTAGGTATTTCTTTGAAGGTAATTTGCATATGTAATTACAGTCCATAATCAGTTAACTTTAAGTAGGGGAGCTTATCCTGGGCAATCTGAGTTAGTTTGATTTAATCAGTCAGAAGGCCTTAGAAGTAGGGCTGAGGTTTCTCCAAAAGAGAGAATAAATTTCTCCTGTGGACACCATCTTCAGCCAGAGCCTGGAGATTTCAGCCTGTTGATATCTATCTAATAGATCTATCTATCTACCTACCTATCTATCTATCTATCTATCCATCTATCTATCTTCTATTCTATCATTTATCTATCATCTATTTATCTCTACCTGCCATTTATCTATTATCTATCTCTTTACCTATTATCTATCAATCAATCAATCAATCAATCTATCTATCTATCTATCATCTATCACCTATATAGCTATCTATCATCTATCCACCATCAGTCACCATCATCTATTGGCTCTGCTTCCATAGCTGATCCCTGGCGCTATGCCCACCATGCCCAGAACCCTTTCTGGCCCATTTCTCCATTTTCTGCAGTGTTTTTGGCCTCAACTTCTCCATTAAAGCCTCCCTCTCACCCCTTTCATTGCTCCAAGGAGTCTCTCCCAGCTCTGCTTGTTACAGTAATTAAATTATTCTTCCCATTCATTCAACAGATACTTATTGAGCACCTACTGTGCACTGTACCCTGTTCTCTGCCCTGTGAAAACAAAGATGGACAGGACCAAGGCCCTGTCCTCTGGAAGCACACCTGCCTGTTCAGGAAACAGACAATAAACTAACCCAACTTTGTGAATGCACAATACAGAGTGAGCGTGTGTGGGGCTGGGGGTAGGCAGAAGGAATAGCAAGTGCAATGGCCCAAGGCAGGAATGAGCTTGGCATGTTTGGGGAATGGCCAGAGGGTCTGGTGTGTAGTGAGCAGGAGGGAGAGGGACAGAGGGTGTGGACAAAGCAGGGCTGGGCCAGGCCCCTGTGGCCATGCTGATGTACTATCCACATTCAGAATGTTTCTAGGCAGGGTCATGAGAACAAATGAATGAATGAATACATGAATGAATGAGTGCATGAATGAAGAGGGAGACTCAGACAACATCATTTGCATGCAGACATTAGGAGCAGAAATAGTCTCTAAGTCACTTTATGTCCCCATGCCTCAGTTTTCTTCTGAATGAGAGGGAGATGACCATCCACACTTTGAAGGACTGTGCATAGAATCAGGAAGACTCTAGGCCAAGCATGTGGCCATCATAAACACCCTTCAAAGGCAGTGAAGGACCCCACTTGATGCTACCTTAGCTGTGGAATCCCTGTGTAGACGTGGTGGGAAGCTTCCATTTCAGGAAGTGAAAACAACTATCCTTTTTGTGTTGGAAGTAACAGTCATTATTTTGAGAAAATCACTGGAAGTGACAATTTAGTAACTCATAAGTTATGTAAATTCCCACCCATTTCTCTTTTTTTAAAAAAAGTAACTTCTGGAGACGGAAGAAGACGGCGGCATAGAGAAGAGTGGAAGCTAGTTTGTCCCCTGAAACAACTAATAAACAACCAGGAACAACTGGTAAATAATGTGGAATAACTGCAGGGGGACAAACATGGCTGTCCACTCATTACATACCAGCCTGAAGTGGGAGGAATGCCCGAGATCACAGCATAAAATCTGTAAGTAAAAACTGCAGGTCCCCCTCCCCACACAGCCTGAGCTGCAAAGCCTCTTGGTGCTAGAGAGCAGCTCTCTTCCAGCAAGTGAATATAGCTCAGCTGAGCTCCAACTGGGGTATTAATTAACAAATGTGGACTGCTCAATCCACCTTGAGCTACGAATCCCCAACAAGTAGACAGAGGCTTTGGGTGATGACTGACCTTGGAGAGCTGGAAGGTCACCCTGAACTGGCTCTGAAGGGGGCTTTCTGTCCCTTTTTCAGCTCAGTGGAGAAAGCCTCAGCCATTTTCAGTTCCCAGTGCTCTGATCCAGATAAGGGTGGAGATAGCACAGGCAGAGAGAATATTCAAATGTAAATGACCTCTCCCTAGGGATGTATCTTCCTTAGGAGGAAAGAGGCAGGGCCCAGCTCTACTACCCAGCTTCTATTCAGAACCAGGCTGCAGAGCTTGGGGGAGACAGTCATGGGCCACACCTCCTTACACCCATCTGGAGCGACAAGCCAAAAGGCACCACCTGCTGGGTGGAAAAGCACAGTGACTTGAGGCCTCACAGGGTGCATGAGTCTTCTAAGACACACACACCCTCAGGGAGATGTGATACCATTGCCTCCTTCTGAGACCTGAGCCCATTCTGGTCCAGGAAAACCTGATTGGGGTAACCAAGAAACCATGCCTAGGCAACAGAAAACTACAACCTACACTAAGAAAAATGAAGTTGTAGCCCAGAAAAAGGAACAAACTTACACTTCAACTGAGATACAGGAATTTAAACAGCTAATGCTAAATCAATTCAAAAAGTTTAGGGAAGATATGGCAAAAGAGATGACACATATAATGAAAATACTGGGCATACATAAGGTAGAAATCCAAAGTTCATAAAAACAACTGGCAGAATCTATGGAAATGAAAGGCACAACACAACAGATGAAAGACACAATGGAAACATACAACAGCAGATCTCAAGAGGCAGAAGAAAACACTCAGAAACCGGAGAACAAGAAACCTTAAATCCTACACACAAGAGAACAGATAGGTACAGAATGGAAAAATATGAGCAACATCTCTGGGAATTGAATAACAACATGAAACACAGCAATGTACATGTCATGGGTGTCCCAGAATGAGAAGAGAAGGGAAAAGGGGCAGAAGCAATAATAGAGGAAATAATCAATGAAAATTTCCCATCTCTTATGAAAGACATAAAGTGACAGATCCAAGAAGTGCAGCATACCCCAAAGAGAATAGATCTGAATAGGCCTACACCAAGACACTTAATAATCAGATGATCAAACATCAAAGATAAAGAGAGAATCCTGAAAGCAGCGAGGGAAAAGCGATCCATCACATACAAAGGAAGCTTGATGACTATGTGTGGATTTCTCAATAGAAACCATGGAGGCAAGAAGGAAGTGGGGTGATATATTTAAGATACTGAAAGAGAAAAACCACCAACCAAGAATCCTATATCCAGCAAAACTGTCCTTCAAATATGAGGGAGAGCTTAAAATATTTTCTGACAAACAGTGACAGAGTTTGTAAACAACATACCTGCTCTACAGGAAACAGTAAAGGAGGCACTGCAGACAGAAAGGAAAAGACAGGAGTAAGAGTTTTGAAACACAATTTTGGGAGATAGTAGCACAGCAACGTAAGTACACTGAACAAAGATGACTGGGAGTATAGTTGAAAGAGGAAGGTTAGGGCCATGTGGGACACCAGAAAGAAAGAGGAAAGATAAAGACGGATTGTATAGCTCAGGGAAACCTAGGGTGCTCAATGATTGTAATAAAAGGTACAAATATGTTTTTACATGAGGGAGAACAAATGAACATCAACATCGCAAGGTGTTAAAAATGGTGTGGGATTGGGGGGGAAATACAATCAATGCAAACTAGAGACTATAATTAACAGAAACATTGTATTATGCTTTCTTTAATAAACAAAGGCAATGTACCAAAGCTAAGTGCATACGGGGCGGGGGGATAGGGGAAGGATATGGGACTCCTGGCATTGGTGATGTTGTCTGACTCTTTATTCTACTTTAGCTTAATGCTATCTTTCCTTTTATTGCTTTTTTCTCTTTTTTCTTTTTCTTTTGTCTCTCTACCTTCTTTGACTCTTCCTCCTTCTTTGTGGAAGAAATGGAGATATCCTTATACACATAGTGGCAATGGTGCTGAATACATAAATATGTGACTATATGGGGAACCAACCATTGTTTACTTAGGACAGAATGTATGGTATATGAACAAAACCATCTTAAAAAATGGGTTGATGAAGAAAGCTTGAGGGCACTATATTGAGTGAAATAAAACAGACACCTAAGGATAAATATTGCGGGGTCTCACTGATATGAACTAATTATAATATGTAAACTCATAGACATGAAATATAAGTTATCAGGATATAGAATGAGGCTAAAGAATGGGGAGTGGTTGCTTATTATGAGCAGAATGTTCAACTAGGGTGAACGTAAATGTTTGGAAATGGATAGAGGTGATGGTAGCATGTTATGAGAATAACTAACAGTGCTGAATGGTGTGTGAAGGTGGTGGAAAGGGGAAGCTCAGAATCACATACGTCACCAGATTGAAAATTGGAAATTAAAAGAAGGGAATGTATAAAACAGTGAATCTTGTGGTCAATGTCTGTGATTAACTGTACAAATATAAGAAATCTCTCATGAACTAGAACAAATATATGACACTATAACTGGAACTTAATAATAGACAGACAGATAGGAAAAAATATACCTATTGCCAACTATATACTACAGTTAGTAGTATTTTTTAACATTCTTTCATCAACAGTAACAAATGTACTATACCAATACTGTGAATCAATAATGGAGAGGGGGTGGTTAGGGGTATGGGAGGATTTGAGTTTCATTTTTTTTGTCTTTATTTCTTTTGTGGAGTAACAAAAATGTTCTAAAAATTGAAAAAAATTAATTGGGGTGATGGATGCACAGCTGTATGGTGGTAGCGGGGGCAACTGATTGTACACTTTGGATCTTTGGATAGTTGTATGGTATGTGAACAATCTCAATAAAAAAAAATCCCCTCCAAAAAAACAGTAACTTCTTCTAAAAAGAAATTGAAGTATAACAGAGAAAAGTACGCAACTCCTAAGTATGGAGCTCAATGAATTTCCACAAAGTAAACATTCCCATGTGACCCACCCTCATCACAAAATTAAAATGTTCACAGGCTCTCAGAAGCCCCCCCATGCCCCCTGTCACATCACCTCCTCCCTCTTCCCAAAGGGAACCACTATCCTGACTCCTAAAACCAAAGGTGGGTGTTGCCTGTTTGGAAATTCACATGAATGGAAGCATTCAGAGTATACTCTTCTGTGCCAGGCTTCTTTACACTCAACACAGCAATGAGATTCATCTAGTTGCTGTATATGACAAGAGCCTGCTATTCTTCACTGCTGTATAGTATTCCATCTTATGACCATGTCACAATGCCTATTTGAGATGTTTCCAGGTTTGGGTTACCATGCATAAAGCATGGACATCATTTTCATTCTTGTGCTTGTCTCCTGATGCCCATCCAAACCTATTTTTGCTGGGTGCATATGCAGGAGTGGCATTGCTGGGTCATCAGGTGTTCAGGCTTTCTGTCCCCTGACCTCTGCTGGAGAGTGGAGCAGGGCAAAGGGGCCTGTGGGCCCTGAGGTCCCAGAGAGCCATGCCTGGAGGCAGAGAACTGGTTAGCATAAGGAAAGGTTGGGTGGGAGCAGTGTGCAGTGTGGCAGTGAATTACTTGGGGAAATTACTTGCCCTCAGTCCTGGACCAAGACAGGTTTCTTAGCCGCTGCTGAGCTGAACTCTGTGGTTAGGAATCAACACTGAGGTTGACTCAGACTCAGGTGCTGTTTTTCTCCAGCAAAGAAGGCAGGAGCAGGGGAGGGTCAAGGAGCAGAGAAGTACACCTGGATGTAGGGCTTTTGTTGGGTAAGTACCACAGAGGGGAAGGGCAGGTGCACGAAGGTATGGGGAGGGGTCGGGGGAGGAGGATGGAGGGGAGTGAGTGATGGATCAGGGCTGTGCCATCGGGGTGCGGGTGAAGAAATACAGTGCTGCAGCTGGCACTCTTGATTTAGAATCAGTCCATGTGACCCTCTCAGTCTCCAAGAATAAGTAGAGACCAACTCTGTCCATTGGTTCTTTGTGAGTTAGTAGTTCCAACTGTCTTCCAGAGCCTGCCCTCAGTCCTGGACCAAGACAGGGCCCCAGCCCTCCAAAACCTCAGGGCTGCACACAGCTGGGTGCAGAGTGAAGACTGTGAGCTCCCTTGCCCTCCACAGGGACTGGTCCTGGGAGTGAGGAGGCAGAGGTGGGGCAACCGGTATGTACAGGAGCCTCCAGCCATGCCCGACAAAATCAGCTTCCTCTCTTGCTTCCAGACATCCCGGGGTGAATGAGAGGCCATGAGAAGCACAGATGAAGGACTTCATTTCTGTGGCCCCTTCACAGTTCAAAAAGTGCTCAGAGCAGTGTGGGAAAGTGGGAACCCAATGGCAGATCCTTGGCTACAGGCAAAGAGACACAATCTCCCCCATGAGTTTGGATGAAGTTCTGCTATAATTGACTGAAAAGCCAAAATTACGGTAGCTTAAATGGGATGAGTAATCAAGATGGCAGAAAAAGAAGTTTCAGGGCTCCTTCCCCCACAGATACTGAACAAACAGCAAGAAGTGGCAGAAGCATTTTTCTCAAACCTCCAGGAAACAGTTAAAGGACTGCAGGAACAGGGCAAGCACCAAAGCAAGGAAAAGGCCACTTAAGAGCAGCAGATCTCCTGGTGGTCTGGCCAGCCCACACTCCCAGTGCAGGTCCATGGTCCCAGGTCCCATTTTCAGAGGGAGCAGATAACCCACCTGCACACACTGGAAGCATGTATGTCTGGTCCAATCTGTCTGGTGGCCTGAGGAACTCACCTTCTCAGAACTTGCCCTGCATGTAGAAGGCGGTTCACCAAGCTCTCCTATAAGATGCTGTGGGAGAGCAGTCAGTCATGCAATAAATTGCTAACTGTAAGACATACAACGCAGTACCTGGGACTGTGAGGGAATTGTTTCCTAGGAAGAGGGGACATTTGTGTCTGTGTAAATGGGGGAGTTCCTAGGGCCACATGTGCATGCCCAAGAAGACTCATGAGCAGAAAGGATCAGGAAGCCCCTAAACTTTGGCATGGAGTGATTCAATAAATTCATTGTATGGATAGGCCCTGGTGGAGAGCACTCATACAAGTCAATCTGCAAAGACTGAGAAAGGTGTTTTCTTTTTTTCCTCCTCATTTTTTCTTTTTGTTTTTGTTGTTGTTGTTAGCTCCTGGCATTCAAGGAGAGCTCTGCCATGACACTAGCTGGATACAACCTTTAAAAATAGATGCCACAAAGTCTAAATTCCAGCAATAACACATTAAACTATCAAAATGTCCAGTTTTCAACAAAAGATTACAAAAATACAAAGAAACAGGAACTAATGGCCCAGGCAAAGGAGAAGATTAAAGCTTTAGAAACTATCACTGAGGGGGATCAGAACTTGGGACATACTAGACAAAGACTTTTTTTAAAAATGGTTCTAAATATGCTCAAAGAGCTAAAGGAAAACATGGCCAAAGAACTCAAGGACATCCAGAAAATAACAGATGAACACAAAGAAAATATCAATAGAGAGGTGGAAATTATGAAAAGGAACCAAACAGAGCTGAAGACCACAGTAACACAAATTTAAAATTCCCTAGATGGGATCAACAGCAGATTGGAGCTGGCAGAAGAATCAGTGAAGATAAGGAGACAAGATGACTGAAATCATCCAGTCTAAGGAGCAGAAGGGAGAAAGAATGAGGAAAAGGGAACAGAGACCATGAGTGCCAATATACACATGGTGGGAGTCCCAGAAGGAAAAGAAAGAGAAAATATTCAAAGGAATCTTGGCTGAAAACTCCCCAAATTTAAAAAAGACATGGATATACACATCCTAGATGTTTAATGAGCTCCAAAGAGGGTAAACCCAAATAGACCCTGTTCTGGTTTGGTAATGCTACAAAATACCAGAAATAGAATGACTTTTATAAAGGGGATTTATTAGGTTGCAAATTTACAGTTCTAAGGCCATAGCAGTGTCCAAACTAAGGCATCCACAAGAGGATACCTTCACTGAAGAAAGGCAGATGGCGTCCAGAACACCTCTGTCAGCTGGGAAGACACATGGCTGGCGTCTGCTGGTCCTTTGCTCCTGGATTGTGTTTCAAAATGGTTTTCTCCAAAATGTCTCTGGGTTTCTGTCTCTGCTCCTCTCTCTCAGCTCCTGTGCATCCTTCTTTCTCCCAGGGTGTTTCTCTCTAAGCATCTGGGGGTCCTCTCTTAGCTTCTCTGGGGCAAATGCTGGGCTCCATTTCTTAGCTTGGCATCTCCAAATGTCCTTCTGTCCACTTCTCCAAGCACCTCCAAGTGTCAGCATCCATGTCAGCTCTTGGGCTCTCTTAAATACTCCAGTGAACCAATCAAGACCCATCCTGAATGGGCAGCGTCCACACCTCCATGGAAATAATCTAAGCAAAAAGACTCACCTACAGTTGGGTCAGTGATATCTCCATGGAAACAACTTCATTAAAAGATTAATAAGTCTCCCCCCCACAAGATTGCATTAAAAAACATGGCTTTTGTGGGGACATAATATATCCAAACCAGGACAGACCCACATCCTACCATGTTATAATCAAACCATCAAATACCAAAGATAAAGAGATAATTCTCTTTTTCTCTCGCAAGAGAGAAGCAATGTATCACATATAAGGGAGTCTTCAATAAATAAGATTAGATGCCAATTTCTCATCAGAAACCATGTTGCCAAGAAGGCAGTGGATGACATATTTAAAGTACTGAGAGCAAAATGTACCAACCAAGACTTCATATCTGGCAGTCTTCCAAAAATGAGGGAGAGATGAAGACCTTCCCAGATAAATAAAAGCTGAGGGAATTCATCACTACTACATCGACTGCATAAGAGATGCTAAAGAGAGTTCTGTAGGTTAAGAGGAAAGGACAATAGACAACTGACTGAAGCCACATGAAGAAATAAAAATCTCTGGTAAAGATAATGACATGAGTAGGTGTACTGTTGTATTTATTATTTGTAACTCTGCTTTTTACTTCCTTCAGTATCTAAAAGGCAAATGCATAAAATGTAATAATAAATCAATGATTTTGGACTCATAATGTATAAATACATAATTTGTGACAAGAACTACATAATGATGGGGGAAGAAGGGTATAGGAACATAATTCATGCATATTGAGGTTAAGTTATTAAAGAAAATGAAATTTTTATAGATTTAAGATGCTAAATTTAAGCCCCAATGGTAATCATAAAGTATCAGAATGAACAAGCTCATAGAGATGGAAAGTAGACTACAGGTTACCAGGGGTGGCAGGCAGGGGCAATGGGGAATTAATGCAAAATGAGTGTAGGGCTTCAGTTTGGGGTGAAGGGAAAGTTATGGTACTGGAAGGTGGTGAGGATACTGTAACATTGTGACTGATTAATCCCACTGAATAGTGTGCTTGGGAGGGGCTGAGATGGGAAGATTTATGTTGTATACATGTTTTCATAATTAATAAAAAAAAGAGAAACTAAAGAGATAGTTGTAGTGAAATACAATATATGATACTGGATGGGATCTAAGAATGGAGAAGAGGAGGCTCAGAAGGACATTATTGGGAATAACAGAAACAACTGAAGTATAGAATGCAAGCTTTGTGTCAATGTTGGATTTCTTGAATTTGATAACTGTGCTTAAGGTGATTACACGGGTGATGGCTCTCGTTCATGGGAAATGTACATGGAAGTATTATAATCTCAGTGAGTATGATGTGTGTAACCTACTCTCAGATGTTCAGAAAATAGATAGCTAGATGGAAGTATGGAGGGATGGATGGATGGATGCACAGATGAGAGGGTGAGTACAGCAAAGGAAGCAAACTGTTGAGGTTGGTAGATCTTGGCATTTAGGAGAATAGGGGTATGTTGGAGTTTCCATATGGGGTTTGTGTTATTTATTCTACAGTCCTATAGAATTGAAATTATTTCAAAATAAAATATTTTTTAAAAAGGGTAGGAGTTTACTTCTCTCTCCTGTAAATAGCACTGAGGTAGGCAATCTGGGACTATACGGTGGCTACATGACCAGAAGGGATTTAGGTCCTTCTACCTTTCTACTCAGCCACCCTCAACACACACTTTCTATCTCACAAAGATAGCTGCTGAGCTCCAGCCATCACATCTTGCATTCCAACAAGTTGAAAGTAGTATAAGAGGCAAAGAAGAGCTCACTTGCTTCATTTTAAATCATTCCTGGGAAATCCCACGTGACACTTCTGCTGTCATCCCATTGTCCAGAACTTAGACACATCACCATACCTAACTGCACAAGAGGCTGGTGAATGTATTCTGTCCATGCACCCAGCTAAATGTAATGGAGGACAGGAAGAAGGGATCATGGGGGATGCACAGCCATCTCTGCTACTCCTGCACCTGGATGGGCTCCGAGTCCTTTTGGTCTCTGTGTGTGTGTCCCTGTTGTCATTCCTGAGCCTTTAATAAATGTATTATCATTGTTCTCATTGGCAACTGTTTATGAGGCAGTCTTGGCAGAGTGAGAAAAATCCAGAATTTGGAGTCTGTTGGGGATTGAATCACATCCCCCAGGACGGGCATGCTCAGGTCCCATCCCCCAGCCCTGTAGGGGTGAGCCTATTTGTAAACATGACCTTGAAGATTTTATTGGCCAAGGTGTGCCCAAATGAAGGGGGGCAGGTCCTTGTCAAATAGGGCTGACGTCCTTAGAAGTCAAGGACATCAGACAAAGAGAAGTGCCATGAGGAGCAAGAAGCTGGGATCAATGGAACCCAGAGGAGAAAGGAAAAGATGCCAACATGTGCATTGCCATGTGACAGAAAAGCTAAGGAACCCTAAAGATTGCTGGCCAGCCAGAAGATACTGACCCCAGCAGAAAGCCAGCCTTCTGGCCTCTGAAACTAGGAGCCAGTAAATTCCTGTTGTTAAGCCAACCCACTGGAGGGGATTTGTTGTAGCAGCCGGGAAACTAATGAAAGGTCATAGAGATGTGGGTTTGAATCCCACCTCTACCATGTATCTGTTGCGTGACTTTTACTCAGCTCTCTGAGCCTCAGATTCTTCATCTGCAAAATGGACATGGAACCAGCAACAATGGAGGGTGTCAGGAAATTTCAGCTGCACAGCACATCTGCCTGTTAGCTCAGGAGTGTATTCAGTACCTATACCAAGGCAGACACATGCTTGTCACCAGGGATGGGAGTAAGCATGTGGCCAACAACAGAACCTGTCCTCCCGTATGGAGCTCACAATCAAGAAGGGCAGAAAGACCAGGAAGAAAACCACAAGTGGAGTCCTAGATGCCCCAGGAGTCCATCGCAGGGCACATGACCTACCCTGGGCAGTGCGGTGGGCGGCTTCCTTGATGGCCCCCAACCACACACCTCCTGGGATCCAAACCTCATGTTGTCCCCTCCTGCAGGCACCAGGGCAGTCTGTGTGACCAAAAGAATATAGCAGAGGTGATGACTTGTCACTTCCAGGATTCCGGCTTCCTCTGTCTCAGTTCACCTGCCCTGTGGAAAGCCAGCTGCATGTTGTGAGGTGTCCAAGCAGTATATGGAGAGACCCACGTGGGCCAACAGCCAGCAAGGAGCAGAGGCATGCCGAGAACCATGCAAAAGAGCTTGTAAGTGGAGTCTCCGGCCCCATTTGTGCTTTCAGATGAGACCGTGGCCTTGGATGAAAGCTTGACTCAACCTCGCAAGATTCCCTGAGCCAGCACCACCCAGCCCAGCTGCTTCTGAATTCCTGACTTGCAGAAACTGCAACAATAAATGTGTGTTGTTTTAAGTTGCCACATTGGGGTAATTTGTTACTCGGCACTAGATAGCTAACACAGTGGAAGAAAGGGAGGGAGAGTGTTCCAGGCACAGGGAGGAAATTGAGCAGAGGCTTTTTGTTGGGAGTAGGGTCTGCGAGAGGCCAGTGGGCACATGACACAAAACGAGGTCAGAGTGGAACTTCCTGCCCAGGTGGGCAACCAGTGTGTCCTCCATAAACAAAGCTGCTAGGAAGATGTTTCTCAGACGAGCTGCAGATGGTGACTTTTCCCAGCTCCCTGCACATTCTGGGAGGATGTCCGTACTGATCACAAAATGGGGGATGGGGGGCGTCCTTATTTTCCCCTCTCTATGCTTGCCGCCTTTAGTTTACATCATGTTTTGTTTCTTCTGGGTTCCTCGTTTACAGCCACCAGATGTTCACTGCTTTTAAACCCGCTGGCTGGTGCTCAGAGAGTTCAGGGAGGGAAACGTTCCCCGACGCTGCAGAGTGTTATAAATGAGTCCATTAGGGGAGGTGGATTTGCTAAAAGGTTGCCTCCACTCCACCTGGTCCAAAGCACGGCTCACATGATCGATGAGAACGGAGCCTTCAGACGTGTCTTAAACCTCGGTGCATTCTTAATGCCTCAAAAGTTTCCAATTAAAGTCAAATGGCTCTTGGCAGAGTCCAAAGCATTTTTACAAACTAAAATAAATACCTGGGAAGGCTCCACAGTTTATGACTTCTTCACGCAGCTGAGGATAAGCAGTTAGGAGGCTGGGTTAGAGACATTTTGGGATGGAAGAGACTGAGAAGCACATGCAAATAACCTTAAAAAAAATCAGTGCTATTGCCAAGTTGCTCATGGACCTGGGGTGGGTGAGTCATGTTTTGCTCATGATTTCTCATCTTCACTGTTGCTGTGGGTTGGCCTAGTGCTTTTATCCCTACTCCCTGGTGAGAAAATGAAGGCTGGGAGATGGGCAGTGGCATGGAGAAGGTCACAGGGGGTTGAGATGCTGGGGCTGGAGGTCAGGAGTTTGCAGTTACACACATACACACATACACACACATGCACACACACATACACATGCATACACACACCCCAGTCTCAAGTCCAGCCCCAACTGTTTGCTCTCTGAGCTTTCGTTTCCTCGTCCATAAAAGGAGAGAAATTCTGCACTTCCCTCATGGAGCCACTGCAAGCGTTAACTGCATAGACCCACGAAGCCTCTAGAAGGCAGCCAGCATGGGGAGCCCTCAGGGGTGTCAGCTGTAAGTGCTATCACCCTCCTTTGCTGCCCTCCAAACAGGCGGCTTTCGTGCAACAGAACTGGCTGGAATGCTGCTCTCCCCTGGTGCCCTCTCACCCCACCGGCCCTGGAGGCCCTGGGACGAGGACATGCAGGGCTTTGATTTCAGTGCCAGGCTGGGGTCCTGGCTCACTGCCATGGAGAGAAGTGGCTCCCAGGTGCATTCCAGAGTGACAGCAACTCTCACCGCATGGCGTTTGGTCCCAGCCCCTGTACCCTGTGACCAGAGGACAAGCTCCTGGATGCTGTCTCGATCTCCCTGCCCAAGGCATTCTCCGTCTTCCCCTCATGGCTCCACCCTCTCCTGCACACTAGACGTGCCACCCTCATCAAGGAACCACTCCCCTCCCCGAGAAGTTGCCGCTGCAGCACAGCCAGGAAGGCTGCACCAGGAGGAGGGGAGGGGGCCAAGTCCAGGGCCTGTGCATGTGGTGAGAGCATGTGAGGCCTGAGCAGAGGGTGCAGCAAGGGACCACGTCTGATCCTCTCCTGCAGGCCTCACGTTCAGAGAACCCCAGCGGACATGGACCCATCTCAAGCTGGGCGACTCTGGGCAAGTCACATATCTTCTCTGGTCTCCGGGTCCACTGCAGAGCAACAAGGAAGGATGATGGGCTGAAAAGGGAGTCTGGAGCAAGACCCCCACTCCCAGTGGAAGGGTAGGGTGGTAGCACCCAGTAGGCTGCATTCTACAGCAGAAGGGAAGGAATGGTGGGCCCCAGGTGGCCATAGATGGGACCTGAAGTCCCCACTCCCTGAACCAGGCCCCATGCCGTGCACTGCATTTGTGCCATCTCACTCAGCTGCCCATGCAAGGGCAAATGGCTTCCAACATCCAGGGGCCTGCTGGTTGCACACTTGGAGTTCACGCTCGGCCCTGGCCTGCCTCCCAGGGAGGTGAACTTGCAGATATCCCTGCTCTGGGTGGTAGGGGTTCTGCAGGGTCTGAGAGGTCCTGGCATGGGCCTCCCTGGTGTGCCGAGCCTGGCCGAAGGGTTCCATCACCTGACCTGGTTGCCTGCTCACATCAGACATGAGAGTGGAAGTGCTGCCCCATTGCACAGAGAGGGTGCCTACTTGGTCCAAGATCCCATGGAGGGTCATGAAACCAGCTGTATTGCTCTGACTGCTCGGTGACTCCCCCTACCCCCACCCCAGGAGCCTCCTGGGTGAGCTGGGTGCTCCACAGGCACCTGTCCCATCTGAGTGGGTCCCAGCCAGGCCTCTGCACAGCTTGGTATTCTGGGTCCTGGAAGGGCTGCTGGGCTGGTTGGAGCAAGGCTCTAGGGTTAGGTCCCTGGGGCAGACTCTGAGTGTGCGCAGGCAGCTGACAGCTTCCCAGGGCATGCTCTTCAGGCGTCCACGAAGCCGGGAGCCCAGGCCAGCTTTCCCTGGAGCCCCTGGCCAGGGACCAGTATGCCCGTTTTCACCCTGCTGGGGCAATCCCAGGGCCAGCTCTGCCCCAGCACACCAGTGGGTTAGGTTGGACTCTGTTGCATCTCCATATTGGTCTCTCCCTGCCCCTTACCTTTTACAGGTGCTGGCCGGCATGAGGCCCATTCACCTCTCTCAGTGTCTGTGGCTGCAGAACCACATGAGCCCAGACCCAGATTCCACAGGCCACCTGCTCTGCCCACCCTCTCCTTCCAGCTACCTGCTTCCTTTCCCCTCTTCTGCAGTCCTGCTCTGGCACCAGACATCACCACCTCCCTGAAGTCTTCCAGATCCCAACCCATGGTCCATCATCTCCCTGAGGCCCCCAGTTTAAGTCTCTTTGCACCACCTCCTCCTGCTTCCTCTTCGAGTATGAGAGATTCAGGGATGAAAAATATTGATTCTGGAACCTAGTGTTTTCCTCTTTGTGCTGCTGTTTATGGAGCAAGTCCTGCCTCCCTATGGAGATCCTGAATCCCTGCTCTGCAGACGTGGAGGCTGAGGCTTGGGGAAGGTCGGCAGTGGCCCGGTCATGTGATGAAGGTGTGGTGGAGTGGGGTCCTGGCCATGCTCTGAGTTCCATCCCCCAGATGTCTCTCCTCCACTGTCACCTCACCCCTGCAGGCACATGGGGTCACCCCACTGCACAGATGGACATCTTTGGGCACATAGGGGCCTCACCAGATGGTCCCAGCCAGGCTCCTTAGGGCCATGCCAGACCACAGAGACTCATACTGACTCAGCAGCATTGACTGAGCCCTGACCTGACTCAGCAGTATTGACTGAGCCCTGACCTGACTCAGCAGTGTTGACTGAGCCCTGACCTGACTCCGTATTGAGTGAGCCCTGCTCTGTACTGCCTACCTGTCCAGGCTCTGGGCTAACCTCCTTGAGGTCTGAGAGTTTCCAGGAGACAATGGCAGCAGAACTCCCCATCCCAGTGTTCCAGCCTGACACCCTAAACCTCCCTATCAACCTGGCCTGCTCCAACCCATGGGACGCAACCCTTGGGGTTGATGCCAATTCCTGAGACTCAGTTTACTCCTCTCCAAGAAAGGGCAGTTGGGACAGCTAGGCAAGCTGCACTGGGATTTACAGACAGTAGGGCAGCCTGGGCCCTCTCCAGAGCCCAGGGTAGGAGGCCATAGGAGTCACAAAAAAGGAAGTTGCAATTCTAGAGAGAGGCTGTGGTCATGGATTCTTATGGAAAGAACAAACAAACATGAAAATACAATCTTGTTTCCTCACTGTGGAGGCTTTGCCTGGCTCTGCCAATAGGGCCATTCCAAACTCTGCTCCATCTAGAACACTCGCTGCTTCAAAGATGGGCAGTGGGGAGGGGGGCACCTTGCTCCTCTTTAAAAAATATTTTTCTCCTATTTTCATACTTACCTCTTTTCCTGTTTTTGAATTATAAATGGCTTAACTGTCTTTTTTTTCTGTTTATTTTGTGAAATTTGTAAACAATATTCTGGAATTCTGAATATGAGAAATACAACCCTAAGTCTGCTGGTGCCGAGGGCTAGCGAGGATGTGGAGGGACGTGGACTCATGTCCCATCCCTAGGCACGTGAGCCGGCCAGCTCCCTGAAAACCAGTTTGGACCCACCTAGTGAAGCCTACCCCCTGTTCCAGCAATTCCACTCCTGGGCACATCCCCACCCATGGCACCTGGAGAGAGGTTCTGGAATGTTCCTAGGAACACTGTTCATTATAGCGAAGAAGTAGAGCAACCCAAGGGTGCATAGCAAGAGAGTGGATAAACTGTGTATCTTCGTACGATGCAAAACACCACCACATTGGGAAGGAAGGAATTACAGCTCCATACTTCAATCGACGTGAATCTAGAAAACAATGTTGAGCTAAGAGGCGAGTCACAGGAGAATGTGTATCACACGATTTCACTTCTATAATGTTCAAAAGTATGCAACATTTAACAACGCATTGTTTAAGGGTGCACACACATGATGACATTGTATTATAACAAGCAAGGGAATGGCTCACAAAATGCAGGGTGGAGGTCATCTTGGGGTGGGAGGACAGGGGATGGGCCCGGGGAGGTTCTGTTGCTTTACCTGAGTGGTGGGTGCATGGTGTTCAGTTTTTGGTTATTCTTTGTATCTTATGCATGTGTTATAAACAGTCATTTATATGAATTCAATATGATTAGAAAGGAATTTTTTAAAAGCATAACCAAAAATTCCCCCAATTCCCAAACTTCCGGAATTTTACTTCCTTTCCACGTCTGCTAATAGGGTCTAGTTCCATCCTGACAAGCATTCACCCCCCTCGACTTGTCTTTCTCTTTCTCCCAGCCCACCTCTCTGTCTCTCTCCTTCCCACAGTTCCCTGGGCCAGAAAGGACAGGCTTTACCGTTCCTCTATGGTCCAGGCCGAGGCCTCTCTACTCTTGTCATAGAGGAAGACTCTACGATGTCATCATGAAACAAGGGATTCATGATAAAATACAATGCTTTAATATTCCTCAAGTATCATCCCTTTTTCAGCAGTTCCTCCTGGTTGTCCCAGCCTTTCTCTGCACCTTTTCACTCTGAGCATGTGCCTAGCACCCTCCCAACACACCAGGATGCATCCGTGAAGCAATCTCCTGGCCTAGATGTGTGGAACCCAGCCTCAGAGTCAGGGCACAGCCAGCTTCTTTCTCCTGTTCTGCCCACACTCTGCTCCCTGGTTCCAGACCATTCTTTGCAGGACCCTACCCCATCAGTAGAACCAGGCCATGGCAGCTCAGGCTTGGGGGCATGTGCAGGTTGATGGTCGAGAAGCACTAAGGGTCAGTCCCTGAAGAGGCTTCCCTGCCCACAACCTAAGGATGGTCACTTTCAGCTCCCTGTGATCTCATCACAGAATAGAGTTCACCCTCCCGAAATCCCATCACCCCAGGGGAAATTGCAGCTGAGCTTCTAATGACCCCCCTTTCCTGCTCATTTCTGTGTATATAGTTGTGCACAACTGACAGAGCAGGACGTGCTTCACAGGCTGCTCTGAAACCTACTTTGCTGCTGGAAGACACACTGTGAACATTCAAACATGGGTCTACAGCATCGTTTAAATAAGTGCATAGCATTCCATGCACGGACAGAATATACGTTGATGAAGCCCCTCTTGATGGATGCTAGGCTATTTTCTTTCCTCCCGCCTCCTTCCCTCTTTCCAATTTCTTAACTCCCTCCTCCAATCCTTCTCTCTTTCTTCCTCTTCCTTCTCCTTCCTTCCCTCCTTCCCCTCTTCCCTTTTTTCTTCCTTCCTCCCCTTTCTATTGTATACTCTCCCACTTTGTAAAGGGTTATTTGGCTTTGGATTCTATAAGTACCTTATATTTACAAGACTTTTTACATTTCAGAGGTTCTGCCCCTCTTGGGAGCCTCATAACAGCCCTGTTGGTGGAAAAATAAAGTTGTGGAGTCCTCAGTGGAGATAGAGCTTGCTCAAGACCACACGGTGGTAGGTGCTGGAGTCGGAGGAGGGTTGGTGGATGTGGGAGCCACCTCCCAGCTATCGAGGGTCCCTCTGAGTGGGCATCTAGCCCCCAGAATTGATGCCCAGAGACAGGCCATAAGCCCTCCAGCGGCTGACAGCATGTCCTTGCGCTGCCCAGCTCTGCCACTTTCCAGCTGTGAGAGCTCGGGCCAGCCCCTCACCACCCTGAACCTGGAAAAGGGTGCCATTTTCCTTATGAGGATCGTTGGGTGAATCAACATAATTCGTCACTACATTTCAAGCACTGTTTGTGGGCCAGACATTGCAGTAAGTACTTTCAACTAATATCCTATTTTATCTTAACAGCAACCCCATTTTCTAGGGGAGGGTGCTGAAGCCGGAAGGCAGATTCACTTGCCTGAGGTTACAGCTGGGATCGGAAATCCCAGGTCTGCAGTGGGACAACCCATGCTCAGGGCATGTACTTTGGGCACTGGAGGCATTAAATGGAGCAGTTTAGCATGTTTACATCATCAGCTGCAAATCATTTGCTGCCTCCCTGCCTGTGGCGTGCTCTCTCTCTCTCTCTCAAGCCTCCCTGACTTTATAAAGAAATGAGAAAACCCAGACCTTTCTGATTACAAATGTTTTTAAATGCCTGCGTATTAATGACTGGTGAGTATGTGCGTTGGCAAGCGGAGGGCGATCTTTCTTGTCGTAAATGAGAAAAAGTCCTAGGAAAAATGAGCTTTGTGTTGTCAAACATTAGCCTGAGCAGATACCCTCCAAGCGCCGACTCCGGGGGCTTCCTGAAACCAATTGCATTTTTCCTGAAGGAGTGTGTTTAACGTCAGCACCCCGACGAGCTTGGCCGAGAAGAGCCCCCAAAAGCCAAACATTTACACAGCCAACCCCAAAGCCCCATGGAAATGACCTCATGGACATTGTTTTTAATTCGTAAGGCATGATGATGAATAAGAGCCACAGCCTTTTCTAACACCCCTTTCTGGACGGTGGAAACTTGGCGATTTGGTTCCTTAGGGGCTGCAAGGGGACGGGGTGGGACGGGGGCACAGGGAGCTGGGAACGGTTCTGGTGACAGAGGGAACCAGGTTTGATTCCTGGCTCACACTTCCTTGCCGTGCGACCTTACCTAAGTTGTTGCAGCTTTCTGAGCCTCAGTTGCTTCTGCAAAATATGGATGACAATCATTCCAACTCCTAGGCATGCGGCGAGGATTATAACAGATGGCAAATGCAACCTCCCCCCCTGAGGCAAGTCTGTCCGTTGACAGTAGCAGCCACGGTGGATCGCGCGAACTGTGCCCCGCTTGTCTGCTTGGCAGTCCGACCCTGCAGAACCTCCAGGCAATGGCAGCATCAGCAGGAGGAATCACTGGTGCTGTTTCACTTCCAATTTTGGCACCACTGGGTGGCTCGTGGCCACGATGGACTGAACTAGGTACCCCAGCCAAGGCAAGTCCTTCATCCTGGTCTGCATCTCTCGGGGCATGAGCCCACTGTAAATGGGGCCTCTTGAGGATGATATTTTTAGTTAAGGTGTGGCCAAAAGAAGGAATTTGGGTCTTCATCCATATTCCTGGAGGCCTTTCAGACCTGGAAGTCAGAGAAAGCCGCAGGCAGGAGCCGGAAGCCGGAAGTCCTGCAAACCGGAAGTCCGTGAGACCGGAAGTCTGTGAGACCGGAAGTCCATGGGAGCAGGAAGTCCGTGAAACCAGAAGAGCAGCCAGAAAGAAGTGTATATTGCCGTGTGACGGGAGGCAGACATTCCAACCAAGGAGTCCCAAGAATAGGCAGCTGCTGGCACCTGGGTTTGGATTTCTTGTGGCTTCAAAACCATGAGCCGATAAATTCCTGTTGTTGAGCCAAAACTGGTGTGTGGTGTTTGTGTTAGCTGTGCTGGCAGATTAAGACGGCAGTTAAGGTGTGAGTGTCCTCTGGCCCACCACTCACCCCACTGGTATCCCCTTGGGCCTGACTGCTTTAGTGTACACAGCCCACATCCAGCTGCCAGCATCTGCCTGTCCACCTAGCCCTGCTCTGCCTGTGTGAGGAGGGTGAGGGTGCTGGAGAAGGAACTCTCTCCGCTGATAACCCACATGAGCTGGGGGACAAATGCTCCAGCGCCCTGCCTCTTGGGCTGGGTATCTCCAGGAGCGTGCTCTCCAATGGGACTGAGTTGCATTGCCTACAGCAGTAATTGCTTGACAGCACACCTCTGTTTGCTTGGCTTCCCTTCCCTGCCTTGCTGCTGGAGCATCCTGGAATTACGTCTTAATAAACTATTGCACTGTAATCCTTGTCCAAGGGTCTGCCCACATCTTCTTCATCTCTTAATCAACCAAAGCCTTAATTCCCCATAGCCTGCACCATCTGTCCAGCCCTTTTCAGCAAACTCACTCCATTCTTCCAGTTGCTTAAAGTCAAAATCTCAGCATTATCTTTCATGGCCATCTTCCTTACTCTGCAATAGCTGGTCCTGTTGGCTCTATCTTCCCAGCATATTCAGAGACTTCACATCATCATCAAATGTCTGAAATCAATGATAAAGAGAAAATCTTAAGAGAAAAAAGATACAAATGTATAGAGGAATGAAAATAATTAAAATACATAAAATGGAGCAACATCTTTAAAATACTAAACACACACACACACACACACACACACACACACACACACACACACACAATCCAGAATTTCTTTAAAAATGAAGACTATTCCAAAATGAAATAAACACTCTTTTAAATGAGCAGAAGCTGGGAGAAGTTATTGCTGTGAGACTTGGATTTTATGAAATGCCAGGAGAAGTTCTTTAGATAGGAGGAAACTGCCAGATGAAAATTTGGATCTACACAAATAATGAAAAGTGCTAGAAATGGCAAATAAATGGGTAGATGTAAAAAAAACATGTTTTCTCATTTAAAAACATATTTAAAGGGTAATTGACTATTTAAAAAATTAATAGTCTTCATTGTTTAGAGCAGTTTTAGGTTTACAAATGAATTGATCAGAAAGTACAGAGTCCCTGTGTACCCTCCCCTATCCCCCCCACAATTTTCCCTATTATTACCATCTTGCATTAGTAGGTACATTTGTAACAATTGGTGACCCAACCTTGATACCTTATTATTAACTAAAGTCCATGGTTTACATTTGGGTCACTCTTTGTGTTGTACAGTTCTGTGGGTTTTGGCAGATGCATAATGTATCATAAGAAAGTTTCACTGACTAAGATATCCCCTGTGCTCACATAGTCACACCTCCCCCTCACCACCAATAATGACTTTCAACTACAAATATATTGTGGATTTAAGGAGGGGTGAAGAATTTAAGGAAAGAATTTAAGGGTAGTCAAGAAAGATGGTATGTATGGATAAATGTAGAAGGAGCATCAATTAAAATAGGATAAAGGATGGGTGGGGAGAAATAGAAGTATACTACTGAAAGGTTTTTTACTATAAGTGAAGTGGAACAATAATATTTGAAGATGACAGTGATTAACAAAGATGTATATTGTAAACCCTAGTGCAGTGTGGTGGACTGATTTGTGTACCCAGTTTGGATGTGTTCTTGGTCTTGGTCTACATTCTGGTAGGTGTAGACACATTGTGAATAAGATCTCTTAAAGATGTTACTTCAGCTAAATTGTGACCCAACTGAGTCAAGCTGGGCTTTAATCCAGGTTACTGGAGTCCTTTATAAGCAGGAGGAAAGTCAGACAGAGAGACAAGGCCATGGGAAGAAGCTGTATGACAACAAAACCTGGAGGAGAAAGGAGAGGATGCTGCCACATACATTGCCATGTGGCAGGACCACGGATGGCTGACCAAGGAGCCAGCCCCAGAATGCCACTGTCTTTTGGAAAAAGCTTCACTTTGATGATGCCTTGATTTTGGACATCTAGCTTCAAAACTGTGAGCCAATAAATTCCCATTTTTAAGGCAGCCTGTTGTATGGTATTTGTTTTAGCAGCTGGGAAACCAAGACATGCAGCCACTAAAAAAAGAAAGGAAGGAAGGAAGGAAGGAAGGAAGGAAGGAAGGAAGGAAGGAAGGAAGGAAGGAAGGAAGGAAGGAAGATGGCTAGTAAGCTATAACAGAGACTGAAAGGAATCATAAAATTACTCAGTTCAAAAGAAGTCAGGAAAAGAGGAAAAAAGAAACCAAGAACAGATGGGACAAGTAGAAAACAAATAGGGATTTGGGAGGTTAAAATCCAACCATATTGATAAATTATGTTAAATGTAAATGTTGTAATCATTCCAAAAGTAGTAGTATAGTCAGACTGGATAAAAAAGCAAGATCAAACTACATGCTTTCTATAAGAAACCCACATTAAAATATACAGATACCAATAGATCAGAAGTAAAAGTAAAAGGAAAATAAAGGGATATACCATGCAAACACCAATCAAAAGAAAGATAGGGTGTTGTCTTAATTTCAAAACAAGGTATATTACCAGGGATAAAGAAGAACATTCATAATGATAAAAAGAGGTCAATTCATCAAGACAACATAAAAATCCTAAATTTGTTTGCATCTAATAACAGCACTTCAGTAGACACAAAGCAAAAACTAATACAGCAGAAAGGAAAAATAGACAAATCCAAAATTTCAGTTGGGGATGTCATCACTTCTCTCAGTAATTGATAGAGGAAGTATATGGGAAAGCAGTAGGGATTTGGAAAGCTTGAAAATCACAGTCAACCAGCTTGACCTAATTCTCATTTATAGAATAAGTCACCTCACAACATTAGAATACACATTCTTTTCAGGGTATACAGAACACTCACCAAGATAGTCCATGTTCTAGAGCATAAAAAACTTTAACAAATCTAAAATAACTAAAATTACACAACAGAAAGATACCTGGAAAATGCTCAGATATTCATACATTAAACAGTACACTTTTTTATACTTTAAAATATATGCAGTTTATGGCATTTCAATCATACCTAAAGGCTACTTTTTTAATAGGAAAAATATTTGCATGGATATTACCCAAAGGAGGATATACAAATGCTCAATAAACAAAGAAAAACTACTCAACACCATCAGATATCAGAGAAATGAAAATCAAAACAGTAGCAAGATACATCGAAAATCCATTAGGGGAGGGTGCTATCATCAACATGGTGATGTAAATAGCTACTGAGAACTGCTCTCCAGAGTTTCAGTGAAAAAAAAATGACAATTCTGAATTGTTTGAGATTAGTATTGCTACACATGCTTTCTTTTGGCTGTAGCTTGCATGGAATATTTTTTTCCATCCCTTCACTTTCAATTTTTTTGTGTCTCTGCGTCTAAGATGTCTCTTGTAAACAACATATTGATGGTTCATATTTTTAAATAGATTCTGCCAATCTATATCTTTTAATTAGGGAGTTTAATCCATTCACACTTAATGCTATTACTGTGAAGGCAGTTCTTGAATCAGCCATCTTATCCTTTGGTTTTTATTTGTCAGGTGTATTTCTCCCCTTTCTCTCTATTTCGTTTAATTTACCCTTACTAAAGCTCTTCAGTTCTATGCCCTTCTCGAGACCTTTCCCTACTTTATTTTTTTTCTCTGCCAGTAGAGCCCCCTTTAGTATTTCTTGTAGGGCAGGTCTCTTGTTAGCAAATTCTCTCAGCATTTGTTTGTCTGTGAAGATTTTAAGCTCACCCTCAAATTTGAAGGAGAGCTTTGCTGGATAAAGAATTCTTGGTTGACAATTTTTCTCTTTCAGAATTTTAAATATGTATACCACTGCCTTCGTGCCTCCATGGTGGCTACTGAGTATGCTGTTTCCCTTGTGTGGTGAATTGCTTCTCTCTTGCTTCTTTCAGAACTTGCTCCTTCTCTTCAGCATTTGACAATCTGATCAGAATATGTCTTGGAGTGGGTTTATTTGGATTTATTCTGTTTGGAGTTTGTTGGGCATCTATGATTTGCATATTTATATAATTTAGAAGGGTGGGAACTTTTCCCCAACAATTTCTTTGAACACTCTTCCTAGTCCTTTACCCTTTCCTTCCCTTCTGAAACACCAGTGAGTCTTATATTTGTGTGCTTCGTGTTGTCCATCATTTCTCTGAGATCCATTTTGCATTTTTTGTTTTTTTTTCACCATTCTTTCTTTTGTGCTTTCACTTTCTGACCTACACTCTTCCAGTTCACTTATTCATTTCCTCTGCTTCCTCTCATCTGGTGTTATGTGTATCAAAAATCTTTTTAATTTGATCAACAGTTTCTTTTATTTCCATAAGATCATCTATTTTTTTTTTTTTTGTTTACTCTTGCAAATTCTTCTTTATGCTCTTTTAGGGTCTTCTTCAGGTCCTTTATATCCTGAGCCATGGTATTGATATTTGAGATTGCTTCTTTGATTAATTTCTCCAAGCTCTGTATCTCCTCTGATTTTTTAATTTGGGCATTTGGGTTATACATATCTTCTTGTTTCTTCATATGCTTTATAATTTTCTGTTGTTTTTGGCCTCTTGGCATTTTCTTACCTTAATAGGGTTCTTTTAGGATATGCAGGCTTATTTACACAATTACCTACAGGTTGACAGAGCTACAGTTTGATGAAGTGCACTTTCACTGACCTACCAGCAGATGGCTCTCCAAAACTACCTCTTATCCTCAATCCAGCTCTCCCCAGCTTCTTTTGTACAACAAGTGGGGGTCCAAACTATGTGGATGTCCAATCAGTGCACCAATTTTCCATGTGCAGTGGGAACCACTGGCCCTGTGGATGGGGTTGTGCCTTGTGCAGTTTGACAGGGAAGAGGTCTCTAAGACACAGTACTCCCAGATGTTACTGGGCTGTGGCTGGAATACCCTGGGGTTTCAGAATGCATCCACCCCTTCAGCTCAGACTTCCCTCAGTCCCTCTCTGCCATGGGCCCACAAGTCCCTGGGCTTGTTGTATGGCTTCTGGCATTTCTGTGAGGCTCCCCTACCTCTCGGCTGTGTACCCCATGGCCTTCTGTGGAGTAGGAGTTGTGCTGTCACAAGCCTGCTGAATCCCGAGTTCCCTTGAAAAGACTCTCAGCCACAGCACTGTGAAGGGGTGTCTCCCAGCCTACTTTAAAGATGGCTGCACAGGGCATGGAAAACACCCACTTTTGTAATTGTCTGCTTGCTTCAGCAGCATGTTCCTGACTCAGGGTGTGCAAAGGGCTATCACCCGTGCCAGTTACTGAGGCAGGTGCCCCAGGTGTGGAAGGCACTCCCTGCTGTGATCGACTGCAGCTGCCTCTGCTGTCTCCCTGGCTGCTCCCTGCCTCTCTGACCTGCCTCCAAACACAGTGAGCCCAGCTGCCATTTTCCCAGTAGCTCTCTGGATCAAAGACTTACAAGATTCCAAATGCAGACTCTTGGCTTCTCCAAGTGCTCAATCACTATGGATATATAAGTCCCTGCCCAGCATGTGGATCCCTGGAACTGGTATTCTGGAGCACGTTTTGTCTTTTATCTAGTGTTTTTCATGGAGGAAAATTTTCTTCTGTCTCTCCTAATCTGCCATCTTGGATATCCCCAATTCTGAATTGTTTGAAACACTGGAGGAGGATACAGACTGGATAAAGGTCCTTCTCTGAAGAAAGGCCATTGTCATCTGGGGTTCCTCTGTCACATGGGAAGACACAGGGCCAAAGTCTGATGGTCCTTTCCAAGGTTTACCTTCTGGTTTCCATGGCTTTCTCCAAAAGGTCTCTGGGCTTCTGTCTTAGCTTCTCCTGTGGGTCCTTCTTGCTTCTCCCAGGGCATTTTCTTTCTAGGTGTCTCTGAGCTCTCTTCAAAACAATACAGTACACTTTTAAATAATCTATAGATCAAAAAAGAAATCACAAGGAAATGTGAAAATATTTTGAACTCAATAAAAATGAAAGTAGAACATCAAAATCTGTGAGATGCAGCCAAAGTAGTGCTTAATACATTTATCAACTTAAAGGAGATGGAAAAATTTCTTGAAAGACAAACTACCAAAGCTCACTCAAGAAGGAATAGATAATTTCAAAGTTTCTATATCTATTAAGTAAATTGAATTCAAAATTTAAAATCTTTCTGTTAACAACAAAACAACAACATGTGCGAGTTCTCAGATTAATTCTATGATTTAAGGCAGAAATCACACCAATTCTATGCCAAATCTTCAAGAAAATAGAGGTAGAGGGAACACCTCCCAACTCATTTTATGATGTCCCATTGCCCAGATTCCCAAACCAGACAAGTCATCAGAAGAGAGAAAAACTATAGAGCAACATTCTTCATTAATGTAGATGCAAAAAAAAAAAAAAAAAAATCCCAACAAAACATTAGCAAGATAAGTTCAGAAATAAATAAACACAGACTGTACATTCTGACCAAGGGATTTTGTCCTAGGAATGCAAGAGAATCATGATAGAACATTTGAAAATCAATCAACATAATCACCACATTAACAAAATAAAAAGGAAAATCTTATGCTCTGTGCTAGTTTTGATATATTACGTCCCCTCAAAAGCCATGCTCTTTAATGCAAATTGTGGGGGCAGGTTTATTAGGATGGAAGCTTTTGATTGACTATATCCATGGAGATGTGACTCACCCAACTGTGGGTGATAATTTGATTAGTTATTTCCATGGAGGTGTGGCCAGGTGGGTCTTAATTAGTTCATTGAAGTATTTAAGAGAGAACCTAAGGGCCAACACACACTCAGATGCTTGCTGACACTTAGAGATGGTTGGAGATGCAGACAGAAGGATGTTTGGAGAGGCTAAGCTAAGAGATGAAGCCCAGAGTTTGCTCCAGAGAAACTAAGAGAGACCCAGAGACATTTTGGAGAAAGCCATTTTGAAATGCAACCTGGAAGCAAATGACCAGCAGACACCAGCCACATGCCTTCCCAGCTGACAGTGGTGTTCCAGATGCCATCAGCCTTTCTTCAGTAAAGGTATCCTCTTGTTGATGCCTTGGTTTTGACACTTTTATGGCCTTAGAACTAAGAATATATAACCTAATAAACCCTCTTTATAAAAATCAATCCATTTCTGGTATTTTACATAATGGCACATTAGCAAACTGTAACATATTCATCTCAATAGAATTTTTAAAAAGCATGTGACAAAAATCAATACCAATTCATGAAGAAACTCTCAATAACGCTCTCTAGGAATAAAAGGGATCTTCTTCAACCTGATAAAGGTTGGAAAGGAAGAAGGAAAACAGCCACTATTTGCAGATTACATTATTCTATATGTAGAAATTCCCATGGAATCTACAGGAAAGCTACTAGAACTAATGAACAAATTCAGCAAAGTTGTGGTGTATAAGACAAATATGCTCAAATCAGTTGTGTTTCTATACATCAGCAATGAACAATCAGAATAGGAAGTTAAGAAAACAATTTCTTTTACAATAGCATCCAAAAGAATATACATCTAGGAATAAATTTAACCTAGGAGGTGAAAGACTTGTACACTGAAAACTACAAAACATTGCTGAAAGAAATGAAAGATTTAAATAAATGGCAAGACAGCCTGTGTTCATGAGTTGGAAGATATAATATTGTTAAGACTGCAATACTACTTAAAGTGATCTACACAGTCAATTCAATCCATATCAAAATTGCAATGGCCATTTTTGCAAAAACAAAAAAGCCTATACTTAAATTCATATGGCAAAGGCAATATTGAAAAAGAAGACCAATGCTGGAGGGCTCATACTTCCTAATTTCAAAACTTAATACAAAGCTACAGTAATCAAAACAGTTTGGTACTGGCATAAGGATAGATATGTAGATCAATGGAATAGAATTGAGGGTCCAAAAATAAACTCATATTTCTAAGATCAGTTGATTTTTAACCAGGGTGCCCAAACCATTCAGTGGGGAAAAGAATAGTCTCTTCAAAAAGTGGTGCTGGAAACATTGAGGACTGCCAATTTAGTGGGCTAAGCCCTCGATCTGGGGCTCACCCTTGTGAGGCTAGTTGCTGCAAGGGAGAGGCTAGGGAGACCCCCCCCCCCCAGAGAGCCTCTTTGTTGCTCAGATGCGACCCTCTCTCTCTAGCTAAGCCAACTGACAGGTGAACTCACCGCCCTCCCCACTATGAGGGACCTGACTCCCAGGGGTGTAAATCTCCCTGGCAACATGGGAAATGGCTCCTGAGGATGAGCCTTGACCCAGCTCTGTGGGATTGAGAGGATCTTCTTGACCAAAAAGGGGAAGCAAGATGAGGCAAAGTAAGGTTCCAGTGGCTGAGAGATTTCAAATGAAGTCCAGAGGTCACTCTGCAGGGTATTCTTATGCACTATATAGACATCACCTTTTAGCCTTTAGTGTGTTGGAATGGCTAGAGGGAAATACCTGGAGTTGTTGAACGGCAATGCAGTGATCTTGATTCTTGAAGATGATGATATAACTATGTAGCTTGCACAGTGTGACTGTGAAAACTTGTGGCTCACACTCCCTTTATCCAGTGTATGGACAGATGAGTGGAAAAATGGGGACAAAAATCAGATGAAGAATAGGGTGGGATGGAGGGGATGGAAAGACTTAGGGATTCTTTTTTGCTTTTATTTTTATTTCAGAGTAAGGAAAAGTTTCAAAAATTGATTCTGGTGATGAATGGTATGATGGTGCTGTGAATAATTGATTGTACACAGTGGATGACTGTAGGGTGTGAGAATATATATCAATTAAACTGTATTTTAAAAAGTAAATGAACAATGGGGGGAGGTGGGGAATGGGATGTTTGGATGCTGTTTTTTTATTTGAATTTTTATTTTATTTTTTGGAGTAAGTTATGAAAATGTTCAAAGTTTGTGGTGATGAAAGCACAACTATATGATGGTCCTATGAACAACTGATTGTACACTTTGAATGACTGCATGTTATGCGATTATATTTCAATAAAATTGCATTAAAAAAGTGGTGCTGGAAAAACTGGATATTCACATGCAAAACAATGAAGTTGGAACCTACACATCCCATATATAGAAATTAAGTTGAAATGGATGAACAACCTAAATATAAAAGCTAAATCTATAAACTGTTTCAGAAGAAAGCATAGAAATAAATCTTCATGATTTTGGACTTGGGAATGGATTCTTACATATGACACTAAAAGCACAATCAACAACATCATATATATGATATATCATATATATAATGGCTTTCACGATAATTTAAAAACTTCTGTGCATCAAGTGACATTATCAAGAAAGTGAAAAATGATCCAAATAATGGGAGAAAATATTTGCAAATCATGTATCTGATAAAGGTCTATTATCCATAATATATAAAGAACTCTTGCAACTCAACAGCAAAAAAAATGGGCAAAGGACTTGAATAGACCTTTCTCTATATATGACCTACAAATGGCCAACAAGCATCTTTTGAAAAGATACTCAAAATCATTAGCCATTAGGGAAATGCAAATTGAAGCCACAATGATGTATCATTTCATACCCATTAGGATGGCTGTAAAAATAGTTTTAAATAAAAAACAGAAAATAAAAAATGTTGGAAAATAAAAAATGATAAAATTGGAATCCTCCTACATTGCTTCTGTAGAAAATAGTTTGGTGGTTTCCAAAAAAGTTAAACATGGAATTACTGATGACCCTGTGATATCACTCCTAAGTATATACCCCAAATAATTGAAAACAGGGATTCAAACAAATACTCTTTCATGAATGCTCATAGCTCCACCAATCATAGCAATAAAAAAATAGAAGCACCTAAAATGTCCATCATTGGATGGGTGGATAAGCAAAATATGCAGATCCATGCAATGGAATATTATGCAGCCATGAAAACGAATGAACAATGATAAGTCTTGCAACATGGGTGAAACTAGAACACATTATGCTAAGTGAAAGAACTCAGACACAAAAGGCCACATAGTATATGATCCATTTATATGGACTGCCCAGAATAGGCAAATACATAAAGCCAGAAAGAAGATTGGCTTTATTTATTGGTTGGTGGGAGGGGGGAAATGAGGAGTGACTGCTTAATGGGCAAGGGGTTTAATTTTGTGGTAAAGAAAATGTTTTGAAACTAGAGGAGTGGTGGTTTCCCAAACATTGCCAATATGCTAAATACAACTGAATTGTTCACTTTAAAATAGTTAATTTTATTTTATGGGAATTTTTACCTCCATAAAAAATGTCTTTATTGAATAGCCTCCCAAACTGATCTACAGATTTAAGGCAACATCAATCAGTATATCATCAGGCTTTTTAAAAAATAAACCAACTCTAAGGCTGATTCTAAAATTTACATAGAAATGCATCAAATCTAGAAGAGCCAAAGAATTTTAATAAAGAACAAATACTACCTAATTTCAAGACTTATTATAAAGCTACAGTTGCCAAGAGAGTGTGCTATTAGTGTAAGGGTAGATACGTAAATCAATGGATTAGAGATCTAGAAACAGACTTACCAATATGGTCCAGTGAATTTACACAAAGCACAAAGGTAATTCAATGGGAGGGGAAGGTGATCTTTTCAACAAATGGGGCTGGCAAATTGGGTATCCTTATGTCAAAAAAGAAAAAATAATCTCAATCCTTACCTCATGCCATATATAAAAATTAACTAAAAATGGATAATAGACATAAATATAAAACCAAAATCTGTAAAACTTCTAGACAAAAACATAGGCTAAATTATTTATGATCCTGAGTTAGCAAAGATTTCTTACATAGGACATTAAAAAACACTAACCATAAAAAATGATCAATTTACTTTATAAAAATAAAAACTTTTGTTCAAAACATGCTGTTAATAAAACGAAAAAGCAAGCCACAAACTGAAGAAAATATCTACAAAATATATACCTGATAAAGAACTTGTTTGCAAAATACATAAGGAACTTTTAAAACTTAATAAGAACTGATACACAATTTTTAAATGGGTAAAAGATTTGAACAACACTCCACCAAACAATAAAATCAAATACCAATTAAGCACATGAAAAGATACCCAACTTCATTAGTCATTAAGGAAATGCAAACTGAAATAACAATGAGATACTATTATGCACCCTCTAGAATGGCTAAAAACAAACAAACAGCACAAAATCTGGTGATAACAAATGCTCTTGAGGATGACAAGCAACTAGAACTCTCATCCTTTACTGGTTGGAATGCAAAATTGTACAGCCACTTTGGAAAACTATTTATCAATTTTGTATACATTTAAATATATGGTTATTATGATCCCAGTATGTTACCTCTAGGTATTGACCCAAGAGAAATGCAAACACATGTCTACACAAAGTCTTGAGCTTGAATGTTCATGTTGCTTTCATGTATACTAGCTATGAAATTGGAAACAACCCCAAAGTTCATCAGCTGGTGAGTGGGTAAACAAACTGTGGCACATCCATCCAGTGGACTACTACTTAGCCACAAAAAGGTGTGAGTGACTGAGTCACATAAGCCATGGATGAACCCCAGAAGCCTCATGCTGAGCGAGAGGAGTGAGGCACAGAAGGCTATACATTGTGTGTTTCCATCCATCTGAGATTCCAGACAAGGCAGGATGATAGTACAGAGAACACATCAGCAGTGGTCAGGAGATGGCAGTGGGGGAGTGGATAAACTGCCTATATGGATCTGTCTTCTGTCATATGCTTTTTGTTAGGGGTATGGAAATCTGTCTTATGACTGTGGTGTTGGTTTCATGAATGTGTATTTGTCTAAACTGCACACTTAAAATGGGCATATTTTATTGATGTGAGTTATAGCTCAACAAAGCTGATTAAGCCCTCATGTGCACCCCTGATTGGGAACAAACCCCCTGCTGCCTCACCTGGGCTACTGCACCTGCCTCCTCATTGGCCTCCCTACTGTCCCTTCTTCACACTCGACAAGAGGGTCCCATTCACACTACAGAGTCTCAAGATGAATCTTTAAAACCTAAATCATCTCTCATACTTTCCCTGTGTAAATCTCCACAACAGCATCCCGTTTCACTTGGACACAAGCTCACACTCTTTCGTGGCCTCCAGGGCCCTGGATACCCAGCCCTTGCTGACCTCTGACCTGACCTCCACCACTGTCCCACTGGCTCACTCACTCCTGCCACACTGGCCTCTGGCTACTCCTCCAAGAAGCCAAGTTTCCTCTGACTTCAGGGCTCTTGATGTGCCATCCTCTTACCCCCACTTGGAGCCTGACCTCTGCCCTCTCACCCCATGACTCAGCCCAAATAGTGGCTGCTCTCTAAGTCCTCAAGTTGGCATTTCCTAAACTTCATGCATTGTGAAATTTCCTCCTGATTTTTGCTGTATCAGCATATGTTTCTATTAATATGTTGTAATATTTTATTTTCACCTACACCATTTTTATTTAAACAAATGTCCTGCAAAGAGGGAGTATGGAGGTGGTTGGGTGTGGCTATAAAAGGGTAACCCCAGGGATCTTTGTGGTGATAGGATTTTTCTACATCTTGACTGGGTCAATGTCAATATCTTGGTTATGACATTGTATAATGTTTTTTAATGCAAATTTATTGAGATGCATTCATACCCCATATAATCCATACAAAGTATACAATCAATGGCTCACAATATATCATATAGTTGTACATTCAACACCACAATCAATTTTAGAACATTTTCATTATTCCAAAATAAAGAAAAAATAAAAATAAAGATAGAAAAGAATACCCAAAACATCCCATAACCTTTATTTTCCCCTATTATTATTTTCTGTCTTTATTTTATTACCCATCTGCCCATACACTGGATAGATGGAGTGTCAGTCACAAGGTTTTCACAATCACTGGGAGTCATGCCCCATGTTTCCAGAGAGATTTATGTCCCTGGGAATCATGTCCCATGTAGAAGGGATGGTAGTAAATTTATTTGCAGAGTCAGCTGAGAGAAAGAGACCACATCTGAGCAACAAAAGAGGTTCTCTGGGGGTGAATCTTTGTTATAATTATAAGTACGCTTAGCTTCTCCTTTGCAGGAATAAGTTTCATAAGGGCAAACCCCAAGATTGAGGGCTTGATTTATTAAATTGGGATGTCCTAATGCTTGTGAGAATATCAGGAATTCCCCAGGTGAAAAAGTTTAATATTTCCCCATTTCTCCTGAGTCCCTCAAGAGGACTTTGCAAATGCTTTTTAATTTTCTTCCCCAAATACTCTGGGATGTATCAGGGTATTACATTAACCAGTACAGAATAACAAGCTCTCATTCTCTATTCTATGTTCCATGTAATTGGATTGTTTAAATAAACTGACCATACAGGTTAAATTAGATAGTATGCATAAAGGAATATAAATTTGTATCAAATAAACATCTCTTAAATAACAGTTAAAACTCAGGAATAGATGTGACTGCTGTAAGAGCTTACAATCCAGGAACCTTTACAATAAGCCTTATTGAACATTCCGTACTCCTGTTTTGATGATTGCCCAAACTCTGTCTACATTCTATCCCCTGGTAGCTATGCTGTCAAATTCAATTATCAGCATTTGCTCATTATAGTTAGTTTATATTAGTGAGGCCCTACAATATTTGTCCTTTTGTTTCTGGCTTGTTTCACTCAACATACTGTCCTCAAGTTTCTTTCACCCAGTTGCATGTCTCACAACTTCATTCCTTCTTGCAGCCACTCAATATTCTGTTGTATCATACTTTGTGGTCACCCATCAATGTACCCTTAGGCCACCTCCATCCATTGTAAATCATGAATACTGCCGCCATAAACACCAGGGTGCAAATGTCCACTTATGTCCCTGCTTTCTGTTCTTCCAAGTATTGTATAATAGTTTTGATAAATGTTACCATTAGGGGAAACTTGGTGAAGGGTACTCCAAATACTTCTGTATTATTTATTTTTTTCTGTATGTTTCTTACAACTTCATGTGACTCTATACTTACTGCAAAATAAAAATTTAATTAAAATATATACAGCTAAAATGCATGACAACAATAGAACAAAACATAGGAGGGGTAAATGGAAGTAATCTTCTAAGATCCTTGCATTGTCCAGTGATTTGTAAAACTACAAAGTTAAATTATATTTTAATAAAACAGAGTTTGTGTTGTTGTCTCTATGGTTACCACTAAAATAACAGTAAAAGAAGGAATTGTGTAACTAGGGAGCTAACAGTATGGGGGGAAAATGGGGTAATAAAATCCAGAATAAAGCAAGAAAGGAACATAAAATGGGTGGGCAAATAAAAAGCAATAGTAAATGGTAGATTTAAACTCAACTATATCAGTAATTATATCAAACGTAAATGGATTAAAAAACCCTAATTAAAAGATAAAGATTGGCAGGCTGAATTTTAAAGAAATAAAACTCAACTATATTTTGCTTACAGGAGATACACCTTGAATGTAAGGACGCAGAAAGGTTAAAAGCAAAAGAATATAAAAGTATATCATGCAACCTATCCAAAAGTAAGCTGATGTCACTATACTGATCAATAAGTAGAGATAAAGAGGGTCATTTTGTATGATATGGCTCAATTAAACTGTTTCAAATTTGAATACACTTTATAATAGAGCCTCAAAATATATAAAGCAAAAACTGACAGAAAAATAAAGAAATCTACAATCATCTACATTCATAATAGGAAATTTAAAAATATCTCTCATGTTAACTGATAGAACAAGCATAAACATACATATATATATACACATACACATATGTATAAGAATATAAAAGAGTTGAACAATATGAGTAAAAGAGTCTTATTTGGAAGACCAGTGAAATCTAGTCTATACTTGGGTGAATCATCTGATTCACGATAACCTTGTGATGAGATGAATAAATGCATTAGAATAAGTATGAAGTTAAGAGGATGTTGGCAAATGAAACAGCTCAAAGAGTTTGTGTGAGCTCTCTAGTGCCAAGAAGTTAGGTTCTTTGTTCAACCCTATTCAATTTCAATTATGTATCACTGTGCCAGTTTGAATGTATTATGTCCCCCAAAATGCCATTATCTTTGATGCGATCCTGTGTGAGCAGACGTATTAGTGTTGATTAGGTTGTAATTCTTTGAGTGTTTCCATGGAGATGTGACCCACCCAACTGTGGGTGATGACTCAGATTGGATAATTTCCATGTAGGTGTGGCCCTGCCCATTCAGTGTGGGCCTTGATTAGTCCACTGGAGCACCTTATAAGCTCAGACAGAAGGAGCGAGCTTGCTATAGCCAGGAGGGACACTTTGAAGAATGCACAGAAGCTGAGAGAGGAGCTGCAGATGAGAGACAGTTTGAAGATGGTTGTTGAAAACAGACTCTTGCTCCAGAGAAGCTAAGAGAGGACAAACACCCCAAGGGCAACTAAGAGTGACATTTTTGAGGAACTGCAGCCTAGAGAGGAATGTCCTGGGAGAAAGCGATTTGAAACCAGAACTTTGGATCAAACGCCAGCCACGTGCCTTCCCAGCTAAACAGAGGTTTTCTGGACACCATTGGTCATCCTCCAGTGAAGGTATCTGATTGTTGATGTGTTACCTTGGACACTTTATGGCCTTAAGACTGTAAGTGTGTAACCGAATAAACCCCTTTCAATCCATCTCTGGTGTTTTGCATTCTGGCAGCATTAGCAAACCGGAGCAAACACTAATGCCAGTGATGAAAGAGTCAGATCCTAAATTTTTCAGTGGCTTGTAACATTTAGCTAAATCTATGGGGTGAAAACTTAATCAGTAGAAATGAAAAGCCCCTGTCTGTTGATTTTTTGATGTGAAAATAATTTAGCATTAAAAAAACTGAGACCAGAAGAACACCAGATACCATCAGCCTTTGTTCAGAGAAGGTATCTACATCTTGATGCCTTAATTTGGATATTTTCATGGACTTAGAACTGTAAATTTGCAACCTAATAAATCTCCATTGTTAAAAGCCCCCAAAAAATTGAGACATAAAATACAGTGCGCATCTCAATGTATTTTTACTTATATGCACATTCGTATAACCAGGTCAGAGAATATTTCCAGCACCTTGGAAATCTCCCTCATGACTTCCACTCAACACCTTCCCCTACAGAGGAAACCAGTATTCTGCAGACTCTTAAGAGTCTTGACATTCTTGAATGTCACATAAATGGAATCACGTGTGTTTATGTATATATATGTATGTGTATTGTATATACCTGTATATATATTCAAATATTTATGTAAAGGAAACTATGTCACTTTCAGAAAAAAAACAGCATCTCTTTCCAGGATTGACCATCAAAACAAACTCAATGCAAACAGTGCTGATATTGAATTTTAGCTACTTGGAGTGGCCAAGTGAGTATGTGAAGACTACTCTTTTTGTTACAAAGGAACTGGCAAAATTAGAAAGGTGTTCAAATTTTTGTCACCAAGCTGAGCATTTCTCCTGGTGCAGTCAAAACCATGATAGCAGAACTGAAATGCTCTTACCATGTGATATGTTTATTTCACACCATCTCCAGGACCACTCCAAAGCATCTTGCATGCCACAGAGGATGTGCGACTCACTCTCGGGAATTTGTTGCTTTGGTATTTCTCATGATGTTTGGGTGAGGGTCCTGTGACTGAGGACATCCCCCCCAGCAGGCACCTCTGCCACTAGGTGCCCCCTCAGTCCTCACAGCTCCCCTTTCCAACTCACCTCCCCAAATTTCAGACAGATGTGAGGGGTCAGTGCCCTCAGACCAGCCTGTCCACCCCCAGCCCCCAAGGAGGTCCCTCGTGCTTTCCAGGTACTGGATTTGGACCCTGCCAGCATATGTGGTCACCATCACAATTGTGTAGCTCCTCCTGAAGCCCCTGTGCCCCAATCACAGAGCAGAGGCTGACAGCAGAATTCAGGCCAGAGGGGTCCAGGAGCCTGCTGACCCCTGCCCTCAGCTCCTGCCTGGCAGCAAGGAAGACTCTGCAGATCTGGAGTTTGGAGCTTCCTAGACAAATCCACAAACGGCTTCTCAGCATCTTCCAAGCAACCATCTGCACACTTACAAACTGTCTCCCTAAGCAAAATGAAACCCCACCCTTTCTGCACAGAACTCTCTTTTCAAAGGCAGTTTAAATATTTTGGGTTGTTAATTTGGGGGGTTGTTAATTTTTTAAATGATAAAATGTTTCACACAGGCAAAAGAATCTATGTCAGGTATATGTAAGTTAGAGTCTAGAAATAGGGTTTCATCAGGCCTACCACCCAGCTTATGAAATACAACATCCCCCCACTCCCCAGCCACCAAAATCCTTCTGGATCTAATGGCACCTTCCAACCCTCATCCCAGGCAGTAGGCACTGTCCAGAATTGTGACATATCATTCTTGTGCTTTCCTCTACAACTTCCCCACGTACATATGGACCTGTCAGCTGTCAGATATTTAGTTTTGCATGTTTTTAAATTTTACATAAGTGATATCACACGATACACTTATTCTTTTGCAACTTCTATTTCTGCTTTCTGTTAAGTTCTGGAGATGCATCCAGGTTGCTGAGGGGAGTTTTGCCTGTTCCTTCTACTTGCATTTAGGATTCCATGGGATGAGATTTTTTAATCCCTTCCCCTGGAGATGGGGATAGGTTGTTTCCAGTTGTCTTGTCCCTGTGCCTCTAGCAATAACTGCTCAGGGTGGAACTGCTGGGCTGTGGGGTGTGTCCATTTTTGTCTTTACCAGTCCAGGCTCACCTGTTTTCAAGGCAACATCCTTCAACCAGAGACATCCACCCAGCTCCTCTGTCACGTCCATTGGGATCTACATCATCAGCCTCCTCTCTCTCTCCATCTCCCCATCACCATCACTCAGCTCTTGTCAACATGACATTTGTTTGCACCGTTACTTACATGACCCCGTGTCCACCCTCCTGACACCCGAGGCTGGGAGGTTTTAAATTGCCAGTTTGGGATGAGATCACTGAGCCAAGAGGTCCCCTACTGAGCTCTGCTCTGATGGCCCAGGCCCTCTCTCTCAGGCCAGGAACCCCCTGCTCCCTGCACAGGATGATGGATCCAGAGGGAGACAGAGTACACAGTGGGGGACCCCACCTGTCCTTGTCTATTCCTAAGAAAGACTGGGGCCTGGTGCAGGTGCTGCCTGACACAGATGTGGATGAGACTGATAAGGAAGGGGTATCATCATCTCCATCAGGCAGTGTTGACATGACCTGCCCAACATCACTGTGATAGGTTAAATTATGGACCCCAACAAACGCAAGTTCTTCAGCTTAATGCACGTCCCTCTGGGTGTGAATCCATCACAAATAGGACCTTTTGAAGATTTACTTTTTGGTTAATGTGCAGCCAATTGAATCAGGCTGGGTCTTACCCCACATTACTGCAGGCCTTATAGAGAGGACGCGGAAGTCACAGAAGCCAGAAAGGAGAGCACATCATCATGTGATGGGAGGCAGGGATACAAACCAAGAAGCCCCAAGGATCTCCTGCAGCCAGCATTGGAATGCACAGACTCTGGAAAAAATCAAGCCCAGTGGATAACTTCATTTTGGATTTCTTCTAGACTCAGAATTATGAGCCAATAAATTCCTGTTGTTAAGCCAAAAACCAGTTTGTGGTATCTGTGACACCAGCCCTCGCAAACCAAGATGGCCCTGTTCCCCAAAGGACTTGCTGTTCAAGATTCTACTTCCCGGGGGTCTGTTTTAGTTTGCTAATGCTGCTGTTATGCAAAACACCAGAAATGGATTGGCTTTTATAAAGGGGGTTTATTTGGTTACAAAGTTACAGTCTTAAGGCCATAAAGTATCCACAGTAAGTCAACAATTGGGCACCTTCACTGGGGGATGGTCAATGGCATCCAGAAAACCTCTGTTAGCTGGGAAGGCTCATGGCTGGTGTCTGCTCTGGAGTTCTGGTTTCAAAATGGCTTTTTCCCAGGACGTTCCTCTCTAAGCTGCAGCTGCTCTCCAAAATGTCACTCTCAGTTGCTCTTGGGGTGTTTGTCCTCTCTTAGATTCTCCAGAGCAAGAGTCTGCTTTCAACAGCCATCTTCAAAATGTGTTTCATCTGCAGCTCCTCCTTCAGCTCCTGTGCATTCTTCAAAGTGTCCCTCTTGGCTATAGCAAGCTCGCTCCTTCTTTCTGAGCTTATATAGTGCTCTAGTAAACTAATCAAGGCCCATGCTGAAAGGGTGGGGCCACAACTCTATGAAATTATTCAATGAAAGATCTCACCCACAGTTGAGTGATCACATCTTCCCGGAAACATCCAATCAAAAGTCTCCAACACAATCAACACCAATACATTTCCTGCCCACGCAAGACTGTATCAAAGATAATGGCATTTTGGGGGACATAATACATCCAAACAAGCACAGGGTCCCTGCTGCCCTGCCTGAGCATCCAGGGGTCCCGGGGCTATACCTTGTTTTGCTGTGTCCCAGTGACAAGCACAGGACGGGTGCAGAGGAGGGGCTGATGAATGTTGGGAAATCGAAGGAACTAGAGTGGTTTTCCTGGCCATTCTCCTGCATGAAAGGGGACACTGAGCAAGCTGCCTCCTGATTCCAGCAATAAATCCCTGCTCTGTGCTTGGCCCCAAGTTCAAGACTTGATGGCAGCTTGACAGGTGAGGCCCAGAGGGCAGCCTGGTCGGCTGAAGTCCAGGCTGCAGGGTTGGCAGGTGTGTGGGGGCCGAGCGTGAGCTCACATGGCCTGGCCCTCCTGGGCTGCCTGCTCGCCTTGCCTCAGCCCTGCCTGCCCACAGGTTCTGAAAGTGGTTAGCCCAGCAAGCAGGCATTCAAAGCCACTGAATTGCTGAGTGCTAGTTGCATCCAGTTCCAATCTGATCAAAAAGGAAAAAAAAAAAGAAACAAGCTTAGGTTTCCTTCTTTCCTCTCTGCTCAATGGGAAAAGAGTGAGAAAGAATTTGTTTGCAGTTGGCTCAACCAGCAGCAGAGGGAACAAGATGCTATCCACTGGCACAGGTTGAGGGGCCGTGTTGGAGTGCGGGGCAGGGGTCTCAGCTCCTGAAGCCTGATGGGCCTCGTGCTTGGTAGGGAGAACTCAGTAAAAGTGCAGAGTTAGAAAATGAGGAGAATGGTTAAAATATGCCTCCCTGGCATGCAGGGGGTTAAGATCTTCAACAGGGTCCATTCTGGCCTTAAAAATTTTAGATGCCCTAAAAGCCTCCTGTGCTCTGCTACTTATCCCTCCCTCCCTCCCCATGAACCCCTGCAACCAGGATTATTGTCTTATTGTCTCCATAGTTTTGCCTTTTTCAGAATGTCTCATAATTGGAATCATGCAGTAAGTAATCTTTCCAAACTGGCTTATTTCACTTGGCAATATGTATTTCAGTTTCCTCCATGTCTTTTTCCAGCATGATAGTTCATTTCTTTTTATTCCTGGATAATATTCCATCATATGGATATGCCACAGTTTGTTTATCCTTTCCTCTATTAAGGGACATCTCGGTTGCTTCCAGTTTTTGACAATTGTTTTAGTTTCCTAGTCTGCTCCAGCAAATGCCATGAAATGGGTTAGCTTAAACAATGGGAATTTATTAGCTTACAGTTTTCAGGCTAAAAGAAAGTCCAAATCAAGGCATCAGCAAGGTGATGCTTTCTTCCCGAAGATGGGCTGCCGGTGATCCTGGGCTCCTCTGACACATGGCAAGGCACATGGCAGCATCTAATGGTTTCTCCCTTCTCTACTGGGTTTTGTTGCTTTCAGCTTCTTGCTTCTGTGGCTTTCTCTCCCTCTCTCTGTATTCATTCCATTTATAAAAGACTACATAACAGGATTAAGACCCACCCTGAATGAATGGGTCACATCTTAATTTAAGATCCTACTCACCAAAAGATCCTACTTACAAATGGGTCCACACCCACAGGAATGGATTAACTTTAAGAACACACTCTTCTGGGGGTACCTACAGTTTCAAATCACCACAGCAATTATGAACAGAGTTTCGCTAAACATTTGTGCACAGGTTTTTGTGTAGACATCAGTTTTAAACTCATTTGGGTAAGTACCTAAGGACTGTTATTGCCAGGTCAGTTCATATGATAAAATGATGTTTAGCTTTATAAGAAAATGCCAAACATCTTCCAAAGTGGCTGTGCCATTTTGCATTCCCACCAACAAAGAATAAGAGTTCCTGTTGCTCCATGTTCTTGCCAACATTTGGTGTTGTCAGTGTTTTGGATTTTAGCCATTCTAGTGGTATGCAGTGGTATCTTGTTGTTTGAATTTGCAATTCCCTAATGATGTATGATGTTGAGCATATTTTCATATGCTAATTTGCCAGCCATGTATCTTCTTTGGTGAAGGTATCCATTCAGCTCTTTTGCCCATGTTTTAATTGGGTAGTTTTCTTACTGCTGAGTTTTAATAGTTCTTTGCAAGTTTTGGATACCAGTCCTCTATGAGATATATATTTTGCATATATATTCTCCCAATCTGTGGCTTCTCTTTTCATCCTGTTAAGAGTGTCTTTCACAGAGCAGACATTTCTAATTTTAATGTGTTTTGAAGCTCTGTTGTTTAGTCCATAAACATTTAGGATTGCTATATCTTCTTGGATTGATCCTATTTATCATGACATAATTATTTTTGGCTCTCAATTCTAATTTATCTGATATAATAAAGCCACTCCTGTTTTTTAAATTAATATTTGCATGATACATTTGTTCAGCCTTTTATATTCAACTTAGCTATGTCATTGGGTTTGAAGTGAGTTTATTATAAGGCAGCATATAGTTGGAATATATTTTTTAATCCACTTTTCCAGTCTTTGTCTTTTATTGGTATATTTAGACCATTTATACACAAAGTACTCATCAATATGTTGGGACTTACGAATGCCATTTTATTACTTGTTTTCTCTTTTTTCCCCCTCTAATCCTCATTCCTCAGTTTCTTTTTTCTTGCCTTTCTATGGGTCACTTGAACATTTAAGTGTTCCTCATTTTGATATATTTATCAAAGAGTATATCACTTTGTACAGCTTTCTTAGTAGTTGCTTTAGGTATTCTCACATATTGATGCAACCTCACAGTAAAATGTAGACATTTTACTGAAGTTAGAAATCTTATTTCTATTTAGATCCATTAACACTCTATTCTTTAAAAATACAATTGTTTTAACTATTTTTTCTACATAAATTGAGCCCCATATCTGATGATGTTGTAACTTTGCTTCAACAATATAATATGATCAAGAAACTCATGAGGTGAAGAATTGTCTATTATGTTTACTTCTGTTTTTTACCCATTCCAATATTGTTCTTTCCTTTCTGGAGGGTCCCATATTTCTTCTGTTAACATTTTCTTTCTGCTGGAGAGCTTTTCCTTAGTGCTTCTTTCATAGCATGTCTTCTAGGAACAAATTCTCTTATTGTTCCTTAGTGTGAGAGTGTGTTTATGTCCTCTTCATTCCTGAAGGATAGTTTCACTAGGTGTAGGATTTCAGGTTGATGGTTTTTTTGTTTCAGCATCTGAACAATGCTGTGCCACTTCCTTCTGGCCTTCATAGTCTCAGGTGGAAAATCTACTGTCATTTGAATTGTTGCTCCTTTATAGGTAATGCATCACGCTTCTCTCCAACTATTTTAAAGATTTTCTCTGTCTTCTGTTTTTCAGAAGTCTAATTATGATGTTATTGGTGTGGATTTCTTTGAGCATAACCTATTTGGGATTAATTCAGCCTCTTAAATCTGCAGGCTTATGTCTTTGACCTAATTTGAGAAGTTTTCCACTTATTTCTTTGAATACTTTTTCTGTCACGCACTCTTTTTCCCTCTCCTCCTGGGACTACAATGATACAAATATTATAATTTTATTATTGTTTCCCAGATTATTGAGGCTCTGTTCATATTCTTCAGTCTACTATTTTTTATTGTTCAGATTGAATAATTACTATTGGTTTGTCTTCTAGTTCACTAATTCTATTTTCTGTCATCTCCAATTACCTATTCAGTCCACTTAGCATGTTTTTTATTTAAGTTATTTTATTTTCAAGTTAGATAATTTCCATTTAGTACTATTTTTAAAATAATTTCTATTTCTTTGCTGAGGGTTTCTATTTTTCACTTGTTTCAAGAATGTTTGTGTTGTTTGTTGAAGCATTTTTATCTCAGTTGTTTTGAAACCCCTTTCAGATAATTTTGACCTCTTTGTATTTCTTTCTGTCTATTGTCTCTTCTCATTTATATTGGTGGCTTACCTGGTTCTTGATACAATGGGTGATTTTCAGTTGTATCCTGGACATCATGGTTATTATATTAGGTGACTCGGGATCCTATCTAAATCTTCTATTTAACAGTTTGTTGGCCTGTTTAGGTTTAGTGTATAGGTGTTGGCCTACTTTTATGGACTTTAGCTCCAATGACAGTTTAATTTTCTGGATCTTTGCCATGCTTTTATGGTATGCTTTGTTCTTGTGCTTCTGGGGGACATTCTGCAAGGAGTGGAAGTGGTGGTGCAGCAGCAGCCACTGGGCTTGGGTCTCCTTATGACACTGGGTGGAGGGCAGGGGGCCACCGGGCTTCACTGCTGCTGATGTTGTAGGCAGATAGGGCCACCTGTCCCTGCCCCAGTTGTGGAGCTGTGTCTGGGAGTCAAATTGCCTACAGGTGTCTGGGCTGAGGAGTTGGTGCTGGCAGAGCCAAGATGTCCCCGCTGCTGGGTCATGCACACATCATCTTCATCTTAGAGGGATTGTAGTATCACCAAGTTCCTTATCTGTCCATTGGGGTGAGAGCTTCATTCAGTTCCTCAGTCCTCAATGGGGTCTTCACCTGTCCATTGGGGTGACAGTGGGATCATTCAATTCATCATCCATTCCTTGTGGTCATAGTAGAATTGCCAAGTTCTTCATCTGTCCATTGAACTGATAAGTGATATCACTCTACTCCTCAACTGTACTTTGGGGGTGACAGTGGCATCAAACAGGCCCTGATCCATATACTGGATTGAAGGTGGTATTACTTGGTTTCTTATCTGTACATTGGGGTTGTAGTAGAATCGCTCCATTCCCAAACAGTACAATAGTGTAAAAGTAGGATTACTTGGCTCCACAGGCATACATTAGGATGACAGATCACCACCCGTATTATCTACATACTGAATGATGATGGTGTCACTTGGTTCCTCATCTGTCCACTGGGGCTGTAGAAGGATCACTTGGTTCCCTGTATTTGTATTGAGCCATAGCAGGGTCACTCATCCTCTCATCTGTGCATCTCTCAGAGCCCATCTGCACAGTACTGTAATGGTGGCATCACTTGGTCCATGGTCGGTGTCCTGGAAAAACAGTAGGATCACTTGGGACCACATGTGTACACTTTGTCTTGCATCTTCCACCAGGGAGTTATTGGTATCACTCAGTTATCCTCTCCATTGGGGTGAGTTAGTACCACAGAGATCATCTTCTCATTGGGGAGAAAACAAGATCACTCATTTCCTTGTGGTACATTTTGTAATGGAAGCATCCCTTTGTTCTGCAGCCTTCCTTCTGTAATAACAGTGTCACTCAGCTCACTGCCTGCCTGGGGTTGACAGAGATGACACATCTCCCCATCTGTATACTCAGGGGATGCAGCAGCAGTGTTCGCAGTGTCCCTCTATCCATCTCTGTCCTCAAGGTGATCCTGCTACCGGGAAATACCACATCTTCACTTTCTGCTGGTGGGAGTGTCACTAGGACCTCACCAGCCCACTGAGGTGAGTGATGCCACTGTTCCTAAATGCACGTGGGGGTGACAGCAGCACTCTTCTTCTCATCTGTGTTTGGTGATAAGTGTCACCATTTTCCACGTGCACATTGGGCAGTGAGAGGAGCACTCGGTTCCTCATCTGTGCATTGGGCTCATTGTAGGACCACTCAGTTCCTCACCAAGGATGAGGACCACTTGGTTCAGGGTGTGTATGGGGATAGCAGTGGCTTCACTCAGTTCCTCAGCTGTGTTTTGGTGTGATAGTGGAGTTTGCATCAGTAGTTTTCTTCTGTGCCTTGAGGGTGACAATGGGATCTCTCAGCTCCCCATCTGTGCACTGGAATGATAGTAGGATTTTTGGGGGTGACAGTAGGATCTCTCAGTTCTTCCTCCATACACTGGGGTGACAGTGGGATCTCTTGGCTCCCCTCTGAATATTGGGATGATAGTGGGATCTCTCAGCTCCCCCTCTGTGTATTGGGGTGATAGTGGGATCTGTCGGCTCCCCCTCTGTGTACTGGGGTGATAGTGGGATCTGTCGGCTCCCCCTCTGTGTACTGGGGTGATAGTGGGATCTGTTGGCTCCCCCTCTGTGTACTGGGGTGATAGTGGGATCTGTCGGCTCCCCCTCTGTGTACTGGGGTGATAGTGGGATCTGTCGGCTCCCCCTCTGTGTATTGGAGTGATAATGGGATCTCTCGGCCCTCCCTGTGTATTGGGGTGATAGTGGGATCTGTCAGCTCACCCTCTGTGTATTGGGGTGATAGTGGGATCTCTCAGCTCCCCCTCTGTGTATTGGGGTGATAGTGGGATCTCTCGTTCCTCCTCTATACACTAGGGTCATAGTAGGATCCCTCAGTTCCCCCTCTGTGTATTGGGGTGATAGTGGGATCTCTCGGCTCCCCCTCTGTGTATTGGGGTGATAGTGGGATCTCTTGGCTCCCCCGTGTATTGTGGTGATAGTGGGATCTGTCAGCTCCCTCTCTGTGTATTGGGGTGATAGTGGGATCTGTCAGCTCACCCTCTGTGTATTGGGGTGATAGTGGGATCTCTCGGCCCCCCCTGTGTATTGGGGTGATAGTGGGATCTGTCAGCTCCCTCTCTGTGTATTGGGGTGATAGTGGGATCTGTCAGCTCCCCCTCTGTGTGTTGGGGTGATAGTGGGATCTGTCAGCTCACCCTCTGTGTATTGGGGTGATAGTGGGATCTCTCAGCTCCCTGTCTGTGTATTGGACTGATAGTGGGATCTCTCGGCTCCCCCTCTGTGTATTGGGGTGATAGTGGGATCTCTCATTCCTCCTCTATAGACTAAGGTCATAGTAGGATCCCTCAGTTCCCCCTCTGTGTACTGGGGTGATAGTGGGATCTTTTGGCTCCCCCTCTGTGTATTGGGGAGATAGTGGGATCTCTCAGGTCACCCTCTGTGTACTGGAGTGATAGTAGGATCTCTTGGTTCACCCTCTGTGTATTGGGGTGATAGTGGGATCTCTCAGCTTCCTGTCTCTGTATTGGGGTGATAGTGGGATCTCTCGGCTCACTATCTGTGTACTGGGGTGATAGTGGGATCTCTGAGCTCACCCTCTGTGTATTGGGGTGATAGTGGGATCTCTTGGTTCCCCATCTATGGACTGGGATGACAGCAGGATTTCTTGGCTCCCCCTCTGTGTACTGGGGTGATAGTGGGATCTCTCAGCTCACCATCTGTGTATTGGGGTGTTAGTGGGATCTCTGAGCTCACCATCTGTGTATTGCAGTGATAGTGAGATCTCTTGGTTCCCCATCTATGCACTGGGATGACAGTGGGATATCTCGGCTCCCCCCTCTGTGTATTGGGGTGATAGTGGGATCTCTTGGTTCCCCATCTATGCACTGGGATGACAGTGGGATCTCTCGGCTCCCCCTCTGTGTACTGGGGTGTTAGTGGGATCTCTCAGCTCACCCTCTGTGTATTGGGGTGTTAGTGGGATCTCTGAGCTCACCATCTGTGTACTGGGGTGATAGTGGGATCTCTTGGTTCCCCCTCTGTGTACTGGGGTGATAGTGGGATCTCTTGGCTTCCCCTCTGTGTATTGGGGTGATAGTGGGATCTCTTGGCTCACCCTCTGTGAATTGGGGTAATAGTGGGATCTCTCATCTCCCTGTCTGAGTATTGGGGTGATAGTGGGATCTCTTGGCTCCCTGTCTGTGTATTGGGGTGGTAGTGGGATCTCTTGGCTCCCTGTCTGTGTATTACGGTTACAGTGGGATCTCTCAGTCCCCCCTGAGCCCTGGCGAGACAGTAGGATCTCATTACACAGCTTAGAGCTGTCCGAACCACATGACCATCTTGCAGCAATTTCACAACTGGGAGAGACGTTTCCCACAGAAAGTCAGTGCCTTAATTTAAAAGTCCATGACATCATAATACTGATAGCCCCATCGCCCAACTCAGGTTCATTTACATTACTCAGTAGACTCGCCTCAATCTGGTCAGCACCCGTGGGACGCTGATCAGCAATGTACAGGTTTTTATAGGTAGCCACAGGTCAGGAGGCTGAGACATACCTTGGGCTGTTGCATAAAGGGGAGCAAATCTCAGGAGCATCCATCCTCACCTCCAGAGGCACCCAGGGGGCTGTGACGGTAGATTTTCAGTGCCCAAAGGCATTGGTTTGGAGCTGGTGGGATGTGGGTCCTGCCCTGCAAACCTGGGCACATCACGGAACTTCTGTGAGTCCCACCCATTGAGGGGCTTCCAGAGGAGAGATTTGAGTTTACTCTGGGTGGGTCACCTCCTCAGGAAGACTTCCCTGACTGCACCTTCCTTGGCAGGGTCTGGAGCCTCTTCTGCAGCTAACATCCCCTTGCACATCTCGACATCCGAGTGCTGTGTGTTTGCAGGTGTAACCTCCCCCTAGGTGGGAAGCTGGGGGCTTCAGGAGAGCCACCCCTCAGCGAGGGAAGGCCTGAGCAGAGCCCCTTTCCCCCGCGGTGTGGGAAACTGAGCTTGTTGGTGCTGAAACTGCCTCCCCGGGAGCCAGGCCCAACCCGAACCCAGCTTCAGTGGAGGCTGCATGGGGCTTTGTTGCTGAGCGACAAATAGCTGCCTCTCCTGCTGACACATCACGAGAAGCACCAGCCAAATCCGGGCTCTGTCCCCTCCTTTTTGTGCAGCTCGGGGCAGCAGATCCCCCTCCAGCCTCAGTCCCTACACCTGCCAAATGGAGGCCAGGACTGTGGCGCTAAGTCTTCCAAACTGTTTCACTCACAAGGAGGGCTTAACAACCATCGGCTGTCATCATGACTGCCAGTGGCCCCAGGTTCCCGGCACCTGGAGGGAGTGGGGATGTCCGGCCACTCCTGGCCGACCCCTCCAGAGGACCTGGGTGCAGCAGGGAGCCTGGCAGTCTTGATGGATTAGGGCCTTGCTGGGAGCTCAGACCCGGCAAATTCACAGTTAATCAAGAATCAACAAACGGCAGGGTTGCAGCTGGCTCTGTCCCTGCAGCTGCCCGTTGCAGGCTCTCCAAGCAGCAAGTGTCCAGTGTCCTGGTGGTCTGCACTCTGTCAGGGGTGGATGTCCCCAGGCTGTCTTCCCAAGCCCTGACCTGACATTGTCTGCAGATAAAGGATGGTATGGGGGGCAGCCCAGTGTGGACATCCAGGGTGTGGACATTCCATGCGGGAGAAGTACAAGATGCAATCCCAGCTCCAGGGCAGGAGACAGCCCTGGGCAGGGGGTTAGTGGAGCTCTCCCTGGTGACCAGGCCCTGGGGGCTGGGGAGAAGGGGACGATGGAGACAGTGGTGTCCGGGCTGGGTGGGGTGTGGGGTTGCTTTCAGCATCGGCTCTGCCAGAGCTGGGCTGTGTGATGGCTTTCAGCCTCAGTGCCTCTTGCAGGATTTATTGGGGGGTCCTGGGAATCAGGCCATGTGGGGAGTAGATTATGGGTGTCCATTTCCCCTCTGTTGCATGTAGTAAAAATAACCACAGCCTTCAGGCAACGCTTTCTAGTTTCTAGACTCTGCGTCTCAGCCTCTTATCATGTGCTATTCTGTGTAACCTGCACAAAACTCCAAGAGGCAGAATCACATCACATTTGCATTTTGGGATGAGGACTCTGAGGGCTGGGGTCCCATGGCTGCCACTTCTGGACTCCTGGGAGGTGCTGGGACCCTCCGGGCAAGCCCTGTCCATACCTCATCCCCAACACTCTGCAGCAGGTTTTAAGATTCAGAGAGAAAGTGAGGCTCAGAGAGGTCAGGAGAGCTGCCCTCGCCGAGAGAGCAGACGGGCAGGGCTGGATTGAAGCTAATTCTGGGGATCCCAGGTAAAACCTGTCCCCACCCTGGTCTGCCCACGCTGCCAAGGAACTAGAGCAATAAACCCAAAATGACGACAGCAGCCTCTGGGCACGCTGGGGTCCATCCTGCTGTGTCCTGAGGCCTCTGGGAATTTCCATCCTATTGCAAAGTCTCCCACATCCTGCAGGGACACTATCCTGGGGCTCAGCTCCTCTCCCCTGCGACGGGACCACACTGCCATTTAAACAGGCTCTGGATGTTTCATTCCCAGGTGCTCTGGAGCAAGGCTGGGTCTATGGGGTGACTCGTTCTCCAGGGAAGAAACTGTGAGCAGCTATCTTAGTCTGCAGGGGCTGCTGTGACAAATACCACCCCGTGGGTTGGCTTAAACAATAGGGATTTATTGTCTTATGGTTTTTGGCAGGGTTTGGGGGCTTCTTCCATCCCATAGCAACCCCTCTCTCCCTGTGTCCTCCTGTGGCTCCTACATCTTCTGACTTCTAGTCTCCACAGTCTTCTGGTTTCTGGCTTCTATTGCCTGACTGCATCCAAATTTCTTCTGCTTGTAAAGGCCACCTGCCATATGGATTTAGGCTTGCCCTAATTCAGTTTGGTCACCCCGTAACTCATAATAGCATCTCCAAGGTCCTATGTATAAATAGGGCCACACCCGTGGGAATGCAGATTAAGGCTTGAGCACATCTTTTGTGGGGGGCAGGATTCAATCACCCCTTCCCACCAGCCCTCAAAGACAGAGATGCTTCTGGAGAGGCTGCTCCCTGCAGAGGCAGGTGCCGGAAAGGTCCCCCTGGCCAGGCAGGCTCCAGGAACGTGTGTGGGGTCAGCACTGACCCCCTAGACTGCCCCTCAGTGCCCAGGACTGGGTTGTCACCCCCAGGGACAGGGGTCCCCACTAGCTGTGAGCTGGTGGCCAAGTCACTTCCCACCAGCACACTTGGGTGTCCTCATCTGTGAGTGGGGATAACGCGGCACCTGTAGGACCCCAGCGTCAGCACCTGTGTAAGTTCCTGTCAGCTGCTATTTCAGCGTGGGGCAGCCTCGGGTCACTCGGCTGGTGGTTAGAGACCAGCAGTCATACCAAGGTGTGTCCAACTTGAAATGGCTCCAATTCCCTCTTACCCAAGGCTTACTAGGTTCAAGAGAACTTTATATCTGTATTGTCTTGTTTAATCCTTCACAACAACCCTTTGAGTTAGGAGCCACTACGATCATTCCCATTTTACAGATGAGGAAACCGAGTCACATGAGAGCTGTAGGCACCTGCCTGAGGTCATACATCTAGGGAGTGTGGAGACCCTGCCTGCACCCCAGGAGTCTGCCAGGCTTGAAGCTCATGTGGGGAAAACGAGTTGCCTGCCGATCCACCTGGCATGATTTAGCAGCACTCTTTAAGTGATGCTCCACCTTCTGGGGATGACAGTCCCTCATCACGTGGTACTCTCTCTCTCCTCTCTGCTTCTTCTGGCTTCTTGTAAACTGGTAATAGCATCTTCAAAGGGTCCTCTTTACAAATGGTTCACTCCCAGGAACATGGATTAAGACTTGAATGTGCCTTTTGTTGGGGGCATGATTCCATCCCCAAACTGAGTCGAGGAGAAACCCCAAGGTCCAGCTTGAGCAGATGGGAGGCTGAGGGTTCTCTTCTTGCCACAGAAGAGTAGGAAGGAGAGGGGAGGACATGAGCATCCTCCGTTCTAGTTTGCTAATGCTGCCAGATTGCAAAACACCAGAAATGGGTTAGCTTTAAAAGGGGGGTTATTTGGTTGCACAGTTACAGTCTTAAGGTCATAAAGTGTCCATCAACAAAGGGTACCTTCACTGGAGAAAGGCCATTGGCATCTGGAAAACCTCTGTTAGCTGGGAAGGCACATGGCTGGCGTCTGCTCCAAGTTCTGGTTTCAAAACGGCTTTCTCCTGGGATGTTACTCTATAGGCCACAGATCCTCTTCAAAATGTCACTCTTAGTTGCTCTTGCGGCGTTTGTCCTCTCTTAGCTTCTCCGAAGCAAAAGTCTGCTTTCAACAGCCATCTCCAAAATGTCTCTGTAAGCTGCAGCTCCTCTCTCAGCTCCTGTGCATTCTTCAAAGTGTCCTTCTTGGCTGTAGCAAGCTCACTCCTTTTGTCTGAGCTTATATAGTGCTCCAGTAAACTAATCAAGGCCCATGCTGAATGGACAGGGCCACACCTCCATGGAAACTATCCAATCAGAGTCATCACCCACAGTTGGGTGGGTCACATCTCCATGGAAACACTCAAAGGATTCCAATCGAATCAGTACTAAAACTTCTGCTCCACAAGATTGCATCAAAGAATATGGCTTTTTCTGGGGGACATAATACATTCAAACCAGCACACCCCCCAAGGCCATTACCCACTTCAGACTCCAATCCATTCCCTGCAGAGCAGACCACGTGAATTCTCTATAAAGCTCATTTAATTGGGTTAAGACCGCCTGCTAAAAATAACAAAGCAAAACTAAACAATAGTTCAATGCCCCAACATGCCTTATCTTCTGTGATCTGACCCCTCTCTCCCTCCCTCCTCAGCCCTCTCTCCAGTCATGCCCACCTTCCCATCACTGACCACCCCTGGGAAACTTCTGCTGTCCCCCCAAATCCCACAGCACACTCTGACCCTCACTCCCATACCTGCCATCGCTCTCTTCCCTCACTCCAACCTCCTGGCTGACCCTGAGATACCCTGCAGCCTCACTCCTGCCTCAGGGGATGCTCTACTTTGCTTCTCTCCCAGCACCTGGAAAGGCCCTTTGTACATAAAGGGTGCTTAGTAAATTTCAGGCTGGGGATTCATGCGTGTCCCAAGTCATGTTCAAGCCCTAACCCCTGGCCCTGTGGGCATGGGCTCATTTGTAAATAGATTTTCCAGGAGCCTACTGAGATAAGGCTGACCTGAATCAGGGTGGGCCTGAGTCTAATGCCACTAGAGTCCTTACAAGTGGAGGAAATTTGGATGCCACAGTTGAAGGCACAGGAGGAGATAGAAGGAGGCAGATGGCCAGGTGACACAGGCAGAGACACTCATGGATTGTCACAAGCCACCCACCAGAGCACTCAGATTGCAGAGAAGGCATGGCCCTGCCAACACATTGATTTGGGATTTCTGGCCTCCAAAAGACTGTGAGACAATACATTCCTGCTGTTTACACCACCCGGCCCATGGCATTTGTCACAGCAGCCCTGGCAGACCAAGACACGCAGCTGCCGAGCTAACAGAAGAATAGAATCCTACAATTCCTGTTCTAGTTTGCTAATGCTGCCGGAATGCAAAACACCAGAAATGGATCAGCTTTTATAAAAGGGGGCTTATTTGGTTACACAGTTACAGTCTTAAGGCCATAAACTGTCCAAGGTAACACATGAGCAATCGGGTACCTTCACTGGAGGATGGACAATGGCATCCAGAAAACCTCTGTTAGTTGGGAAGGCACGTGGCTGGCGTCTGCTCCAAAGTTCTGGTTTCAAAATGGCTTTCTCCCAGGACATTCCTCTCTAGGCTTCAACTTCTCTCTAAAATGTCACTCTCAGTTGCTCTTGGGACATTTTTCCTCTCTTAGTTTCTCTGGAGCAAAAGTCTGCTTTCAAAGACTGTCTCCAAAATGTCTCTCATCTGTAGCTCCTCTCTCAGCTCCTGTGCATTCTTCAAAGTGTCCCTCTTGGCTATAGCAAACTCACTCCTTCTGTCTGAGCTTATATAGTGCTCCAGTGAACTAATCAAGGCCCATGCTGAATGGGTGGGGCCACACCTCCATGGAAACTATCCAATCAGTCATCACCCAAAGTTGAGTGGGTTGCATCTCCATGGAAACGCTCAATCAAAGAATCACAATCTAATCAACACCAATAAGTCTGCCCACACAAGATTACATCAAAGATAATGGCTTTTTGGGGGACATAATACATCCAAACAGGCACACTTGCCTTATCAACATCACCCCCAAACTCTTTCACCTTCAGTGGGAGTGCACCCCCCCCCCAATGCATTTCTATTTATTTATACGTGGATACGGGTGGGAAACTCTACTAACAGAGTATGCACATCACAAAACACTTTCAAGAAAGAAGGAAACGTCAAAAGCTATGAGGGATCAATAAGCCTAAATGGAAGTTCTTGTCTTTCCCACCCTGCACCCCTCCACCCCACCCCACTGCACCCTGTGGAACTCATAGCTGTGGGTCCTTTGTTCCTTCCTTTCTTCCCTCCAGACCACTGGGGAGGGTCAGCTCTGTCCCAGCTCTCCCCCAGGGCCTAGACCCGGGCCTGGCGTGCAGCGGGTGCTCAACAGGTAGCATGTAAGAATGAATGCACAGCCCGGAGGCGCGTTAGTGCCTGCCTGAGCTCCGATGTTTCTGTCCATGAAATAAAGTTGGTTCTTTGCACGCCTGGCAGTTGAGAGGAGTCAATGAAGAAGCATGCAAAGCCCCTAGAGCCATCCTGGGGTTTGGTCCCCACTACGTGGTGCGGTGCTCTCTGCCCCTCCCGGCTGGGGGCAGGGCTGCCGGGTCCGCAGGGCTCCCCGAGCTCCGGGTCAGGTTTCCATCCGCCCCTCATTAGGCAGATGTCAAACTCGATGGGGCAGTGGTAATTTGGACAATTACGGGCCGTTATTATTGCTTCCTTTCCCTAAACGGGGAGCCCAAATTACTCACTTAAACACAACCACCGGCTGCTCCCCACCCGCGGGCGGCTGCAGGGGCACACGGGTGGGGGAGGTGTGCAGCCGTCGGCTCTGGGTCTGCGGGTATAACTCTCTTCCAGCGAGGCGTTACTATGATCGGCACCCTCATTTTCCAGAGGGGGACCGGAGGCTCAGAGAGGCTGACTAACCTGCCCAGAGCCGCACAGCATGCAAGCAGGGAGCTCGCCCCCTCCCAGCACCACGACACTGAGCATCCACCACGTTACAGCTGCCCCCAGGCAGAAAGGGTCTCTGACTGGTTTTTCCTGACGCTCCCCATTGTCTGGATGGGAAACCTGGGTCCAGAGAGGGTAGGGGAGCTGCCCGGGCTCACACAGGAGCCGGGCATGGATGGCAGAGGGCGCAGGCAGCGGGTGGTGAGACAGATGGCCTGGAGGGTGTGAGGAGAGGGTCAGTCGAGCTGCCAAGGGGCACAAAGGGCCTGGGAAGGAGGGCGCCCTGCAAAACACACACACACACACACACACACACACACACACACACTCGCAACTGCTCTCCTTTCCTAATGGCAATTCTTTTCATAAATATGCATGATTACTAATAATCATTTACATTTTCTAATGTTTAACATGAATTCATTTGGCAAACGTTCACAGTATTATCACATATTTGTGTATTCATCACCACCATCATTTTTAGAATATTTGCATTTCTCCAGAAAAAGAAATAAAAAGAAAAAAGAAGACCCCAAACATCCCATACCCCTTACCCCTCCCTCTTATTGACCACTAGTATTGCACTCTACTCAATTTTAAGACTTACAATAGAGGTAGGTTAACTAAGACAGTGTAGTATTGTCAGAGATAGATGTATAGATCAGTGGAACAGAGCAAAACATCCAGAAGTAGATCCATAAAACTGTGGCAAGTGCCTTTTTTTTTTTTTTTTTTTTTTTTTTTTTGCTATATAGTTATACATTCATTATCAAAGATCAAGGCTACTGGAATCACAGTTCAAGAACTTCAGGTATTTCCTTCTGGCTATTCAAAAATACTAGCAACTAAAAACAAATATCTATATAATGAAGCAGCATTGGCAGTCATTTGTTAAATCCAAATGTCTCAAGTCACACCTCCTCCCTCTCATTTGATCTTTCAATCTTCAGGGATAACTGGGCAATGACCATTTTAACTTCTTTGTGCTGGAAAGGGGTGTTGACCTTAAGGGGTAGGGGCACAAAACTGGTTGATGTTCTTGGAGACACTGGTACCCCTGGGTTTCTGGGCTTATCTGACATAGAAACCATCTGCATCCTTGTGACATCTTGATGTTTGACTTCTAGTCCTTAAATTCTTGTGGTCTGAGCCAACCCGCTGTAGGCATTTGTCATAGCAGCCCTGGAAGACTAAGACGACTCATTCTTCTCCCTTCACCACCCCCCCAACTCATCACTGCTCTCTCACTCCCAGAAGCAACCCTGACACAGGGATTCCAGCACAAGGAGTTTATCTGGGGGATGAGCCCAGAAGCATCACTAGGGGGTAAGGGCAGGCAGACAAAGGCTGTGCTGTCAGGTCAGTTATCCTGAGAGCAGCTGGAGCCTGATCCCATGGGCAACTTGGGGAGCCAGTGGAGTGCAGATTGGGGTGAGGGAGCCGGGGTGCATATCCACCACTTGGATCTGACGTTGGACAAGGGCTGCCCCCTGGGGCATCAACTCGCAAAGAACTCACAGGACACAGGTAACAGGGGATGCTTTGGGGGGAGGGTCTGGTGTTGGGATGGACATGGGAAGGAGGCTGTTTTGAATTTTGGAACAAGTAACTCATTTTCCAAAAAGATAAAAAATTTTAAATGAACAAGACAGTCCCTCTTCACATCTTGCTTTGATCTCTCCCAGTGGTTGGAGAACCCTGGGCACCTGGCATTCCAGGTGAGGGGTCTGGGGCTCTGCTTGCAAATCTGTAACAGAGGTTACCACCTTCTTGGGGACCTCAGAGATCCCCTGTGGGGACACAGGACACAGACACAGCCTGGCTGTGCCAGATCTTCACTCTGAAAGCACTAGGACTGGTGGGTTTTCATGGACCTATTTGCTTAAAACAATGAATTCTCATTGTTAAAAAGTCTCCTAAGTTGTGCTGTCTACTTTCTTCTTCACCCTGCTTTAAAGCACTCCCATTGTTGGTATTGTGTTGCAGAATTGTATGCTAGAGAAGATATGATTAAATGTGAGTGGACATTCATTCCTATGCCTCTTGTAACTAAAACAAGAACCATCATACCTCACATCAGTGTGGGTACAAACAGAAATAAGGCAGTCTTTAGTCCCAGGCATCCAGATCAAATCCTTGTACTTGGGGAGTATGTTTTCCAGTTATCTGTTGTACCTTCAAACATTGCAGAAAGATTATAGTCAATAAAATAAAGAGAAATGAGAAAGCTTTCTCTTTCCTTCTACGAATTTTTTAAGCTGACAGCTAGAAAATTGTATTTATGTCCCAAATTGCATCTTTACTTTTAATGTCTGACTTTGTACTTGGCAGTCTGGCTGTCTGATCTGCACAAGACTTTTGAGGAGGTGGCACTGGATATAAAATATCTCTGTTATTTTTAGAATTAATAGATTAAAATGTTTTGCTATTTAAAAAAAAAACTAGGGAGAACCTACCCAGGGCCACTCACTCAAGAGTAGATTGAACCCACTACCATTTATTGTTAGCCAAGAGTGGCAGGATAGTTCTTTCCAAGAGAGAACAGCTGGTGATGGTATTGAGAATGGCTGGTTGTTACCCCAACTCAAACCGGCCTTAGCACAAAAGGCACCAGATTGGCTCAGGGGCTGAAATGTTTAGGAGGGGGAATGGCTCCAGGATCAGCAGGTTCTGGCAACGTCATCGGGAAGGCCTCACTCTCCACTTCCCAGCCCCCTTCCTTCATGTCATCTCTGAGCTCTGTCTTTTGTAAAACTCCACCTCATTTTAAAGATTGAGCTGGTGGCCTGGGGTGCAAGGGAGAAGAGCAGAAAGATGTGTCTTTGAGGGCAAAGGGAGAGAGGGAGAAGGCAGGAGATTCTGAGAGCTTAGGAAGTGGCAGCACGTCAGTGGGGCCATGAGGGGCCACAGTCTCCCTGACCAAGATGGCGAGGGTGGCTTGGTGCTGCAGTGGGGCTGGAATTGGGGGCTTCTCAGGGGTCACCTGAGGACCAGTGACCCACTGGAGCCAGTCTGGGCACCCCTGGGGGTAGGGATCTTAATGCTGATTCCAGCCGCGTGGGTGGGGGTTCAGCCAGAGGCTTAGGTTGTTACAGAAAAGCTAAAGAACACACTTGTTGTTTCTTCCACTCTCAAGGTGTCTCGTGACCAATATTTTGTGGGGTGGGTTGCATTATGCTCCCCAGTACAGACATGCTCCTAATCTTAACCCACAGTCCTCCAAGCATGAACCCATTATAAATGGGACCTCTTGAAGATGTTCTTTTAAATTAATGAGCGGCCCGAGTGAATGAGGTGGAGTCTTAATCTGAATCACCGGAGGCCTTATAAAGAGAAAGAAATGGGAAAACAGAGAGAAAGAGAAAGCCACTGGAAGAAGCCAGAATTCAGCAGGAGCCTGGAAGAGAAAGCAGGGGACATCGCCACGTGATGGAGGGAAGAAATTCAAGCCAAAGAACCCCAAAGATTGCAGGAAGCCAGCTTCAGGGGGAGAGCAAACCTTCTAAGCCTCGGAAACAGCAAGACAATAAATCCCCACTGTTTAAGCCAACCATTGTGCAGCATTTGTCAGCGAGCGCAGCCTGGAAACTGAGACATCCCATGGTGTGCTTTCTAGAAAACTCTGAGCTCCACCTGCAGCTTTGCATGCCCGGCACTGGGGTGGGGGCTGGGACAGGACACCTCAGTGCTATTGACGAAATGCTGCAGACCATTTCCAATTCTCCTTTTTCTTTTTTTGAAGGGGGGTGGCTTCTTTATCTCTTTATTCATTTATTTAGGAGGTGCCTGAGGGCTGCCAGCCAAGAGGACAGGTCGGGAAGCCTGGAAAGATTTCTGGACTCAGATCCAGATACACATGGGCTCGAATCCAAAGCCCGGCCCCTCTGCCATCTTGGGCAAATCCGGTAACCTCTTGAGCCTCTATAAAATGGAAATAATAATTAAAATATATATGCCAAATAATAATATAGAATGGGAGTGAGGTTGCAGGGCTCGCCAGAGGCAGTGGGACCTCCGGCCTTGCTGGGGACCTCACCTCTCCCTGCAGAATATGGACCTCCAGCGGTACCGCGCACCGCGACCCTCAACTTTGCGCCTCCAAAGCCCTTCCCTAGACCTGGGCCTCTGCCCCCATCTGATCCCCACCGCGCTGAGCGCACTGCGAGCGTACAGGGGGCGCAGAGCCTCCGGACGGGCCTCTCCACAGTTCCTTGAGAGGCGGGGCTGGGGCTGCACTCTGGGGGGCAGGGGGCCCCAGGGACTTGCCGCCCCCGCGCCCACCCGCCTCCGGCGCTGCCCTCTCAGCCCCGGTACCTGCCGAAACCAGCCGCTTTCTCCGCGCGTTTGCTAAAAGCCCCGCGTCCTTCCGGCCGCGCCGCACTGGAAGAGCATAAAAATTTCTGGATGACATCCTTTCACCTTTATTATATACAGAGGCCTCTCATCTCCTCCTTTCAAGAGGGCCTCTCCACCGGCCGCGGCGGGGGCCGGCTCTCGCCATCAGCGCCGCTTCCAGGCGGGTTTATCTGGAGCGAGGAATGCCCACCGGGCCGGCTTAATGGAGCCCCATCCATCACTGAGCCCGCGGAACGCGCGGGGCGCGGGGCCCCTCACGGGGCGGGGCGGGGTCGGGGCGCGAGGAGGGTGCGCCTGGGGGAGTGGGGATTGGGGGAGGTGTGCCTAGGGGAGTCGGAAGGGGGAGGTGCGCCTGTGGGTGGGGGGCTGGGGACGGTGCGTCCGGGACTGGGGAGGGGCTGGGGAGGATGCACCTGGGGTGGGGGGTTGTGGATAAAGGGAGGTGCGCTTGGGGCTGAGGGACTGGGGGGTCTGGGGGGTTGCCCCTAGAGGTGGGGTGCTGGAGGCCTGCCGGGACTTGTGTCGCCCACACCCGCCTGTCAGCTCTTGGTGCAGGGAGGGCTGACACAGAGTCAGTTCGGGCAGGTGGGGGAGAAGGGCCCAGGGGAGAGCCAGGACTGGAGGCTTGGCATCTTTGCCCTGCATTTTGCAGCTGGGAACGTTTTAAAGAGCATTGCAGTGACAGCGAGGGGGTTTTTGGGGGAGGCCCCGTGGCACTGGGTGGGCAGGGGTCAGGCCGGTGTCCCCTGGAACCAGCCCACGGTGGCCCAAGTCCTACTTTCATGGGTGCAAACCCGATCACTATCCGAGCCTGGACCCCAGCTCTCTTTTTTCACAAAACTTGCCATTTACATAATTGTAGCAGCTCTGAACTTTCCAAGTTTGCAATGGCAGTGTAAAACACGGGCAATCACATCTTCACTTTGAAAATAATTTCCCAACTACAGCTCACTTTTTCCAGCCCGGTCGGATCCGGAGGGTGGCAGTTGTCATGGAGATGTGCATTTATAAAATAAGTGAAAATACTTATGGAGCCTCCATTTCCAATTTCATATATATAAAAAAGGTGCTCACACACTCCCTTTATCCAGTGTATGGATGCATGAGTAGAATAATGGGGACAAAAAGCTAAATGAAAAATAGGGTGAGGAGGGGTGTTTTGTGTTTTCTTCTTTACTTTTATTTTTCATTCTTATTTTCACCTTTTCTGGTACAAGGAAAATGTTCAAAAATCAGATTGGGGGAGGGACGAGGGAGAGGAACGGGGCTGTCGCCAGGTCTGCTTCTGGTCCACGCTGCCTGTCGCGCTGCCCGTCCAGCGTCCGCCGCCATGGGAGTGCATGTGGAGACCATCTCCCCCGGAGACGGGCGCACCTTCCCGAAGCGCGGCCAGACCTGCGTGGTGCACTACACGGGGATGCTTGAAGATGGAAAGAAATTTGATTCTTCCCGGGACAGAAACAAGCCCTTTAAGTTTACTCTAGGCAAGCAGGAGGTGATCCGAGGCTGGGAAGAAGGGGTTGCCCAGATGAGCGTGGGTCAGAGAGCCAAACTGACTATCTCCCCAGACTATGCCTATGGTGCCACTGGGCACCCAGGCATCATCCCACCAAATGCCACTCTCGTCTTTGACGTGGAGCTTCTAAAACTGGAATGACAGGAATGGCCTCCTCCCTCCACTCCCTGTACTTAGATCTGCCATGGAGGGATCTGGCGCCTCCAGACACGTGCACGTGAATCCGTATGGAGCTTTTCCTGATGTTCCACTACACTCTGTAAAAACATCTACCCAGACTGAATGTGTTCTGTCACTCAGCTTTGCTTCTGACATCTCCATTTCCTCTTCCCCTTTCTCCTCGTATATGTGTTGACTTAAACGATATGCCATAAACCTCAAGTTATATTCATTTTTGGTTTTGGTTTTGGGGTGATGATTCAGTTTCGGTCTTTTTGGACCTAGGTTTCCAGTTAAGTATATGTTCAGGTATTAACAGCACAAACAATGGGTTAACCTTAGAATAGAAATTGGTGTTTGGGGGGGAGGGGGGTGCAAGAACTTTATTTTATTATTTTTTTTTTTGGATGAAATTTTTATCTATTATATATTGAACATTCTTGCTGCTGCGCTGCAAAGCCATAGCAGATCTGAGGCGCTGTTGAGGGCTGAATCATTCTCCAAGCTAAGAGATGTCCTTGGGTTGAATTAAAAGCCCTACCCAAAATCGAAATGGGTAAGGGGGGAGAGCCTTTGCCTCCACCAGCCCCACCTTCCCCTCCCTTCAAACCCTCTGCCTTTTGAAAGCAGATAGTCTTCACTGCAGTGTTGGACACTACAGGTATCTGTCCCCGGGCCAGCAGGGACCTCTGAAGCCTTTTTCATGGCCTGGCTTATTTTTTTTTTTTTTTTTCCATCCTGTAGTTTTTCTAATGGATTTTCAGGACTTTTGTACTCTTCTCATAGCTGTCAAAGCTTCACCACTTCCTAAATCTTAAGGACTTTAATCGAAAGTATAAATTGAAGGTGCTGTTTGTAGACATTTAACACCCAATGAAAGCCCAGCCATCTTCACAGATCCTTGAGTGTTCTCTTAAGAAAATGATGCTGGTCATCACAGCTTCAGCATCTCCTGGGTTTTTTGTTTTTGTTTTTGTTTTTTGTCGCTCAGCCCCTGCTGCTGATCTCAAAGTTCCCTGGCTTTTCCTTCCCCCTCTCACCCCTTTGCTGACCTGTGTAGAGATTTGGTGAGAGAGATTGTTGCTGCCCCCCTACCCCACCGCACCCTCCCATCTCCTGCACCACATATGAGTTTTGAGTTATTACTGCAATAAAAGTGCTTTATGCTGGCAAAAAAAAAAAAAAAAAAAAAAAAAAAAAATCAGATTGGGGTGATGAATGCACAACTCTATGATGGTTCTGTGAACAATTGATTGTACACTTTGGATGATTGCATGGTATGTGAATGTATTTCAATAAAACTGAATTTTAAAAAAAGGTGCTCACAATAGCAGTTGAATGCAGCCTTCCTTCTCTTAACTCTTGTTTGTACTTCCCTTACTCGCATCTGAGCACTTCCTGAGGCTGTCTGGTGTGGCCGGCCTCCTCCACATTTGTATATAAAATATGCATTTTAAAAAATTAAGGGTTCCTTAATTAATTTTTTTATGCCTCCTTAAGTTGTGGTTGAGGCCTTCTATTGATTTTTTGGAATGATATGTATGGGGAGGTTATGTTGTCCACCGATTTAGTTTCAAATCCATCCGGGATGGGGTGCCGGCCCCCTCCCAGCTGCAGCCCCCCCAAGCAGTCCGTCCGCAGCTCTGCGCCTCAGACACTTGGCAGAGGGGGACAAGGAGGTGCCCACATGCGTGGTCTGCAGTGTCCTGGGAACCCCATGGTGCTGACCACGATCCCAGCCCCACCCGGAGGTGGTTGTGCCACCCTGGGCAAATCATGGCTCTTGGTTTCACCATCTGCAAAAGGAGGGGTGTGCACAATGTAAAAGAAGCCTGCAAGGGCCCCCCAGCCCCTGCTCCCACAGTGCTCCTTTCCTCCCTTCCACCAGGGGCAGAGGGAGTGGGCAGGAGGGATGCCCCACAGGTGGGAGAGCAGACACAGAGAGCATGGCCACACAGGCAGTGCGGCACCTGATTGACCAGTCATTGTGGGGTGCCAAGGTCCCGGGCACACGTGGGGAGCAAAGCAACCTCAGGCTCTGTGTTCTGTTGAGGAAAGCTGGGAGAAAACAGCTAAACAGAAATTGGGATTGTTTCAGAGAGAACTCTGAAGAAGTGAACTCAGGTCAGGGGTGCAGGTGGCTGGGGGCTCTGACTAGGTGTCTGGGAAAGGCTTCTACAGGAGGGGCCTAGGGTGGATGCATGTGGGTTGAGCTGGAGCTGGGTCCACATTGCCCTGGTTGTGCTCCCAGGGTTTCCAAAATGAACACGAATTCCAAAGGGTTCTATAGGTTTATGAATGAGGGTCTCTAGTTTAGATGCATTTAGATGCAAGAAATTACAAAATCTTGCCTTAAACTATGAGGAGGTGTCCTATTTCCTCACCAGGAAGCCTGGGGGGTGGGGAGAGCTGTCCTGATGACATCGGGGTGCTGGTCCAGTGGCTCTGCCGTGCTCCTCTCCCACCTGAGCACAAGGTGGCTGCCACTGCTCCGGACATTATGTGCTCACAGGACCAGATTCAACCACAGGGATGTGGAGTGTGTGTCTGGGCTGGGGCAGCATTTTGGACAGACTTCTCTCCCCGCTCATAAACTGCCTCCCCAAGGAGTTTTTCCTTACATCTCATTGGCCAGAACTGCCTGACCCCTCTGTCCACCCTCCTTTGCTGGAGAGTGATGTGAGGGTCTGGCTCTGTTACCCTCCCAGTGAGCGTGGCCAAGGGGGTGGGACTAGTTGTTAGGGGTCAGGATGTAGTAAGGAGGGGAAACGGGGTGAAGCAAAGCTAAGCAGGCTTCCTGTGCAGGACTTCTCAGAACCTTTACTGTGCTCACCTTGCTCTCTAGGCATTTCTAAAAGCAACTCGTGGATGATTTTCTGTGGATCCCTTCCCTGGGGAGGCACCACTGAAAGAAATAGGGAGTCCCTGCAGGCCCAGTCAGGTCCAGGCATGAGAAGCGTCCTCTCGCTGCTGCTGTGCAGGCTGGCCTGGAGCAGGGAGGCCAGGGACGAGGCCAGGGATGAGGCTGGGTGATAGTCTGGGGAGGGATGATGAGCCCTGCCGGAGCAGACCCTGGGAAAGAAGAGGTGAGGGTGAATCTGCCAGACATCGTTTTAGACTCTTGTAACTATGTTCAGAGAAGAAACCGAATGCCTTGCAGCCCAGATGAAAACAATCACAGACCTGATTCAACGGGATTAATTAAGCTTAATATCAGTTGTATGGCTGCTATTCAGGACCAGGAAATTACAGGGCCCCTGGAATCCAGAATCCCCATGAGATGGAATGGGATCAACCCACTAAGCCATGAGCTTCTCCAGGGCAGGAACTGACCCTCCTCATATTCATCCTCGCATCCATCCATCCATCCATCCACCCATCCATCCATTCATCCACCCATCCATCCACCTGTCCATCCATCCATCCATCCACCCATCCATCCATTCAACCACCCATCCATCCATTCATTCATTCATGCATCATTCAATCATTCATGCATCCATTCATTCAGTCATCCATTTGTTCATTCATGCATCCATTCATTCATCAATACATTCATTCATTCATCTTCTCATCCACCCATCCATCCATTCATCCACCTATCCATCCATCCACCCATCCATCCATCCATCCATCCACCTATCCATCCGTTCATTCATTCATCATCCATTCAACCATTCATGCATCCATTCATTCATGCAGCCATTTGTTCAGCCATACATCCATTCATTCATGCATTCATCCATACATTCATTCATGCATACATCCACCCATCCATCCATTCATACATCCATCCATTCATTCATGCCTCCATTTGTTCATCCATACATTCATTTATTCATGCATCCATTCATTCATTCATCCATTTGTTCATCCATCCATCCATTCATTCATGTATCCATTCATTCATCCATACATTCATTCATTTATGCATCCATTTGTTCATCCATACATTCATTCATTCATCTTCTCATCCACGCATCCATCCATTCAAGGAACACGTATTAGCACTGACCTGGATGTGGAGATAATTAAAAGCCCTTAAGAAGCTCTCTGTCTGTTGTGGAAGACAGGACTTGTAAACAAACCACCACCGAGTACTAAGGAGGGGTAGGACAGGCTACAGTGAGGCCAGTGGGGGCACCTAACCCTAGAGGGGTTGCAGCAACAAGGCCCACTTGAGCTGAAAGACCTGACGCTAAGGAGCTGAAGAGACTGGGCAAGGGCATTTCAGGCAGGGCATCTGCAGGGGCCAAGGCTGGGAAGTGGCAGAGGGCATAGGGTGTGGGGGCATCGTCTGCTGTGTTATGTGTTTCTATCTCTGTCTCACCCTATGTACAGAAATATCAGGGGTGTGGGGTAGAACCCGGAGCGGCCCCAGCACACATCTCTGGAACGAACACCTACCACTGGGGCAGTTGCAGGGGCAGCGCCTCCCAGCCCAGGTGTAGCCGGTGTACCCCTTGCCCCCTGCCCCGACCGCTCCCAAGCCCTAAGCCCTCTGTTTACACAAGCAGCAGCTATCAGTCCAAGCAACCTGCCTCCGCTAATGGAATGCCTGCCCTCCTGGTGGCCCAGTCCCCTGACAGCTGCGAGATGCTTTTGGGAAAGGCTTTTGACTCCCTGTGACATTAGGGTACAATCTCCCACTTGGAGGGCCCCCTTCCCCTCCAACCGCCCACTCGCCCTGCCCAGGGCTGCCCATCAGGGATGTGAAGTGCAGACGTACACAAAGGAGGGAAGGCAGCAGGTGGGGGCGAAGAGTGGGGGAAGAGTGGCCGCAGAAGCCAGTTCCTTCTCCAGTGGGACATTAGCAGTCTCAGGAGAGAGAGCCAAGGAGGGGGCCGAGGCCCATCTACCAAAGAAATGCTTCCATCCACAAATGCCCCATAGTCCCTAGAAGGCACTTTGAGCCAAGAACCAGTGTGCTTGGCCAGCCGGAGTTGGGTCCCAGCTGTGTGGCCTTGGGCAGGTGGCTTGCCTTCTCCGGATCTTGTTTCTCTGATAGCACTTCCCAATGGGGAGGCCTCGTGCTGCAAGGCACAAGCATCAGTTTGGGGGTGTGCATATGGGGCACTGAACGGCACGGGGCAAAATGCCCCCTTTCTAGTCCTCTTTGCCGTCCCCAGGATGGACTCGGGGTCCTCAAGCTCCTCTGGAAAGCGTACCCATTCCCAGGCTCAGAGCCTTGGAAAGGAGCTGGATGCAGCTGGAATTTAATATCACTGTCTGGTTTTCATTGCCTTCCCTTTCCTAGTTATTCTCCAATTTATGGCAAGTCCTACTGGGTTTTATGGTGGCAGTAAAAAGTTTCCTTTGAAGTCAGTTAATTTCAGGAGAAGTTAGGAAAAGCCATCGAAAGGGAATTGAGTAAATGCCCATGGAGGCGATTCAAGGGCGCAGCAGAGGAGTTGCGAATGGCTCAAGTTTATGAAACATCAGGCCAGTTTATGAAACTTCCCTGGTTCTGTGACTCCATGAGTGGGGTCTGCGGACCTGGGTTCAAACTTGGCTTCAGACGCCGATTTGTCAAGTGAGCCATCCCTCAGCCTCAGCCCCTTCGGCCTTGTGCTGCTGGCGGGCTGGCTGCCCTCCCAGCCCTCACTCACCCCTGCCCTGCTCTGTGCTCTGTGCTCCTTCACACTCTTGCTTTTCAATGCCAACGGGGTGCCCTGGTGGGAGAAGAAGGAAGGAAGGACAAGTCGGGATGTTTGTCCCTCACCTCTCTGCTCGGCATTGCCCAGGGATGGAGCTTTTGGGGTGCCCCTGTTCCCTTGTCCTCATAGCATCCCCTCTGCCTTCTCCTCCAGCCTCAGGGGGTGGCGGCCTCCCCATGCTGTTCGTCTCAGAGAGGCCACTCCTCCCTCCACCTTACCTCCTCCATCACCCGTGGAACCCCTTCTCTGTATTAAATTCCCTCCATCCGCAATACAGAAAGAGCTTCCCTTATCCCGGCTCAGCCCTGTGCAGTCAACTCTATGTGTGAGCTGAGACCCCTCTTTTCACCCCTGCCCTTTGATATGTTGAGGATCACCCAGGCACAAGGAACATTCTGTTCCACCCACAGTATCTTCTGAGAGAGGTCTTCCGTTTCACTGCTCTCAGTTGGAAACTCTCTGTGGTCTCCCATCCAATCTGTGGGCCACCCTTGGCGTCCCCTCATCTCCTGGTGTTGGTTTGATATAAAGACCGTGGACGCACAGCAGAGATGATCCATCATGGTTGGACACTCTCGGGCCGGGCACTTCCGCTGTCTACACTTCGGGATTCCAATTTGTAAAACTGTCTTGCCCAGCCCTGAGATATGTTATGTCACAGGAAGCGTCAATCAGCGTGGCTAGAAGCACCCATGCGTGCACACAGCTTTGGGCTTTTAAAATAATTTCTGCAGGGAAAACATTCCCAAAAGGGGGATCACTTCGCCAAAGAGTAGGAGCATGGGGGGCTGGTTCCAATATTCTAATCATCTCAGTTGCAAAGAGTTAAGCGTGCTATACCCACTTATCACCTCAGGTTCTGGGGATGGTTTTTTCTTTTCCTTGTTAACTGCAAGTGGGCTGGGCTCTCCGTTACACAAATTCCAAGCAGTCATTAATTACTCACACAGACTGCAGGGTTTTAAGGGAGGCTTGGAGCTAAATGGTAGAGAATCCACACTCCCCATGCAAACTGTTAGCCCTCATCCGTCTGACGGCGACTTGGGGCCAGAATGAGAAA